>NC_044033.1:195431406-195740421 GCF_901765095.1 Microcaecilia unicolor
TCCAGTTGGATAGCAGATTGCACTTACTATAGCTGGGGCAGGTCTGACTCTCCAGTGCATGTCAGAGACAGGGAAGTGGTAATTTGCAGTCGGCCTCTCTAGAAGAGACTGGCAAAGCTGCAATGTGGGCTTCTGAACCCACCTTCATAGCACATTGCTGTTTGGAAAGAGACTCCATGCATGACAAAAGGTTTGGTCAGTCAGAGTAATCTCTTTCTGGTTTAGAATTAAATTTTAATGCCACTAAGGCCCTTTTTATTCAGGTTGGATTGGAAAAAGAAAAACAGTAGATCATGTTTATCGTTGCCTGTTGGCATTTAGTTTCTCACATTACCCCATTTTTTGGTTAAAGGTAAACTGGAGCTAGGGATTCCCATGCGTCAGTTCTATTTAAGCTGTCTTGTCCACAGAAAGGTTCTCCAGGGCCATCAGATTATATAGCCCTTACAAAAGCTGCCCATCTCTCCTAGAAATTAGTTTCTGCACATCTTAAGCTTTATTATGAACTGAGGTGGCTCTATGTGATGACGCAGACATGGGAAACACCTCACACATGCAGTCTGCCACTAGAAACCTCTAAGCGTGACTGTTACCTCAAGGTTTCGGGCTCTGTGGGTGACGTTACTCATACACCATCCTTCGGAGAACCCCTGTTAGAGGTAAGGTAAAATTATGTATCATACCTGATAATTTTCTTTCCATTAATCATAGCTGATCAATCCATAGACTGGTGGGTTGTGTCCATCTACCAGCAGGTGGAGATAGAGAGCAATCCTTTTGCCTCCCTATATGTGGTCATGTGCTGCCGGAAACTCCTCAGTATGTCGATATCAAAGCTCCATCCGCAGGACTCAGCACTTAGAGAATTACACCCACAAAGGGACACTCTGCCCAGCTCACCACCGCCGAAACGGGGGAGGGGAAATAACCCAGCTCATCCCCACACAAGTAGGGGAGGGGAATCCGTCCAGCTCATCCCCACGGAGCGGGGGAGGGACACCACACCCGCCGATGCGGGGGGATCTGGCTTATCCTGCAACCGCAACCGCGGGAGGAGCTGACTGACCCTAACACCGCCGAAGCGGGAGGGGTACAAAGCTGCCCTACAGCCGCACGAAGCGGGAGGGAGTGCCGGCAGAATTTAAATCTCAATCCAGCCCCGTAAAACGGAGGGGAGAGGAATGCAGCAGCTCACTGTAACACAAACTCGTCTCAACTCTTGAAGAATCCAAGTGAAAAAATAACTTGAACACGAAGTCTTCCTGAACAGGAACTGAAGACTAAACTTGAATCTGAAATGCAACCAGAATATAAACAGTACAGATATCTGGGAGGGACTATGGATTGATCAGCTATGATTAATGGAAAGAAAATTATCAGGTATGATACATAATTTTACCTTCCATATCATCAAGCTGATCAATCCATAGACTGGTGGGATGTACCGAAGCAGTACTCACCCAGGGCGGGACATAGAAATCCCTGACCGCAACACTGAAGCTCCAAACCGGGCCTCCGCCCGAGCAGCCACAGTCAAGCGGTAATGCTTGGAGAATGTATGGGCCGAAGCCCAAGTTGCCGCCTTGCATATCTCTTCCAAGGAGACGGAACCGGCCTCTGCCATCGAGGCCGCCTGAGCTCTTGTGGAGTGAGCCTTCAGCTGGATAGGCGGCACCTTCCCTGCGGCCACATAAGCCGCTGCAATGGCTTCCTTGACCCATCTTGCCACTGTAGGCTTAGCAGCCTGCAGACCCCTACGAGGACCTGCAAACAGGACAAACAGATGATCCGATTTCCGGAAATCATTGGTCACTTCCAAGTATCTGATGATGACTCGTCTCACATCCAGACATTTGAGAGCAGAGTATTCCTCTGGGTAGTCCTCCCTACGAAAGGAAGGGAGACAGAGCTGCTGATTCACATGGAAGCGAGAAACAATCTTGGGCAGGAAGGAAGGCACTGTGCGAATAGTCACTCCTGCCTCAGTGAACTGCAGAAAAGGCTCTCGACATGAGAGCGCCTGGAGCTCGGAAACTCTTCTGGCTGAAGTGATAGCCACCAAAAAGACTGCTTTCAACGTCAGGTCTTTCAGAGATGCCCTCGACAAGGGTTCAAAAGGCGGCTTCTGCAATGCTCTTAGCACCAGATTGAGATTCCATGCAGGCACCACAGAGTGCAGAGGAGGGCGCAGGTGATTAACTCCCTTGAGAAATCGCACCACATCTGGCTGTGAAGCCAGGGAAACACCCTTCAGGCGGCCCCGGAAGCAAGTCAGAGCCGCTACCTGGACTTTAAGGGAACTGAGCGACAGGCCTTTCTCCAGACCTTCTTGCAGGAACGCCAACACTGAAGAAATTGGAGCAGTGAAGGGAGAAAGTGAGCCTGCTTCACACCACGCTGCAAAGGTACGCCAAACCCTGGCGTAAGCAGTAGAAGTAGAGCGCTTCCTCGCTCTCAGCATAGTGGCGATGACCTTGTCTGAGAAGCCCTTCTTTCTCAGACGCTGCCGCTCAATAGCCAGGCCGTAAGACCAAAGGGGGAGGGATCCTCCATCACCACGGGACCCTGATGTAACAGGCCCTGCTCCACAGGCAGTCGCAGAGGATCGTCGACTGAGAGCCTGATCAAGTCCGCATACCAGGGACGTCTGGGCCAATCCGGACCCACCAGGATTATCCGGCCCGGATGCTTTGCCACCCGGTCTAGCACCCTGCCCAACATGGGCCAGGGCGGGAACACATAGAGAAGCTCTTGTGTCGGCCACAGGGATCGAGGGTCCCGTCCTCTGCTGAAAAAGCGCGGCACTTGGCAATTGGCCGATGACGCCATCAGATCTAGGCTCGGCTGGCCCCAGCGCTTCGTGATGTCCAAGAACGCCTGAGCAGATAGCTGCCACTCTCCGGGCTCCAAGGTATGGCGACTGAGAAAGTCCGCCTTGACATTCATGACTCCGGCAATGTGGGCCGCTGACAGCTGTTCCAGGTTCGCTTCCGCCCACTGGCATAGATTCATGGCCTCCTTGGCTAGAGGGGTGCTCTTGGTACCTCCCTGGCGGTTGACATAGGCCACAGCAGTGGCATTGTCCGACAGGACCCGTACTGGCTTCAACGCCAGTACCGGGATGAACTCCAAAAGCGCCAACCGAATGGCTCTGAGTTCCAGGAGGTTGATAGACCACTTTGCCTCTGCAGGAGACCAGAGCCCCTGCGCTGTCCTTCCCAAGCAGTGGGCTCCCCAGCCCGACAATGAGGCGTCCGTCGTGACGACAATCCACTCTGGGGTCACCAGAGGCATTCCTGCAGACAACTTGTCTGTCTGCAGCCACTAGCTCAGCGCCTTGCGCACTGCTGGGTCCAAGGGAAGGCGCACAGCATAATCCTCCGACATCGGAGTCCAGCGCTGCAACAGAGAGTGTTGAAGTGGTCTCATATGAGCCCTGGCCCAGGGCACTACTTCCATCGTGGCCGTCATAGAGCCCAACAGCTGCACATAGTCCCAAGCCCGAAGAGGAGAGGCTACTCGGAACTGGTCCACCTGAGCCTGAAGTTTGACAATCCGATTGTCTGGCAGGAACACTCTGCCCACTTGGGTGTCGAATCGAACTCCCAGATACTCCAGGGACTGAGTCGGGCGCAGCTGGCTCTTCTCCCAGTTGATGATCCACCCCCGGGAGCTCAAAAGAGCAACCACCCGGTTCACAGCTTTGCCGCACTCTGCATAAGAGGGGGCTCGGATCAACCAGTCGTCCAGATAAGGATGGACTTGTACTCCTTCCTTTCGCAGGAAGGCCGCGATGACCACCATTACTTTGGAAAAGGTCCGCGGAGCAGTAGCCAACCCGAAAGGGAGGGCTCTGAACTGGAAGTGTCGTCCCAGGACTGCAAAACGCAGGAAGCGTTGATGAGGAGGCCAGATGGGAATATGCAGGTACGCTTCCTTGATGTCCAAGGAAGCCAAGAACTCTCCTGCCTTCACTGCCGCTATAACAGAGCGGAGAGTCTCCATGCGAAAGTGCCGCACTTTCAAGGCCCGATTGACCCCTTTGAGGTCGAGGATAGGCCGGACAGAACCTCCTTTCTTTGGTACCACAAAGTAAATGGAGTAACGTCCCTTGCCAATCTGATTTTCTGGCACCGGAACGACCGCACCCAGGCGGATCAGGTTGTCCAAGGTCTGCTGCACTGCCACAGCTTTGACCGGAGACTTGCAGGGAGAGAGTACAAACCCGTCTCTTAAGGGTCGGCAGAACTCTAGCTTGTAGCCGTCTCTGATGACTTCCAGCACCCAAGCGTCTGAAGTTATTGTGGTCCACTCGCCCAGAAACGAGGACAGCCGTCCTCCAATCTGCACTGGGGCGTGGACCAAGGCCCCGTCATTGGGTACGAGACCCTGGGGGAGGACCGGAGGGAGCACCTCCTGGACGGCGGTCTCTGCGAAAGGAATGCTGCTTGGGGGAGAAAGTCCTCTTGAAGGAAGAGGGGGCAGAGGAGCCCGACCTGCCCGGGCGGTATCGACGGGCTTCCTGAAACCGTCCTCTGGAGGTACCGGAACGAGTACTAGCCCGAGCCCTGACCTCTGGTAACTTCTTGCCCTTAGACGTGCCGAGATCGGTCACGATTTTGTCCAGCTCGACCCCAAAGAGCAGCTTGCCTTTAAAAGGCAATCTAGCCAGGCGGGATTTAGAGGCGTGGTCAGCAGACCAATGTTTCAGCCAAAGCCACCGCCGCGCAGAGACTGTCTGAGCCATGCCTTTAGCTGAGGCTCTCAAGACATCATACAGCAAGTCTGCCAAATAGGCTAAGCCCGATTCCAGGGCCGGCCAATCAGCCCTCAAGGAATGATCCGAGGGGGAAGCCCGCTGCACCATAGTCAGGCTCGCCCTGGCCACATAGGAACCGCAAACCGAGGCCTGCAAACTTAAAGCAGTCGCCTCAAAGGACGACCTTAAGGCCGCCTCCAATCTTCTGTCTTGGGCGTCCTTTAGGGCCGTGCCACCTTCCACCGGCAAAGCCGTTTTCTTAATCACCGCAGTGATTAAAGAATCCACGGTAGGCCACAGATAGGCCTCACGTTCACTTTCAGGCAAAGGATAGAGGCGGGACATAGCCCTAGCCACTTTGAGGCTCGCTTCCGGGACATCCCATTGAGCCGAAATTAGGGTGTGCATGGCATCATGCACGTGGAAGGTTCTAGGCGGGCGTTTCGTCCCCAGCATAATGGCAGAGCCAACAGGGGCTGAGGGAGAGACGTCCTCCGGAGAGGAAATCTTCAAAATGCCCATGGCCTGCACTAACAGGTTGGGCAAATCCTCTGAGCTAAAAAGCCGCGCTGCAGAGGGGTCATCCGCTCCAACCGAGCGGGGATCCGTCTCCTCCAAGGATTCCGCAAAGGACCGTTGGGAGAACTCAGATACGCTGCCCTCATCTACATCGGAGGAGACAAGGTCCTCCAAGGCCTGGGAATCAACCCGAGGGCGTTTACCTCCGGGGACCTCAACCTCTTTACCAAACGAGGGAGCAGGGGCAGCGTTTTGCATAAGGAAGGCCTGATGCAGCAGCAAAACAAACTCGGGGGAGAAACCCCCCAGACTGTGCACTTCCGCAGCCTGGGCTACAGCCCTAGACGCACCCTCAACCGGCGCTCGCAAGAGCGGGGGAGAGATATGCTGCGCATCTAAAATGGCGTCCGGCGCGACACTCCGCGAAGGAGCCGCGCGGGAAAAACGGCGCTTTAGCCGCTTTGGTGCCGTCGCCCAAATTAAGGGCGTCCATGGCATTAATGTCTCCCTCAAGGGCGGCCCACGAAGAAGCCGTCCGAGCCGCGTGGCCAGCCAAGATGGCGGAGGCGAGCAGCGGGGGATGGGTGTTTATGGCGGGAAAAACCGCCACACCGGAGGAAGGACCGGGACACTCATCGGTCACGAAACTGTCACCCAACAAGGGCGAATCAGACTTTAAGACCCCCGCATCCCCTCTAGAAGCGCCTAAGCGATCCGGGGAGCAACTCTTTGCGCCCTCGCCCTCCGACGCCATATGCCACGTGGAGATCAATCAGGGAACCCCCTGCCCGCTATAAAAAGGTAAAAATTACCTGCTTTCCGCTCCGAGCTGTAACGACCTGGTGTCCCAGTGAGTAGCTGCAATACACGTTTAAATAAACGTCGAAATAAACGCCTTTAAGAACGTTCAAAATTTTTTTTTTTTTTTTTTTAAACGGAGCCAGCGGGAGGGGGGAGAAAAGGAGGGACCTGGCGCCACCAGGTTTGCACTTGCTCAAGAAGAGCCCTCAACCCCAGGCACTCAACAAAACCTAAAAATTAGGCTTGGAGGCCTAGCCAGAGCTGCTGCTGTGTGTGACCACCACCTGCTGAGATAGAGAACATACTGGGGAGTTTCCAGCAGCACATGACCACATATAGGGAGGCAAAAGGATTGCTCTCTATCTCACCTGCTGGTAGATGGACACAACCCACCAGTCTATGGATTGATCAGCTTGATGATATGGAAGCAACTTTTCTGTCACATGAGAACAGATCTTTGAGCAAATTGGCTGAGTGCTTATATTCAGAACTCATAAAAAGATTGGAATACTCCACTCAAATAAGAGGAATCCTGACACCAATCCCTATCTGTAAATAAGCCGTGCCAGTTTACACATCTCCTCTCCAGACACCAGAGCTGCTGTCCAAAGTGATTAAGAAGAGACAAGTCACCCTGTGGGCATCACCTTGTGCACAGGATGACATAGTAGATAGCCTAAAAGGTTATGTGGCGGTGGGGGGGGGGGGGGGGGGGGAAGAAGAAGGGGGGTTGACATCAAGCAATGGGACAGCCCAGTGGCGTAGCCACAGGTGGGCCTGGGTGGGCCAGGGCCCACCCACTTAGGGCTCAGGCCTACCCAACAGTAGCACACATTTATTGGTAGCTGGTGGGGATGCCAAGCTCTGCCAGCTGAAGGCTTCTCTCTGATGGTAACAAAAACGCTACTCTCCACGCTACCAGCACCTGCACATGCTCAGTTTTCAGTGCTTGCCTGCTGCAGACTGCCAAGGTGGAAAGAAGCGTTTTCTCACCAGCTGAAATATTTTTTTTTTTGGGGGGGGGGGGGGGGGGGGGAGAATACTTGGTGCCCACCCAGTTCTTGCCTAGGCCCACCCAAAATCTGTTTTCTGGCTACGCCCCTGGGACAGCCTATCTACTGAGTGGTACCCTGCAGAAGCTAATCAACCAGGGAAAAGGGTTCTGTGAAAACTGCCCACCTTGTATTCTTCGGGGGGGGGGGGGGGGGTAACAAAGTGGGAAAAGTAGGTGGGAGCAAATGCAGGGTTAGGCTGTGGAGTAAACACCACCCAAAGCACTGCATTTCCAAACCTACCCATGTCGGTTTCAGGGGAAAAGCAGAACCCATCTCTGTGGCTGTGTTTACCTTGGGCAGAGTTCATGGCTGGAAAGCACCCACAGATGCTGTGGGGAAATGTTCTAATAAAGTATCTTTTCAATCATCAATAATGCTGGAGCAGTGCCGAGATGTCCTGCAAATGTCCATCTCTCTTTGTCTCCTGTAGCCACAGACCTGACAGTGGGAAAGATCTATGCTGCCATGATGATTATGGAGTATTACCGGCAAAGCAAAGCCAAGCGGCTTCAAGCCCTTCGGGAGGAGCAGGTAACTGCACGAGTCAAGGAGGTGTCTGACCTGCAGGGTTATCTGGGTGGGACCTGGGTGAGATGAATTACACTGGTTTTGCATAGATGCTGGACTTGAGATAGTCAGAGTCTGTTCTCGCCTCCCCAGAAAAAGCTCCTGCCTTTAGTGTACCAGGTCCAGTTCCTGGGCACAAGTGGGCACCCTCCTTTTACTGCAATCTGCCAGAGATTGTGGGAAAAGACGGTTGCCAGAGGCAAGGCTGTTAGTGGCTTTCTGTGCTACCTCCCACAGCTTGTGACTGTGATTCTACATGGAGTCCTAAGGCTGCCTGCCACTATGATACCCTGCTAGAATAACACTGAGCTGTGACGTGGATAGATCCTTGTCACCTAATTCTGTTCTAATAAGAACAGATTCAAAGCGGATCACAGAAAAGCATTAACAAACTTAATTCAGATTCAATTCACTAGTATATGGCAATACAATCAGATATTCAAATATTTATCAAACAAATGGGCTGAGATTTAATCTGAGTGGGGACACTGTTCCAAATGTAACTGATTTCAAAATAAACAACCCTTAAAATGGGTATTTATTATTAGGAAAATCTGGAATCAAAAAGGATTGAAAGGTGAGGAATGCTTTGCCACAGGAAATGTTCAAAATTGCGTAAGAAGAGAAGAATTTAAACAATTCTGAATGTTAAACACTAAACACTTTTGAATTGAACCCCAGCTTAAACGAGTAACCAATGTAACTTCTGTAATCCATAAATCAATTTAGCTGTCGTGTTTTGTAACATTTATAGTTTAGAACAGAGCTGAGAAGAAATCCCAGTGTAGCAGCACCCAGTAATTGTATGAGAAACGTAAAATAATTGCGCAGGCATTTTTGCTTGGTTTTACAAAAAAAAGACACAAACAGATTACCTCTCTTAATAGTCTCCTTGTCCCAGGGGGACGGCTTGCGACCTCCAAGATAGCTGTGACATAAAGGGTAATTCTGTAACCAGTAGCTTCAGTTACACGCCATCTACTCACGTAAATGCAAGGGGTGTTCTCATGGGCAGGGCACGGGAGGGGCTGCCACTTATGCATGCACCTCTTCCCGCTTCGGTGCCGGGGTTACAGGGTGGCAAGCAGAGCAATTGCCCTGGACCCCCATACAACAGGGGGTCCGGCAGTCTGAAGGAGAAATACCTGAAGGTGGGCTTTCGGTCCCATCCTTGGTGTCTTCCCTGGGGCCCCGCCTGACACTAGCTCTATGGTGTAAATGTGAGATGCACCGATACCAGGTTCTGCTAGTATTATCTAAGGGAACCTGGGCTCTAACCGCACTCCATCGGGGTGCCTAAAAAGGGGTGGGGGGTCCATGTATAGATCTGATCCCTTAATGCAAGAAGGGCATAGGTCTGGCACTGCATTTGTTCTCTCAGTGTCTCCAAGAGGCATCAAGTGTTGCAGGTCTGTCTGATACCAGCTCCAGTTCATGTCGTGTCTCATGCAGAATCGAACGCCGCTAATGTTTCAACGCATGGAACCGCCATCACCAACGCAGGAGGGAGGCCTAGGGCAACCACCTCTTCCCTCATCTCAGCTGGATTCAGGAGGTGGACTGTAAGTGTTCCTCGTTTTCTCCTCTACCTTTTCTACTGCAGATATGAGCCAGTGCATAGGGTGAAAGATGCCCAGGAGATCTTTGCTGTCTATTGTGCCATTGGAAGCTAATTTTTCCAGGGAAATAGATCAGTATTCAAAGACTTAATCAGTTATAAAATGGATGTTTCAGTGATGCCATGTGAAGGGACAGATTATCCACTGAATATTATATATGGATTTTCAGTAGCACTACATGGATAGATAGGTTATTGGTTGTCTAGTCTAAGTGGATTTTTAGTAGGACTACATGCACAGATAGCTTATCTGTTGAATATTCTGCGTGGATTTTCAGTACCACTACATAGTAGTAACATAGTAGATGATGGCAGATAAAGACCTGTACGGTCCATCCAGTCTGCCCAACAAGATAAACTCTTATGTGCTACTTTATATGTATACCTGACCTTGATTTGTCCTTGCCATTTTCAGGGCACAGACCGTACAAGTCTGCCCAGCACTGGCTTTGCTTCCTAATTACCGGTATTGCCACCCAATCTCCGCTACGTTTCTGTGGATTCATTCCTTCTGAACAGGATTCCTTTGTGTTTATCCCACGCATGCATAGATAGGTTAACCGTTGACTATTCTGAGTGGATTTTCAGCATCACTACATGCATAAATAGGTTACTTACTGAAAGTTATACATAGATTTTCAGTGATACCATTTGGCGCCAGTGCAGGTTTTGCAAAATTCAATTCATGTGGTTTGAGAATTTGTCCCTTGCCAGTAGTCTTTCTGCCATGTTGTATAGAAACTGGAGGCATTCCAAATTGTTCTAAATTAGGTACGCTACTGAAACTTTATGCTAGTATGGGTCCTTCCCGCTTACTTTAATAGTGTGTTTCAATTGGATAGAAATAGACTATTGGCTTCTTTCACAATGGGCTGACTTTTAAAACCAGGTGCCTGAATTATCCCTTCTGAAAACTGAGCCAGAGGATCTATATTTATTTAGATTTTGTTCACACCTTTTTCAGTAGTAGCTCAAGGTGAGTTACATGCAGGTACACTGGATATTTCTGTGTCCCAGGAGAGCTCATAATCTAAGTTTGTGCCTGAGGAAATGGAGAGTTAAGTGATTTGCCCAAGATCACAAGGAGCAGCAGTGGGATTTGAACCAGCCACCTCTGGATTGCAAGACCAGTGCTCTAACCACTAGGCCACTCCTCCACTCCAGCTGAGTGTGGGAGCTGAGAGGGTTCATATTCAGTGCTGGACTGGCCAAAGCCAGGTGCTAGAATAGTAAGCCTAAATCTGGCTGGCCAGCATTAAGCAGCTTACCCCAGTTCCTGATGTCCACTTCCTCCTGGCACCCCTGCGAGCCCCCAACCATCACCTTTTAATCATGAGCTGTAACTCTCAGCACTTTGTCGCCTCGTCTACATAACACAATCCGTCAGTCTGTCTTGACGCTTCATAATGTACTGGTAAGCCGAATGCTGATTGCGCTCTCACTCTCTCTACATATATTTTCAACAGAGGTACACTGGAAGGTGGAATGAAGGAGAGTCAGTCCTGGGTGACCCAGCGGGCACAGGAGATGTTTCAGAAAACAGGGCCATGGAGTCCTGAACGAGGTCGTCCGCAGGACATTCACAGCAGGCGGCCAAATTCCCAGGTGCTTCTCTTCTTTCTGGCCAATATTCAAAGACACTGATGATGTTCTCAGTTGCCGAATATTCCCTAGGTTTGCAAGGGGTTTGAATGAATTCCCAGGACAAAAGTCCATAAACAATTATTAGCCAGGTAGACCTTTGACATAAGGCCTACCAAGTCCAAATTATTCACACATCATCTGGAAAATATTAAGAACTGGCCCACTGTCCTCCCATCACGATGCAGTGATTGACTTGCGTCAAGAGCTGTGATCTGCCCACTGAACACCCATGACAGGTGCCACCCATCCTTACTGTGACTCTCCCATGGAGAGGGAGGGTGGGGGACGTGTCAACTCTCTCATACACTCACTTCTCACTTCTGATTTGCAGTCCGTGGAGATGAGAGAGATGGGAAAAGGTGGCTACTCGGACAGTGACCACTACCTCCCAATGGAAGGCCACGGCCGGGCGGCATCCATGCCACGGCTCCCCGCTGAGAACCAGGTAAGAGTCTCTTTAATTGTTTCAATGTTGCAGTGGATGAGGGAAGAGTTGAGTCTACAAGTAGCAAACCTTAAAGGTGAACTTTGCCGCTCTCAGCAGTGTCGATGCTTAGGATCAGATTCTGTCTGACAGGGGTTACCATTGGGACCACACTGGCAGAACGGATTGTCATCATCTTTTAGCAGGACTTGTAAAGCAGAAGAAAGGCTGTCAAGTTGTAAAAGATATTTTTGCTTGCATTTCGATTACTGATCTGTCTATACATGCCACAGAGAAAGTGGGAGTCTCCCAAAAGTGGCAAGTAAAATTCTCATTTTCACGAGATTGTGGATCTGAACTGACATATCTCACAGCACCATTTAAGAGAAAAACCCTGAAAGGGGTTTCCATATGCCACATGGGCAAAGCAAAACAAAAAACTATTGTACACGGAAACCTGAGAGTCCAAAGTTCATCTTTAAGAAATAATCTACCCACAACACACTTTGTGATGGCCGTGCCCCGGATGAAGGAAAGATTTAGGTGTGTCCCTGTGAATCCTCCAAGCGCCTGGGAGCAGCAGTGTCACAGATACCCTGTCTGATGTCATAGCCTCAATGGACCAATCAGGTATTGTATGTGTGAGGTAATCTGTGACATCGTTCGGGGATTCAAGGGAAATGTAGGGGAGTGGCCCCCAGAAGTGGCAGTGGAGGTGCCACGTAGCACGTGGATTTTGGAACCACAGTGCTGCCAATGTTCTTTCTCATTTTCAAGTCCAATTTTCTTTTACTGTTGCTCACAAATGTGTGCTAAAAAATGGCTGTAACATGGGTTTCCAAATTTCAAACTCTGAAGAGCACATAAGCACCAGGAAAAGGGTATTCTTCCCCCCAGCCTGTGCAGAAGGCCGAGGGTGAGGGGGTCCTTTCAGAGGTGTAGACAGAGGTCTGAGTGACTGTTGAAGACCCTCAAAGAGAGAATTATAAAATGTGTTACAATGCAAAATGCCTACATTAAAAAAAGATTCATTTTTCACAGTCACACGAGACAAGGGATGTACTTTCACTGGGATCCCGAAGTGTGTGGTGTGTAGATTTGTTAGGGAAAGACGAAGGTGGAAGTATTCATGTCTATAACTGAATCGACTGTCGTGGTCAGAAAAAGCAAATCACAGCTGTGTGACGTCCAGTGACCATTTGCTGCCCCTTGTTCCATTCAGCTGCTCATAAGCTACCCATACCATGGAGCATGCCCCATGCCCAGTGCTGCAGTGCCCATGTGATGAGCCTACGCCGTCCAACCCATCACTGTAGCATGGCCCACAGACCATTTCATGTGTGCAACCCACATCAGGGGACAGTTACAGCACGCAAGCGGGGTCCGAAATCTGTCCAGCCATTCCGAGTAGTACTGCAGGAGCCCTGGCCATTGAGAAGAACCGCCTCAAATGCTGTGAAATAGATGGAAATAGGTTGTTCGCCTTTCCTTCTCTAGCAGAGATTTAGCATGTTAGTGACGCCATCCTCACGCAGGGGCAGGGGCAGATCTTGCCAGGTGAGATTCATCCTCAGGGCTGTTGTGATGGAGCTGTGTAGGATTCAGAACCCCCAGGCAGTTCTCCCATAGACACTGATCGCTGTTGACTCCCCTCAGCCAGGTTTTCTGTGTTTCGGCAGACAGGTAAATGCACCAGGGCTGCAGCCAGGGGGAGCTAGACACAGGTGGAGCTAAATTCAAGAGTGGGTCACATTTAGCAGTCTCCACAAAGACCGCAAAGCTAATTACATGCAAAGAAATGGTGCTTCTCAGCTTCATTCCTGACCTTCCCCTCTCTTCATATTGTTGCACTCCTTCTCCCTCTTTCACACTCTCCTCCCTGCTCCTCACGCTCTGTCACACCCTCCTTACATTCTTTCACGCTCTCCCCTCTTCTCACATTCTATCACACTCTCCTCCCACTGTCACAATCTCTCCTATCTTTCCCCCTTTTCCTTTACACTCTTCTTTTCATGCTCTGTCACACTCCTCCCTCTGACAACACCTCCCCTCTCTTTACACTGTCACAATCTCTCCTATCTTTTCCTTTTTTTTTTTTTTTTGCTATACTCTCCTTCTCATGCTCTGTCACGCTCTTCTATCTTTTCCCCTTACTCTGACACACTTGTCTTTCTGTCATACTCTCCTAGCCTTTTCTTCTCACCCTGGTATTCTCCCTTACCTTTCCTTCCCTTATTCTGTTACACTCCCCTTTACCATCTCCTCTCACTCTGTCACACTCTCCTGTCTTTCTTTCTGTCATTCTCTCCTATCTCATCCCCTTACTGTCACATACTTGTTTTTATTCCTCACTTATCATTCCTCCTCACTGCTGTGTTCTGCTGTCTTTCACTCTCCTTTCTTCTCCCTCTCACTCTATCATATTCTCCTTTCACTCTGTCACATTCTTTTCTCTCTCGTTTTCTCCTGTCCTCCTGTCTCTCACTGTCACACTCTCTTTTCTCTCACTCTGTCACACTCTTTTCTCTCTCGTTTTCTCCTGTCTCTTCCTGTCACACTCTTTCTCTCTCGTTTTCTCCTGTCCTCCTGTCTCTCACTTTGTCGTGCTCTTTTTTTCCTAGTCACTGTTCTTTTTCTTCCCCTCATTCTGTCACTCTTTTATTCTCCCATTCACCATTACAGCCCTTAACTCTTTCACGCTTTCTTACAGTTCTTCTTTCTGTGTCTCACCCCTTTCCCTTCAGCACATCTTCCTCTCACCCTCCTCTTCGCACTCTGATTTACCCCTCTGCCCTGCACGTTTCCTGCCTCTCGCCAAGCCTAGCTTTTCACAGTGAGGTGATGCTCAGAAGAACCGGGGTAGATACCACGCATCCCTGCAGCTTTCACGTCCTCCTTGCCTGCTCATCTCCACCTGTCTGCCTCTCTTTTTGCTCTGCTTTCTTCTCTGCTCAGGACAAATGTGAAGGAATTTGGAAATGAACTCTGTCCTTTTTTATTGCTCACTGTTAACTGTTTGATATTTTCTGTCCCTCCCCCCCCCCCCCCCCCCTCTCCCTTCTTCTATGGCTCCCTTTTACCTCATTCTCTTCCCACTCTGTTTCTTCTGGGCTGCCCTATTTATTTTCTTGTCTTTGTTTCTGTGTGCTCCGTCTTGTATGGCTGTGTCAGAGGAGGAAGGTGCGACCCCGAGGGAGTAATCTCAGTGTATGTACCTCATCTTACTGTCTATTCTCTTGCTCTCCCTCTCTTAATTGTCCCTGTTCCCCAACTTCAGTCAGAGCTCTTCTGAGCATCTTCAGTCCTGACCCCATGTGAGCAGCTTGCCCCTCCCCAACCCCAGAGTGTATGTTATCCCACTAAGGGGGGGAAGTTATCAATGTGGGCTCCTGTTAAGATGGGTTATTTTACTACTAACTGGTGCCATTTTAGCACAGGATCCCATTTTATGCAATGAGATCTAGTTACTAATAATTGGGGCTACCAATAAAATAACCCCTCAACCGAAGCCCACACTGATAACTTCTCTCCTTAATTAAAAAAGAGTCTCTAGAAAATGAAATCACTGCTATATATAATAAAAGTGAGCCAAGTATAGAGCACTCAAGCCATTGTGACATCACTGATGTTGATTCTTATTGGTGTAATGAGGCATTATGACATCACAATTTCAGCTCTGGTTGCCAGAGACTGAAACTCTTCACACTAAGGGGGGAAGCTATCAAAGTATAGGACAATCAAGCCATTGTGATATCACTTATGAGGTTGTCTCTTATTGGTGAAATGAGATAAACTTTTCATACTAAGGGAGGAAGTTATCAATGTGGGATACTGTTAAGATGGGTTATTTTACAACTAACTGGTGCTATTTTAGCACAGGTCCCATTTTATGAAATGAGACTAGTTACTAATAAGGGGTTAACAGTAAAATAACCCATGTTAACGGTAGTCCACGTTGATAACTCAGCTCACTTTATAACATATAGCAGTGATTTCACTTTCTAGAGACATTTCTTTTTTCTTTAATTAAGGGGGGATGTTATCAACATGGGTTAGCGTTAAGATGGGTTATTTTACCACTAACTGGTGCTATTTTAGCACAGGTCCCATTTTATGCAGTGAGACCTAGTTACTAATAACTGAGGGCAACAGTAACATAATTCAACTTAAGGTTAAAACATGTTAATAACTTCCCTGCTTAATTCTATAAACAGCACGCAAAGTCATGTGGACAATGGCACGCAGTTATAAAACGGTACCACTTCTGTGCATAACTTCATTTGTCCTTGATTATACTTAATTGGCAATAACTATCTATAGTTGGCCCTAATTGGTAACAGTGTGCAGTTGACACTGAGTTATGACCTTATTCTCTCATGTGTGCATAAGTTATCCAGTGGGTAACTGCATGGGGATGTTCGTGGGGGCACAGGCAGGCCATGGACTTTCTTACACTATAGGATACTCTCTGTTATGCACAAGGTGCTGCATTTAGACATGGTCTAAGTGGTTGCGCTTGAATGTTGGCATATAAATGGAGCTCTGAGTTAGTGTTCTATAACGCTCTTGTGACTATAGAATTTGTAATTCCCATATGAAAATGTGGCACCTGACTTCAAGTGATCTTTCTTGAATTCATCCCATATGGCCCTATGTTCAAAATTATCCAAAATTCTTAAATTGCGTCACTTCACCTAATTCTATAGATTTGATCATCAAAAGCTTGAGGTAATCCGGAAATGAGAGCCCCATACCAGCACTAACTGTGCTGCCCCTTTAAGGGCACTTTTCAAGCCCTGTGCTTTGTGTAAAATCCATATCACAGCTGCAAAGTATCCACCTTCAGAAGATGATGTGTGCAAAGTTGAAAATGCATGCATCATTGTTTAGCTGACGTGGCCAGTGGCCTTTTAAACTCAGCCTTGGTGGTGAAATTAAACAATGATATTCTGTACCAATCTCTGGAAACCACGCAGCCCCGAATATCTGGGCAGAGGAGTGAGTGCCATCATTATCGGGCAATGATATCCAGACCATTATCTGCATCGCTATCCAGAGAAAGTTAGAAAACCTAACTTTATCTGGACCGTAATTCAGACAGCAGACTCCAGATAACTTACCATTCCAGCCACGCTCCGCACCCTCACCGCACTACGCAGTCTATAAGGATATTCAGAGACATGATCTAGGTAGTGGCACCAAATTATCTTTGGAGAGTTGCAGCTAAGCCATTACCTCAAAGCAGCTCTTCTTATCCAGATAAATAGCTTTGACTATTGAGCCCGTGATTTATAGGTGCAGGATTTCCCTGTCCTGGTTTGAACATACTGATCTCAATGCAGTTACAGGTGCAGTGCGCAAACCTTTAGCTGCATCGAGGGAAGGGTAGGTTTACAACAAAAATTGTTATTTACCCACAAAGATTGTTTGTTTGAAAAATTCACTCCCGGAAGTGAAAACTGGAAATGTGTGATTTGCAGAAAATAACGACGTGGATTTAAAAATCCTTTTGCACCTCTTCTCTCAGCTTGCCTCTTTCTTCTGATTACAACAGACCCCCTTGATACACATGGGTTTTTAAATTATTTTATTGACCAATGGGGTTCACTGATGGTCCATAGATTCTCAGTAGTGGACGGCTCAGTATCTGTCCAACCATTCTGCCATGTCTGTTTGGTGGAGGGCGAAGTCAGTTTCAAGTTGACGCTCGCACTCATTCCTCTCTGTTTAGCAGTGATGAATCTACTAAACAGTCACTGACAATGGTGCTCAGTTGCATATACCTTGCATGTGTTCAGAGCCATTGACTCTGTGAATACCGATGACGGATCAATGTATCAATTCAAATACCATTGCTGGCATTTAAATTAACGAGCTGACTGCCTCTGCTGAAAATCCAGCTTCAAATTTCCAGCCCTAACAATAAAATTGATGAAGGCAGAGTAGACCCTCGACATATGTGATCGGGATAAGCATGCGTGGACAAAAGAGGAATGTGATACGAGAAAAAATGTCACACTCCAGACAGGAAATGTGTTACTTTACAGAGCAGAAGAGCCATGTGACTGGATACAAAGGCCTTCAGCTGTTTCCAGAAAATTGATGTGGCTGTGTCAAGACATTATTGATTTTCCTGCATATACAGGTTTCCATTTTCACTTCCAGGATCACTGATTGCTTTAAAGTGATACTGCAATCTCTGCTCGTTGAATTCTTGAAAGATTGTGATGAAGTGCTAGTATTTCATTTTGAATTGTCACCGTGCACATGTTCAGTTGTGTCTCCTGTAATCTAACAGGGATTCAATTTTTGGTAATATGGGGGAAGTCAACAGACACTGTCCTCAGGAAAGTCTGACTGTTCCCCCCTCCCCCTTCTTATCGTGCTGCTTGGGTCCCCCCAGGGCTGTGCTGCCCCAAGTGACTACCTGGTCTTACCTAAAGGTGGGATCAGCCCTGGGACTCCTACTGCTTCAGTGTGCACCCCCTTCTCCGACCCACCTCAGTGGCTGCTAGTGGAAAACAAAACCTTCCACAAGCAAACTTAGGCAACACACAAGAATGGAAGATGCCAGTTGCAATCTCCAAGGTGATCAATAAAAACATTTATTTTTCAGATTCAACATGTAATAACACTGACAGCAGAAACCCAACACGGGTCGTGTTTTGGCACCCAAGCCTTCATCAGGGTTTCTTATAAGCCAGCCATAAAATCATAAAAACATTCCACTTCTATTGAAGCAATGTATTTTTGTTGCTATCAGTGACTTTCGCTGAGCAAAGTTCTGATTCATGGTGTTAAATGTTTATTTCATCATCTGTATGTTTTTATGATTTTATGGCTGGCTTATAAGAACTGTCACAAAAAGACTCCAGTGTAATTTAGATATCAAAAAAACGTTTATTCATTATACTTTAGTGTCATCCTACAACAGCTGACACTATCAACTACCTAAAAACTCTCATTCACTTCATCCACTCGCCGTTCTCACCCTGTACCTAATAATAGAAACTACACTAAATTGCATTACAAACGTACAACACTTGTTAAATTAATTTACATGTTGCACAAGTTTTACACAGTTGACAGAGAACCACTACCCAGTCTGTCCAACGCAGTGATTAATGCCACGCTTTCCACCAGGCCACTGCTTTCCAGATGTTAATTATTTAGTCCCAAATATGCAGGAACAAACTAAAATGTTGATGATCTATCAACTGCTTGCACGCAGAAATTTCTCAGTACCTGTACAGTGATCTTAAAGGACGCTTGTTGAAGTAGCAGACTGCGTGCAAGCAGTTGATAGATCATCAACATTTTAGTTTGTTCCTGCATATTTGGGACTAAATAATTAACATCTGGAAAGCAGTGGCCTGTTGGAAAGCGTGGCGTTAATCACTGCGTTGGACAGACTGGGTAGTGGTTCTCTGTCAACTGTGTAAAACTTGTGCAACATGTAAATTAATTTAACAAGTGTTACATATTGTACATTTGTAATGCAATTTAGTGTAGTTTCTATTATTAGGTACAGGGTGAGAACGGCGAGTGGATGAAGTGAATGAGAGTTTTCAGGTAGTTGATAGTGTCAGCTGTTGTAGGATGACACTAAAGTATTTTTTTAATTTGTATCTTTATTAATAAATTCAATTTTCACAACAAAGTGTAAATATGCAATCGGCATTATTCTACAAATGAAATTCAAAATACAATTGAATAATTGAAAGAAAAATGTAAGTGCCTATTTGTCCACAAACAAAGAAATTTGGTACCAAGATAAAAGAATTAAAAAAGAAATTAAAGCATATTAGCGGCTGCTGCCTCGGGTTATCGACCCAAGCCTGCTTGTTAGGGTGGGCATACTACATTCACATCGGCTCTAGCATCAAGAAATTCTTTAAACTGTTTTGGGTCTACAAACTGAAACTGTTTACCCTCAAGCAGTACATTACAAATACAAGGAAAACGTAATACAAAATTAACTCCCAGTGCCAACGCTCTAGGGCGCTGCTCCAAAAAAGCCTTGCGCCTTATCTGTGTAGGCCTCGAGAGGTCTGGAAAAATTCGAACCTTTGAGCCCAGAAACAAGTTTTCTAAATGTCTTAAGGAAAGTCTTAAAACAGCATTGCGGTCAGGCTCCAGTGCAAAAGTGACCAGCATAGTTGACCTCTGTGTAATTATTTCCAATGAATTTTCCAGGAAGGAGGTAAGATTCATCCCATCCCCCACCACTAGGGGATTTCCGACAGTCCCCTTCGGATTCCAGATGTAATAGGCCCGAGTAATGGGAGGTAGTGAGTCTCTATCCATTCCGAGAATATCAACCATATATTTTTTTGCCATCTCGGTAGGAGAAATTAAAGGAGATTTGGGGAAATTTAGAAACCTAAGGTTAAGTTTCCTAACCTGGTTCTCCAGGTACTCCATTCGTTTATGCATGAAATTATTGTCTTTGACCAATGCAGTTTCCAAATTCCCCATTTCTTGAAGCTCATTATTCACTTTATCTAATTTCAAGGTCTGCTGTGCAGTCACTTGCGCTTGGAGCAGCGCAGCTTCAGACAAAACTTTAATATCACCAGTATGTTCTTTCAAAGTATTCTGCATAGAAACCTGAATGCTGTACACCATGTCCCACAGTGACTCAAGTGTCACTACTGCTGGTCTAACCACGCCACTTAAAGCTGGGAGAGATTGAGATTGGGCTTCAGTTCGAGATAGTTTTAAAACAATATCTTGAGGTAATACCTGTGAGGCTGATTGAATTAACTGCTCTCGTTCATGAGCTCCATTCTCTATGGCTGCAGACCTTCCCTCAGACAGGTTCGATTGAGCCCCTTCGGCTTCCGTCGCTGTTCGGGCTGCAAACACCTCTCTCCCAGGCTGAGGCGGAGCAATACGATCCACAGGGCTCAAGGAAGCCCCGTTAGGACTCTCAATCGGCGGCAAAGCGTCGAGAGTTGCAGTAGGGGTCGAAGTGCCCCGAGGCCCCGATTGTTGCTTGGAGAATTGCAGGGTCGTCTGCTTCAACGTTGGGATGGTCTCTGGAACCGAGGGAAGTTCCCTGACCTTTCCCCTCCGCTTCCCCATCCGAAAAAACGAGGAGACAGAAGCACCAACGGAGCTGAAGACCGGAGCTTCCTCGAGAGCAACTTCAGGTGCGTCCGTTTAAAACGCCATCTTGGCACCAAAAACCGCCGGATGACACTAAAGTATAATGAATAAAAGTTTTTTTGATATCTAAATTACACTGGAGTCTTTTTGTGACAGGTTTTAAATTTGACTCTGGGAGTTGAGCATTGTCCCCTAATTAGTAGCATTGAGAACCCTAATTGCTGATCACTGGAACTGTAGAGTTTCAGGTCATCTACAAACAGTAAGCATGACGAAACCTCTGGTTCATTGGCATCATTAGGAGTGAAGCTAAACTCAGAACCCATAGACTTAATAAGATTCTCAGTCAGTAGATTAAGGGCCACACAAAACAGAAGCGGTGACAGGGAGACTCCCTGAAATATGTTTCATTGGATCTTGATGTTAGGAATGACAAACTGTCCATCTGCATATTTCAGGTGGAACATGGTTTGCCATATTTTCACGGTGAACTTGATGTATTCGATCAATCCAGAGTTTATTTTGTACATTTCAAGGCAATTTATTATTCAGTAATGTAGAATGCTGTGAAAGGCTTTCTCATAATCAATACACACTACACTGAGACTTCTGCTTTTCTTAGCACTGATTATGATGGCTTTATTCAGCATTAACTGGTCCTTGGTTCCATATTCTCCCTTCTTATTGCTCCTTTGTTCTACTGCCATGATGTTATTAGAGTGATATGATCACATATTCTGTTGGCATCTGTTGTAGTGAACAACTTATAGACTCTAGACAGACAAGTGTTGGGTCTGTATTAATTTTGGGGAATGTTACTCGGATCTCCCTTTGGAAGAAGTGTTCTATTCATTCTTAGCCACAGTGGTGTTGTCTAGCTGCCTGTCCAAATAATTTTTGCAGTCTCCCAGGTCTTGGTGTAAGGATGTTAGCTGAGCCAAAAACTGGCGACTCCATCTTGGGCCAGTGCTCTTCCAGTTTGGGGCTTTTCTTAACCTGTTTTCCAGTTCATTTGTTGTTACATCAGGCCATTCCATAACCTTAATGTTTGCTTTTTCCAGATTCTCCTGTATGCTGGGTAGCCACTCTGCTTCTCGGTTGTGGTCTACAGGATCCTCGTATAAACTTCCCCAGAACATTTCTGTTTCATCTTTAGTCGGTTGTAGTTACGTTGTACTTATGCTCTTTCCCAGTTCCCTGTAAAATTGTTTTGGGTTCTCTCTATACAGTTTTTTTTTTATATCTCCTTTCCTGTTCTCTTCATATCCCTACAAACTTGCTCTTAAGTTGTGATCCTTTTAGATACTCATCTATCAGGGACACCTCTGCTCGCAATGACTTTATTCTTACTGTTATCTTTCTATGCTTCCTCTACCCCTATATCTTTATTGGTAGAATTCTCCCAGTAATAATTTTTGCATTCAATTCTGTGATATTTGTGGATTGTCCCCTAATACAGGTTATGGTCTTATTCATCTTACTTATCACACTCTTCACTCTAGGTGTTAAATTCACCTTGGATAATCTTTCTCTGCATAAAGCCTGTTTTACGTGCTTAAAATTGTGTGGCTGAATATGCACATGGAAACAATCATACCATATGCATCCATTCCTAGGGGATGCAGTCTGGGGAAGCAGGGACAGATGCAGTGTTCACATGTTCTCTATGAAGTACATGGGTACAAACGCAGTGCACACACATGCATTTACAGCTTTTTTGAAGCAGGTACATGGACATTTGCATGATAACAGAGTTGGATCTGGAAACCTTATTTTATAAAGGCATTAGGCACCTATGTGTCTTTACAAAACAAGAAAAGTCCAAAAAAATATTTTGTAGAGGTGAAACAAACAGAACACTTCCTAGTAAACCCCCACACATTAAATAAACTCGTATGTCCAGAGATGAATACAACATCATCAAAAGTGTGGCAAAGGGATCATCAGAACGGGTAGCTATATGACATACTGTCTCAAAAATCTCCCACAGTACAATCATCGGTCCCAGTGACTAATTAAGGAAAAAAAATTCATTGCACAACAATATATATATATATATATATATATATATATATATATATATATATAACTTGACAGCTAGCCAAGATGAATTCCAGCACATTCCCATTCCAAACTCCCAGCTCTGCATCAGGATGAGTGCTCTCAATGTATCAAATATATAGACAAACTCATTTCAACCTTATGTTTGCCCTGATGCAGACCTGGGAGCTCAAAACGTGATTGTATCGGTGTTCATCTTGGCTGGCTCTCAAGTAATTTTTTTTTTTTTTTGCTGTGGAATAATGTTTTTTCCTTAATATTACTTACTGGGACTGACAATTGTACTACAGGAGAATTTTGAGACAGTTTGTTCTATAGATTCCCTTTGCTACAATTTTGAAGTTGTATTCTTCTGTGGACATAGGGCTGTAAAATCATGCTTTTAATGTGCAGACTGAAAGAGGGGCTGAAGAGTAAGTGCTAGTCATGGGCAGGGCATCAGGGTATAATTCCAGCACTGCCACTGAGTCTCTCTGGGGTGAGTCACTTTCCAGTTCTAAGCCCCAGTTCCGTCATGGACTCTATATGTGGCCTCAGGGTGAGTCCTTTTCTCTCCTGTGCCTCTGTCCTAATCCCCAGCTCTGTCACTGTGTGTGACCTTAGGGTGAGCCCCTTTCTCTCCTGCGCCTCAGTTCTAATTCCCAGCTCTGTCACTGTGTGTGACCTCAGGGTGAGTCTCTCTGCCCCCTGTGCCTGGTTCTCTCACTGATTCTCTGTGTTTGACCTTGGGGAAGTCACTGACATTTCTAATCCTCAGCTCTGATACAAACTCTGCGTGTGGCATTAGGGTGAGTTATAATCCCCACCTCTGGCACTCTTTGTGTAAGACCCTGGAGTATGTCCCATTCTCTCCCTAAGCCTCAGTCCCTGACACCATGTGACCTCAGAGGAGGGGGGTCACATTCTCTCCTTGTGCCTCAGTCCCAGACCCCTGCTGTGTTCCCAGTAACCTGGGTGGGGGGGGGGGGGGGAGAATCACTTTATCCTTTAGTGTCTCAGTTCACCCTCAGGATAAAGAGGTTTCAGGGCAGCTGCTGTTTTTCCAATCTCCTTACCAGGTGCACAAATGAGGGCATCTCTGTGGCATCGGGGGTTGAGGCATGCCCAAGTAAGTGTACCCTAAGGCAGCTTCCCTTCTGTGCTGAACCAGCATGTTTATATCAACCTCTGATTTACAGACCATTGCTGACGCCAGCCCAATGAAGCGCTCAGCCTCCATGTTGGGACACCCACACACAAAAGGCATTCGATTGGATGAGTATTCCCTGGAGAGGGTTGTACCAGAGGAGAACCAGGTCCAGCGACGGAGGGAAAGAAGCCATCGAACGTCCGAGCGGTCACTCAGCAGATATACAGACATAGACACAGGTCAGAGCTTTTGACTGCATGCTGAGAGTGTATGATGTGCATGGAGGAAGGATGGAGCTGCGATTACAGAATGAAGAGTATGCCGAGTGAGCAGGGAAAAGCAGAGCACAGGCGGAAGTGGGGTAAATGTCACAGCTTTCAGAGGACATGTCCAGGGAGCTCAGAACAGCTCTGGAGTAGCATGTGGCTGGATCTAGCAGAAATGATGAGGACTCCAATGGAGCACTGGATTACAAACTTGTTGGGTATGAGAGTTAGGAGTGTGCGACACCCTGGTGTTTTCTGCGCTCAGGGTTAGGAGCTTATGTATCTGCGGGAGTGTGCAGCACCCCTAATGTTTTCTGTGTGAGTGTATCTGTCTGTGGGAGTTGAGCTGATAATGCTGCTTATGTGTGTTAAGGGAACAAGCCCTATATTCCTGGGAGGGAGCGGGGATTGGCAGTCATTCGAGGGATATGTTTTCAGTATCTTACTACTACTACTACTTATCATTTCTATAGCGCTACTAGACGTACGCAGCGCTGTACACTTGAACATGAAGGGACAGTCCCTGCTCGACAGAGCTTACAATCTAATTAGGACAGACAAACAAGAGATAAGGGAATATTAAAGTGAGGATGATAAAATAAGAGTTCTGAACAAGTGAATAAGGGTTAGGAGTTAAAAGCAGCATCAAAAAGGTGGGCTTTTAGCTTAGATTTGAAGACGGCCAGAGATGGAGCTTGACATACCAGCTCAGGAAGTCTATTCCAGGCATATGGTGCAGCAAGATAAAAGGAACGGAGTCTGGCGTTAGCAGTGGAGGAGAAGGGTGCAGATAAGAGAGATTTACCCAGTGAACGGAGTTCCCGGGGAGGAATGTAGGGAGAGACGAGAGTGGAGAGGTGCTGAGGAGCTGCAGAGTGAATGCACTTATAGGTTAATAAAAGGAGTTTGAACTGTATGCGGAAACGGATAGGGAGCCAGTGAAGTGACTTGAGGAGAGGGCTAATATGAGCATAACGACACTGGTGGAATATTAGTCGTGCAGCAGAATTTTGAACAGATTGAAGAGGAGAGAGATGGCTAAATGGGAGACCTTTGAGAAGCAAGTTGCAGTAGTCTAAGCGAGAGGTGATAAGAGTGTGGATGAGGGTTCTGGTAGTGTGTTCAGAAAGGAAAGGGCAAATTTTGGTGATATTATAGAGAAAGAAATGACAGGTTTTAGCAGTCTGCTGAATAATAGTCCCATTAACATGAACATCCCTGTTGCTTGTGCCTGCTCTGTGACTGTATGTGAGTGATACTGTATCTAAAGCTCTCGATGTGATCCAAATCTGCAGTCCCTAGATCAGAATTATCTCTGAATTCTCAACTAGCTGCGGGGGGGGGGGGGGGGGGGGGGGAGGAAGACCTGATCTTTTAGTGACATCTGGTGGTCAGGCAATGAACTGCTCTTAGCTGTCTGCATAGCACTGTGTGTACTGAGGTTTTCACCTCTCTCACTGCCTGTGTGGATACTGCTCTAGGAAGTGTGGGGAGACCGGGCGCTAGATGTGGTATCCCTGACTCTGCTGTGTTGCCGATCAAGTTGCCATGGTGGCCATAGAGTCCCAGTGAACAGCACCTGATGGGGTTATTCTCTGTGTGTGATATTTGTGGCTGGTCGTTAAGTGATAGATGGACCGTGCTAGGGAAGCAGCTTTTGTTTGTAATGGCACTGAAACGTGCATATGGCCTCTTTGCACCAATTAGTGTCAGAGTTTCCTTTCCTGTCTATGTGCCGGTGACTCTGAGTCTCAGATTCTCTTTGTGTGTCTTCTCTCCCCACACCAGGGCTAGGAACAGACCTAAGCATCACCACACAGTCGGGAGATCTGCCCCCTAAAGAGAGGGACCAGGAACGAGGAAGATCTAAGGACAGAAAACACCATCACCATCACCATCACCACCACCACCATCACCATCACACGTCATCAGACAAGGACCACCATGACTACAGCCGGCGCTGGTCCCGCTCTCCCAGCGAGGGCCGGGAGTGTGGCCCATACAGGCAGGTGGGTCTGACTTCCTCAACAGATACAAGTGAGGCAGATGGCACCAGTCACTAAGGGAAGGCAAACCTCATGCTGACCTTTCCCTCGCTGTAGGACACTGGTAAGCCTTCCCTCGCTCAATGCTCATGAGGTTTCTACAGCTCAAGGAACCAGAACCACAGCTACAGCTAGTGACCAGGCTGCAGAGCACTGGGTTCTGGAGGGAGCCCAAGTCTGCAGACTGCTACATGGCTCAGCGGCATGAAAAGATGTGTTAAAACAAGCAAGAAATCCCTAGGTAGGTGTGATGAAGGCTCATGCCATTGTAGTCTTCCAGAGACTGGTTCATACCGGTCATAGAAAAGCTAATGCTTTGTATACTGGTGATATTGGGAGAGGACTCTGACAGAAAGAGGGATATCTCTCAATTGGAACTCATTGGGATTGGTAATAGTTGGAAAAGGCTCCTCAGTCTGGGCTGCTGATACTGGGAAAGTGGTCTCTTAGTGGATTGGTGGCAGGAGGAGAGGGACTCAGTCTGGGCTGATAATACGGGAAGAGGAACTGTTGTGTCCCCACCTATAGTGGGTCTCCATCTCTCTCCACTGTCCTTTCCTGCAGTGACTTCAATATGTCTTCACTCTATCTCCACTTGCAGCGGCTTTCAGATCTGCTCAGCCTGTATCCCTGCTTGCAATGACTTTGTGTCTCCGTGTTCCCCACCCTCAGTGTTTCTAAACTACTCTTTTCTGTGTCTGAACTGTGTCCAAGCCCATAGCAGCCTCAGATCTGCTCTGCTGTGACCCCAAATGAGGTGGTTTTCAGTCCCATGATTCCACAAAGTCTCTGTTTATCATGGTTCTTAGCTCTGCTCCATCATGTCCACACCTGCAGCAGCCCAATGCCACTATAGAAACAAGATGGAAGATAAGGGCAAAAGGCCCATTCAGTCTGCCCATCCTCAGCATCCACTATCTCCTCCTGTCCTATGCTTTCTTAAATTCAGACACAGTCCTTGTCTCCACCATCTCCACCCTATTCAACACATCCACCATCCTTCCATGAAAACGTATTTCCTTAAATTACTCCTGAGCCTATCACATCTTAACTTCATCCTATGCTCTGTCATTCCAGAGTTTTCCTTCACTTGAAAGAGGCTTACCTCCTGTACATTAATGCCACGGAGATATTTAAACATCGCTATCATATCCCCTCTCTCCCACCTCTCTTTCAATTTATAGATGTTGAGGTTCATAAGCCTGTCCCCATATGTTTTATGACAGAGAAAACTGACCAATTTTGTAGTCGCCTTCTGGTCTGACTACATGCTGTTTATATCCTCCAGAATTGCACACAGTATTCTAAATGGGGCCTCAACAGAGACTTATCACCTCTTTTTTCCTACTGGTCCTCTCCCTATGCACCTGAGCATCCTTCAGGCTTTGACCATCGCCTTTTCTATCTGCTTGGCCACCTTAAGATCATCAGATACGATCATCCCTAAGTCCCGCCCTTCATTCATACACAGAAGTACTTCACCCCCTATAATATACCGTTCCCTTGAATTGTTGCAAACCAAGTGTATGACCCTGCATTTTTTAGCATTAGATCTTAGTTGTCAATTATTGGACCATTGTTCAAGCTTCTTATGATCCTTTCTTATGCTATCTACACCCTCCGGGGTGTCAACCCTATTACAGAGTTTGGTATCACCCGCAAAGAGACACACCTTACCAGACAGTTCTTCAACAATATGACTCACAAAGATGTTAAAAAGAGCCGGCCTAATGACCGATCCCTGCAGCACACCACTGATAACATCCTTTTCCTCGGAGCAAGCTCCATTTAGCACTACCCTCTGTCTCCTTCCATTTAACCAGTTTTTAACCCAGTCAATAACTTTAGGTCCCATACTTAGGGCACTCAATTTATTTATCCAAGTACACCACATCTAGTGCCCCTCCCGTATCCAACTGTTTGGTCACCCAGTCAAAAAAATCAATCAGATTTGTCTGACAAGATCTGCTGCTACTGAAACCATGATGCCTCGGGTCCTGCAGTCCATTTGATTCTAGAAACCTCACAATCCTCTGCTTTAGAAGCATTTCCATTAGTTTATTCGCCACTGAGGTAAGACTAACAGGTCTGTAAATTCCAACCTCCTTTTTACTTCTGCTCTTGTGCAGACGGACTACATCTGCTCTTTTCCAGTCCTCCAGGACCACTCCAGACTCTAAGGAAGAATTGAAGAGCTCAAACAATGGAGCAACCCCATCATTTGGTTTTTAGTTTAGCCAGCTTCTCGCCAACACAGTCTTCTGAAAATTGGTCCTGGACTACTACACAATCATTCTAATTAGCATTTGTTTTCTATGGTCCTATATACAGCCTCTAGATCTAGAAATTTGTTTCCCATACTACAGGCATTGGTACACAAAGCTCTCCAGATATGACCCTTTTGATGTCTTACATGAATGTAAGAACACTTCATACACAAACTGTAGCACAGGTATAAAGAGCAAGTTCCAACCACACACTGTGCACAATATTATATATACTCATAGTGTTAACATGAATGTAAGACACTTTCCCACTGATATTTTGCCACCGCTGGTGCTGAACTCGGATATTCAATGCCATGCTGTTTCTGCTGACTGGCATTGAATATCCAGGGTTGTTTTTTTTGGCTGGCTTTAACGTAACCAGCTATTTGACTATTCAGTGCTGGACAGTTTTAAGTTAATAGTGGCTAAAGATAGAACAGCTATTTAGGTACGATTTGCCCACTAAACCTAGCTGGATAGCACTTGATAGTCACGGATAGCTGGTAGCCATTATGCGCTAGTATCCAGTGGTGATAACTGGCTATGTTGCACTGAATATTGGCATTTAGCTGGCTAAGCGCTATTTAACAGGCCCTATGTCTCCATTGTGTCCCTGCCTATCACAGCTCTCAGTTCTGCTCCACCACATCTAAACCTGCAGTGACTCAGCACCACAGTTTTATTTATTTGTTACATTTATACCCCGCTCTTTCCCGCTCAATAGCAGGTTCAGTACGGCTTACAAAGCATGGGTTACAAGTGTCACAAAGATAATAAAGCTATAGAGTAGTAGAGTTATGCTATAGTTGTGCTATATCATACAGTGCCATCTCTACAGTACTTCCTGCTTATTGCAGCTCTCAGCTCTTTTTCCAACATGTTCGTGCCTGAAGTGGCTTTAAGACCATGCCACCACGTTTCAAGTGTTTCCCTGCCAATCAAGGCTCTCAGTTCTGCTACGTCCACACTTGTGGTGGCTTTCAGCCCTACAACACTGTGTATCCACTGTATCACTGCCTATCGTGGCTCTCATCTCTGCTCCACTGTATCCACATCTGCAGTGGCTTTCAGCCCCACACCACTGTGTATCCACTGTGTCACTGTCTATCGTGGTTCTCAGCTTTACTCCACAGAATCCACATCTGCAGTGGCTTTCAGCCCCACACCACTGTGTCACTGTCTATCGTGGCTCTCATCTCTGCTCCACTGTATCCACATCTGCAGTGGCTTTCAGCCCCACACCACTGTGTATCCACTGTGTCACTGTCTATCGTGGTTCTCAGCTTTACTCCACAGAATCCACATCTGCAGTGGCTTTCAGCCCCACACCACGGTGTCACTGTCTATCATGACTCTTATCTCTGCTCCACTGTATCCACATCTGCAGTGGCTTTTAGCCCCACACCACTGTGTCACTGTCTATCGTGGCTCTCAACTCTGCTCCACTGTATCCACATCTGCAGTGGCTTTCAGCCCCACATCACTGTGTATCCACTGTGTCACTATCGTGGTTCTCAGCTTTACTCCACTGAATCCACATCTGCAGTGGCTTTCAGCCCCACACCACTGTGTCACTGTCTATCGTGGCTCTCATCTCTGCTCCACTGTATCCACATCTGCAGTGGCTTTCAGCTCCACACCACTGTGTATCCACTGTGTCACTGTCTATCGTGGTTCTCAGCTTTACTCCACTGAATCCACATCTGCAGTGGCTTTCAGCCCCACACCACTGTGTCACTGTCTATCATGGCTCTTATCTCTGCTCCACTGTATCCACATCTGCAGTGGCTTTCAGCCCCACACCACTGTGTCACTGTCTATCGTGGCTCTCATCTCTGCTCCACTGTATCCACATCTGCAGTGGCTTTCAGCCCCACACCACTGTGTATCCACTGCGTCACTGTCTATCGTGGTTCTCAGCTTTACTCCACTGAAACCACATCTGCAGTGGCTTTCAGCCCCTCACCACTGTGTATCCACTATCACTGTCTATCGTGGTTCTCAGCTTTACTCCACTGTATCCACATCTGCAGTGGCTTTCAGCCCCTCACCACTGTGTATCCACTGTGTCACTGTCTATCATGGCTCTCACCTCTGCTCCACTGTATCCACATCTGCAGTGGCTTTCAGCCCCACACCACTGTGTCACTGTCTATCGTGGTTCTCAGCTTTACTCCACTGAAACCACATCTGCAGTGGCTTTCAATTTCCTTTGTTTCTCTTGGGTTCCCTCTCCTCTCCTCACCGCACTAGCACTGTTGGTAGACTCACGCTTCATGACCCAGCTGCTTGCCTCATTTATTTTCATTTGCTTTGTGGTTTCTTTGTTTCTTTTTCATTTTTCAGATGCATATGAGCAATTTAAAATTTTTTTGCTATTTTAACCCCAAAACTTACGAAACTTCATTTCTCTTCTCAATTTTTATTTATTTATTTATTTATTTTGTCTTTTCATTTGTTTTATTTTTATGGCTGTGGCTTTTTCCCTATTTTCCATTACAATGTTCAATCTCCTCTACCTCTCTGTCTGTTTCCCCTGGTTATGTTGCTACCCCTTTGTTCTTCCACCTCTTCTTGGTTCTTTTTCTTGTATTTTTCTTTTGATTTGCTTTCTTTCAATTTTCATGTAGGGCAGTAGTTCCGTCAGTGCGAGCCCAGTCCCGTCAACATCTGGCACCAGCACCCCTCGGCGTGGACGCAGACAGCTCCCCCAGACCCCATCCACGCCCAGGCCGCACGTGTCCTACTCCCCTGTGGTCCGCAAGCCCGTGAATACAAGCTCTCAGCAGCATTCATGCCGAATCTCCAGCCCTGGTTCTCGAAGACACACCCACCACACAGGAGAGCAGCTGAGTGGCAGCCGGTCCCCGGGGATGGAGAGGCACTCAGTCCCACGGAACGAGTCACCCCGTGCGCATCGCCACACCAGCAGTCGATGGTCGGCACCGAACCCTCACACATCGGAAGCACCGGCAGTACCACGGCATGGCACCTTCTACAGGAGCCCTGACTACACTGCACCGAACGGAGATACCTTTCCATATGAGAGCACACAGACACCCAGCTCAGGGCGGCCGCCCAGGACTTCCCGGGCTGGCACGGCCTCCGTTTCGCCCTCCAGGCATGGGCGGCGGTTGCCAAATGGTTACTATCATTCTCATGGACCAGTTAAGCCCCGGGGAGGGGGCTCCCGCAAAGGAATGCATGAACTGTACAGTGAAACAGACGATGATGACTGGTGCTGAAGGGGGTATCTGGAAGCAATGGAAAAAAAGCAATCAGGCAGCCCCTTCACCTCTTCTGCTGCCTGGTTTGATTCTACTGCGGCTCCTCCTGGGGAGAGGAGGACAGGAGCATGTTCATGAGAAGCCAGGAGGAAGTGCATCAGCAGCCTCTGAGGCTGGACAGAAACTCAGGCCACCCACTTTCCAAAACACTTCAGAGAAAAACGTTCCAAAGGAAGGAAACAAATTGTTTTTTTGCTTATATTGATGAGTTTTATCATCTGCTGACTTGGGTCACCGAAGTCTGTGGCCCAGCTATTTGTGTGGTGATGAGGGAGCTGATAAATCTCACTCACACACACACCCACACACATTCACACAGTACACTCACAGCACACACTACACACGAAGACAGTGGCATCACACACACCCATACACACAGACTCACATTACACAAATACACAGGCACTACATAGATACAGAGAGATACAGACACACACACATACGAGTGCTTGCTGGTAATATCAACCCCTTCCTATTACTGCCTGCAACAAAAAAATAACGACAAAAATCCAGAGCCAAACGGATTCGAGAAAAAACAGCGTTTCCTGCGCCAAACAGTTCTGCCTGAAGAGTTCTGTCCCTTCTTCTGCCTTTCCCCTTGTCTGAAGCTACGGGGTCGGGACTGTGATGTACTGCATGAAAAATTAAAACATTTAAGACAAAACAAGCAAAACGATTTAAAACCACAGAAAGTTTGATTGAAATGTTCTCCTTAGTCCTGTTGTTCAATGTTTTGAAGTTCTCTTCCTCCAGTGAAAGGAAATCAAAATGCCATGGGAATCCCACACAGCCAAGCGTGTAGAGAGTTTCTGTCCCAAAGCAAAGAAGAGAGAGTGACACAGATCTTCTGGCTCCCAGTGCAGGGCCCCAGCCCCCTCACCCCAGCCCCCCTCACCCCAGCCTCAGGTCCCTCACTCCAGTTTTATTCCAGGCTTGACTCAAACTCTCCCTTTCCCTGCATAAAACTATGACCCTTTTCCATTTCCCCAAGCATCTCCTCATTATAGGTGGACTCATGGTGCAATCAGTAGGTTACTTGCCTACTGTGTCCACAAACTGAGTTCAAGCTCCAGGCTAGCATGGGGTTTTCATCAAGGTAGCCAGCCTCAGGCCAACTCAGCCATCCATCCGCTTTGGGTCAGTAAATAAGGACTGGCCTTAGCAGGGAGGAAAAAATGACTGGTGAAGTCAATAGCAACCCAAACCCATTAACAGTCTGCCAAGAAACCATCATGCAAGTGGCAGCCCAAAAATTGTTGGTACTTCACCTTTATCTTCTTGTCCTTATTACATGCCACAGAAATTATGCATAACACCAAAACAAAATCTGGAAAGTGGGCAAAGATCATCCATTTCTTGAGTAGCTTTCAGGAGCTCACTCCCCACCCCCTTTCCTCAGGTCAGACTGAGAAGGTGATCTCTGCACTCAGGATGCGCCTGGCGCAAGAGAACTTCAAACTTGCTGCTCAGCTCAGCCCTCTGGACGGAACCCTGAGCTCAGCATGTGGCCAGGTTCACTTGTAGACCCTTCTCCCATGTCTGGGTTCCCTGTCGCTTGTGCAGGTTTTCTCACTTTGGAATGTGTTTATCTTGTGCTGTTTCTGTCTGCACTGGGGAAGTCTGTGTGCAAGCACTGGATTGTGGAAGCAGCCCCCAGCTGATGGGGCTAAGGGGGAGGGGGGAGGTTTCTTCATTTCCTGTCAATTACAGGGAGGTGGCTGGAGGCTTTGACACTGTCAAGTAGAGCTTTGAGGTACTGCAACCTCTTTCTGAACCTGAAGTATGGGAAGCTCAGTTCTCCCGAAGAGATGTGAATTGGGGGGGGGGGGGCAGAACCCCACAAAAACACAATACTGCATGGTGAAATAAACTCCAAGGCTGGAGATTTGAAGGTGTTCACACTACCAGTAAAGACCTGGGTGCAGAAAGGCTCCTCATTCACGTTTTCTGAGTCTAGAAAGTTTAGGATGACCTAGAGCTTGTCAGAAGATGCCGCCCCCAGCTTGCCCTGGTTTAACTATGCAAATGCCATTTCTCTCTAATGGAAAAGATATCCGAGTGGTGAAGGAGGGTGAACATGGAGGCCTCTTTGGCAAAGTGTCCTGGGGGCAAGTGCAGACACTTTGGGCATGCTCAGGCCCTCAACTAGTGTGGGTCTCTTCATGCTTTGCATGTATGTTTCTTCCATTGTGAATCATTGTCCAAATATCCCTTATGCCAGATGTGCAGGTGTCTGATTGCCCCCCCCCCCCCCCCAATATTAGGTCTTCCTCCATGTTGCCTCTTCTCAACTGTTGCAGGTCCAGGAGATTGAGGTGACAGATTTGATATTGGAGGCACTCCAGCACCCCTAGAGCGGATGCCTATACCAGACATTTTTGAAGATGTGTAGGTTTGGCTTTCAGAACCAGAAGCAACTTCCGGACGCTAAAGCATTATGTTCTCTTCAGTTTCTGCGGCTGGCCACATGAATGTTGTGGTTGTCCTGATCTTGCTGCGTCTGAGTAAGTGGAACTGACGTTTCAGCCACTGTACTGTGGCTTTCTTCAGGGTGTGCTGTTTGGTCTGCACTTTGATTTTTAATGTGGTTTTCAGGTGGGTGGATTCCTCAGGAAAGCAGGAGATTTCATTGGGAAATTAAGGCAGAAAAGTCCGTTAGTCACAAAGTTAAATGTTGGTGGGAAAGTGTGATGGTAACAGATTTAACTTTGGTGGGAAAGTTCATTGGTCACAAATTTAAATTTTGTTAGGAAAATTTGTTGGCTACAAATTTAAGTTTTAACAGGAAAGTTTGCTGGTCACAAAATTTGTGACCAAAAGACTTTCCAGCCTCAATTTTCCTGCTGAAATCTCCCACCTTCCACTTATTTGGATGCAGCAAGACCCAGATAACCACAACAACTGCTAAAGCTTGAGTTCATGGGGACCACCATGCCTTCATTGCACAGACCTGACCCTCCACACTGCTCTTAGCTTTAGGGGTAACTGTTGCAAATGAGGTGAGGAGAGAGCAGGAAGCAAGACACAGGAAGGCACCAGGGTTGGGATCTGAATGTTAAATAGAGCTTTACTGGTGTCCTGCCTCAAGATAGGGAGAAATGCTGCTCATTAAACTGGGGAGGGGACACTTAAATGTTCTAAGTAAGTTGGTGATTAACCCAGAGAAGAAGTGTGGATATCTTCCCCTCTTCTTATTTATTTGTTACATTTGTGTCCCACATTTTCCCACCTATTTGAAGGCTCAATGTGGCTTAAGTGTAGTAATCATGGAGGGCTGCAGGCTGACCCCCCCCCCCCCCCCACACTTATTTCTAATCTTTAAGAAATGAAAGGAGGGAAAAGGGAGGGCTCAAGCAGTTATTGCTGTAAAATATTTCAGAGGCTATAGTGACGTTGGTGGCCCAGTGGCATCCATCAGCCACAGAATCAGCACCATCAGAAACATGTCCTTGATAATAAGAGACAATATCCAGAAATGAAAGTTTATGGGACTGGCTAACAAAAAAATGAGTATTTCCATATATGCAATATAGAGATGATGGCATATAAACATATATTACCTTTAAGATCCCACTATTTTTGCTCTCATCAGTATGTTGCTTGTTTGATGTCCTTGCAGAAGAGGTGCCCCCTCTAGTGGCAGTGTGAGGGTAGAATAGTTTAAGAATGGGAACTAATGTATGGTTCTCAGGTAATCTGCTGCATTTCCTCCATTAGGATTACTTCTGGAATAGTGGTACCACTCGGAAACAAAGATCAGGAACAGCAAACAGGAGGGACTTCTATGTAGAAGTGCAATCAAACTGAAGTAGAGTTTGACCAACAGACACTCCAACGCAGGAAGCAGTGCATATAAGACGCTTTATTTGCTGCTTGGACAAAGGGACCTGACATGGTCTGTGTTTTGGCGTGATCAAACACCTGCCTCAGGGGTTACAATAATGTTTGAAATGAAATCAAGCAGCCCAAAAGATTCCGTGCTTGATTTTCTTTTGAAAGTTATTGTGATCTGAGGCAGGTTTAACCATACTAAAACATGGACCATGTCGGGTCCCTTTGTCCAAGCAGCAAAGCGTCTTATAAGCACTACTTCCTGCGTTGGAGTGTCTGTTGGTCAACCTCTACTTCAGTTTGATTATAGTGGTACCACCCGACATATAGCCTCGGAGTCAAAGTAGGCACAAGGTTCCTGCTTTATAACAAGTATGAACAAAGAGCAGCTACTACTATAATGCTACTAGATATATGCAGGTACTTCCTCTACAATCTAAGTTTTTGCACCTGGGGCAATGGAGGGTTAAGTGACTTGCCCAAGGTCACAACAGCTGCAGTGGGAATTGAACCCAGGTCGCCAGGATCAAATTAGGCTACTCTTCCACTGCAAGCAGCTGGGGTCAAGCAATATCTTTCAAGAATCACAAAGTACATCAGCAAATTGTGTCCAAAAACTCATATGTACAGGATGTTGTTGGACAGGATAAACATACATCTTATAAACATGAGTCTTTGGACACAAGGCTTCACCCTTCCCAACATCCGTCCACTCCTCGTCTGTCACATGCCACATGGCATCCTGCCGCTCTCTCTTTCCACACTTGAGCCTGGGAAGGGATGACAGGCCTGTGGTCATCCAGGCTGGTGTATATAAGGGCAGTGGAGGTCAGTGAGCTGTGAAGGTCACACATTTCCAGTCTTTGAAGAGTCAGTCAGGTCCAGCTTTCCACTGTGGGTCAGTTTCTGATTACTGAGAACAGAATCTCACCAGTGTGTCTTATTGCTGTGCGGCTACTGGGCACTCTAGAACGTTTAGCCTTACCCCAAATAATCTGTCTGCTCATCAAGAAACCATGCTTTTAAATATTAAGTTTCGTTGTGGGTGCGTGTGTATCAGATACACACAAATAATGAGGGCAGTTTCCAAAAGTCATTTAGCAGGAAAATAGACTATTTGTAAATTAGTCCCTTCATGTAAAACTGCACACTGATGATCCTTCAGTTTATGACTGCAAAGATCTATCATTTTGCTTTGACTGCAGCTGCTCTCCACCCCCAGAAGGTGCTGCCTCAGGCCATTGCCTAGTATTGACTAATGACTAGTTAGAGCATGATGGTTGCATTTACTTATATTTAATCTATTTCTCTTGTCACAGCTTGCACCCTCATGAAAACAGCTTCTCAGGATGGATATTCTGAGGGGGGAAGCAATGTCGGAAATGTCTATATGGAGAGGTTTATGAGTTAAATGTAATAAAGTGATAGATGGACTGGGCAAGCATTCCGGAGAGGGTGAGAGAGTTGTTGAGGTGCGAAATACGATGAACATTAATGTAGGAATACATGCTGGTGGTGTGGAAGGTTTTGTTAGTTGAGGAATGGAGAGAGCGGAGGGGCCTCATGAATACCTGTAGTAGGCGTGGGAAGGTGTTGTTTTGTGGTATCTGTGAAATGGCAGCATCAGGAAAGCAATGAGGTCTTGCATGGCTACAACAAGATCAGAAGTTACGATGGTGGCCAGTCTTCAGTGCATTTGTCCTCATAGTGGTGCTGCGCTGTGTGGTTCCCCTGCCACATCAGAGACACTCCAGCTCGTGAAGTTGAAAATATTGAATCATTTGATTGAGCATGTTTTATCTGGGTGAGAAGAGGGGTTCCTGAGTCAGCAAAAGAGGTGTGAGCATAGAGAGAAATGGGGGAAACATCCTTGATTTAAGTGTGCAAAGCGGTTCTCCATAACACCATGCTAAGAAAACAAATTCGTTAGCTTTCCTACTTGTATAATTGTGAATACTGCATAAAGTTTCTTGGTAATCATTTGAAAGCTTTAAGATAGATAGTCTCTCTCCTCGTAGTGCTTAATGGCATCGCACTGCATCCTGGACACAGGGCTTAGCATGCACACAAACCAGGTCTCCGGAGTCACATGGAGAGATCAGCACAGTCCCCAGTGTACAATATCACACGTTCACACAGAAATAAGCGACAGTTAGTGTGTGTGTGTGTGTGGGGGGGGGGGGGGGAACCCAAGGAATACAAGGTGATCCTTATATTGGAATAATGTAATGCATGTGAAGCCCCTGAGGCAGCAACTGAACATCCAGACATGAAGCCATTTGTAAAATAAGTATAAGCACGGCACATAGAGAGGGAGCAGAGATTGCACAAAAGAGCGACATCACGCAGCAGCTTGCTTATCCCTAATTTCCAACCCCAATGAGAGCCTAGAAGGGGACGATTCTGTAAAGGAAAGGAGGTGCTTCTTTCCTTCCTCGAATTCTAATGGGTGTGTTTTCACGGATGCACTGAGGCAGCCACAGAGTTGGCATCTGTGCGCCTAAATGCAAGCGATATCTGCATAACCTCTGGTATTCTCTACGCTACGCATATGATTGTGAGTCCCACCAATGTAAAACGCACACTATGCTAGAGACAAGCGTATTTACAGAACACTGCGCAAGTGGAGAACATTATTCTAATCATTTCTGCACGTAATCAGCACATAACATGGCAGAAACAAAAAAATGAGACTTTCTGGTGTGTTTCAAGTGCCGGCTGACACGAGCACTTTAATGAAACATATCCATGCCTCGAGGGTAGAGCAAAAGCCAGTGGAACTTTTTTTAAATAGATGTGTATTCCCACTGGAAAATGGCAAATACGCGTCTGATTTTTTTGGCCACTTTGATTTCTATACTTGGAAATAGCGGCTTTCAGAAATCGCTTTTACCAAGCTACACGTGTAACTGCAGCTATTTTCATGCAAGACTTCTAAAATGGACACTTTTTCGGGGGCTGAAACATTCTTCCGTAGGTCAGGTGTCTCAGGTGGGGTTTCCAAAATCTAGCCAATAAATGTATTGTTAGTCTAATGAAAAGGTCACGCCTTATGAACTAAACTCAAACTTAAAATGTGAAAATATTCACGTTTTAAAACTTATTAACCTTTATTTCTACATATTGAGCAACCACTAGATTTTATTTATTTGTTACATTTATATCCCACATTTTCCCACCAATTTGCAGGCTCGGTGTGGCTTACATAATACCGTAAGGCGTTCGCCAAGTCCAGTAGAGAAAGAAATACAAGGTTATGTTGTGGTCGAATAGGTAGGTGCAATACAGGCACAATGGGGTCGAAGAGAGGGAAGGTTGTATATTGTTCAATCCAATCATTAGTTTAGCTGTGTTGCCGGATGTAGGGATTTATGTTGGGTCGATAGAGTAGGCCTTTTTGAACAGGTTGGTTTATCCTACGTTCGCTTGGGTCTCAGGTTTAAAACACAGAATAGGTGTCCTCTCTGCTCTGCTTCCACCCCATCCGCCCGTCACGTCATCGGTCTCGGGGGTAAGGACTGAAAACTCCTGAGTGACTTGGGCTGGGTTAGCTCATGATATATATTTTTCGGATCGCTTGCACACTATTTTTAAACACCATCTCAGCAGCTTTTCAGAGAGGAAATAACATATCTCACACTGCTCGTTAAGAGCAGTTTCAGTCTGTGCACTAAAACTTAGAGTGGAGGAGTAGCCTAATGGTTAGTGTGGTGACCTGAGAACTAGGGGACCCGGTTTTATTCCCAGTGCAGCTCCTTGTGATTCTGGGCAACTCACTGATATTAACAATGCTCCTAGCTCTCGATTCCATTTGCCATGCTGATTTTTACAGCCTTTTTATCTCTCTTCGATTCTGTCTGCCCTGCTGGTTTTGGAAGTGCTTCTAGCTCTCCAGTGCTGAGGCACATTAATAGCTGTCTGTGAATATTGTGTATCGGGAAATGTTTGCATATTAACTGCTAGCTCATTAACATGGTGCGTGCACAATTTTAGATTCTTGGGGGCATGGGGGGTCATTTTATAAAGTTTTGCACATAAAAGGCCACTTTTAAACTACCCTCTGCGTGAAAGTATATGCAGTGAGAAGGCGCACAGTTTTACATGAGCTGAGGGTGGGTGTTTGTGGGAGGAGTTTGTGCGGAGTCACAAAGTGACATGTAGAATATAAAGTATTCACCTATGTGCATACCTCAGCCCCATACATTCACACTAGCGCCCAAGAAACAAAGCACATTTTAGCCATGGTTTTGGTAGCATTTTCTATGCAATTTTATAAAGACGCTGAGGTGCCCATGGGTTGTTATTAAATAGCCTCCGGACGGTTTGCAAATATGAATGTACTTCCCATCTGCTTAGCTGCAAAACCCACGGATACTTTCTACACTGTGAGCTTTGCATCCAAGGCGAAAGGGGGTCATACATCAATGTGTATGGGTTGAATTTTTATAGAAAGTCAAGGCATGTTATTTTCTGATGCTGCCCAAAACATGCTCCCAGGAACACCAGACGGAGAGGTCAGTTTGCAGACAGCTGCTGCCCTTTGCCCAGGTAAATGTCCCTGTGTATGAGTGTGCGTGTATACTGCGTCAGGCAGGTCTGCTCCTGTGCACCTCTTTGGATACCCAACCTGTATGGTCAGCAGAGGTCCAGAGAGAAATTGCATCCCAGCGAGGTGGGGGATGGGGAATGATGGGGTAGACAGTTCTGAGACTTTAAAATGAAGCTTTGGGAGTTGGAGAGGGTTCTCCAGTGCCCTTCATCACCACCACCACCATGCTAGAAGAGGCTTTAACCTCAGCTCTACCAATCCACCCCGTCCCCATTCTAAACAACTCCCTGCAATTTTAGGAGATGGAAAGTGACCCAAGAAAGAGGCTGAGATTGATCCCCTTCCCCTGTCCACAATTGCATGTCCGTGTGCATGCCACAGAAAATACAAACGAAAAAAAGGAAACCTCTTCTTAGGGAACCTGCCTCCTTTTTTTAAACTAATCCGATGATTCTAGTTTTGCTTTCTTCTATTTTTTTACACGTCTTTGGTAAATGGGTGACGGCCTCATTTCTGTAAAATTCCCAGTGTTAAGCAGATGCTGGTGAACTCTGTGTTCTGTTTCTCTTTTCCCTTCTCTCCTCTCTTTCTCTCTCTCTCATGAATGCTGTTTCTACTGGTGCATTTTGTAAACCCAAACAGAACCTCCTTTACCAAACCTTAATAAAATCCGAGAGTATGCACATTTTACATTGGATATGGGGCCCTTTTTATGTCTCCTTTTTGAATGTTGGATGTTTTGGTGATGCTCACTCCTGTCTTTGGACTGTGTGCCTCAGGCTGTCTTCCCACGCATGAGAGTGTGTCAATGTGTGTTTATGTGTCTCTCTGGCTTTCTTTTTCCTTCTGGGATTGAGTATGTGTGTCTGTCCATCAGTCTCTTTCTTCATGGGGTTGTGTGTGTGTGTGTGACAGAGATTGTGTGCATATCTACCTATCTCCCCCATATGAATGTGAACCATGGGTTCAATTTGTATAGATCTTTCATTTTTTTTCTCTATTTTGGGTTTATTATGAAATAGAGCTGTGCACCTCAAAGTGACAGACAACACATATAATTTCCTAATGCAATGATTTTCTTTTAAAAATGTTTGATTTGATGGGCAAACAGTGCCAACAGGATCCTGAAAAAAAGGACAAATTGTCAGGAGGGATCGTGGCTGCAGGGCTGATTCTGAATCATTGTGGGCTCTGATTTTGGTGCCAGAAAGAGCCCTTTCTGAGGTGAGTGCCGTGTGTCTTCAGGGGCAGCACGGTACTGGCAGAGGGAAGGAGTGCAAGAGGTGGGGTAAACCCTACAGGTGGATTACTGTATTACACTTGCACTCAAGGTCCAAACGGGTTCCCCAAATAAACTCCACTCAGCCAAGGTATCAATCGAGTGCATCCAATATCGCTATCATCTGTGGAGAATACCCTCTGGTGTTTGGTCAGCAGTCTCTGCAATTCCTTTTCTTGGAGGACAGTTAAGTTCTACTACTACTACTACTTATCACTTCTATAGCGCTACAAGGCATACGCAGCGCTGTACATCATACACGAAAAGACAGTCCCTGTTTAAAGAGCTCACAATCTAAATAAGACAGGTAAACTTGACATGCAGCTTAGGGATGGGATTGTATCTCTCAGGGGTTTCTTCCACTGATGTGAGACTAGAGCCCTGCTTTTGTGTTCCTGAAACTTGATCTTGGGTTCATAGCCTCTACACTTTCTAGCACCACTACTTCTGTGATTCTGGCCCTCGGACGAATCTGGAGAGTTTTCTGGCTCAGATTTAATACCCTACCTGGCACCTTTCCTTCTTCGGCACTGGCCAGTATCTTTGCAACTAGTAATCACTCCAGTGAGGTGATGCTTAGAGTCGGTTCCACCAGCACCTAGAATATCGGTAAGGACCGTATCTTGTAACAGACCTCCTGGGCTATCTTTTCAGAGAGTGGAGGTATGATTACTACTACTATTAAACATTTCTATAGCGCTACTAGACTTACGCAGCGCTGTACAAATTAACATGAAAAGACAGTCCCTGCTCAACAGAGCTTACAATCTAAATTGGACAGACGAACAGACAGCTAGGGGTGGGGAAATTGCAGTGGTAGGGGTGATAAGTGAGGGTGTTGAGTAAGAGAGTCATGGTTAGGAGTCGAAAGCAGTAGCAAAGAGGTGGGCTTTAATGATGATGTCTCTTGTTCCCCAGAAGCTTTACAAACCGTACTGATCCTGGCATCTCCAAGATTTGATAGTCTCTCTATATTTGGGCCACAATTTTGGAGACTTGTTTGGTACTCCTGCTCCTCTCGTGTAACGGAAGGACATGAGGGAACCCATTGATTTCCTTTAACATGTTGGTCCCAATCAGACTGGGGACCTCACCATCATCATTCGCTGGGTCATCCTTGGTTACAAACACACACCTTTTTGAGATGACTTGGCCAAAGCAGGATATGTAAACCTCTAGGCAGCTAATTACAGAGATTACTAATCCGTTTGCGACTGTCAGCTTGATCTATGTATCATCTGATAGTTTCTGGCCTTTCATCTTTGTGTAGAAGTAACTGGCGATGATGGTTGAGACCTCTGAGCTGGTATCTATCAGGCAGTTTACTGGGACTCGTCCAATTAGTAGCTCTGTGACTGGCCTTGGTTTAATCGCCTTTTCCTTCTTGCTGCTGTCAAAAGAGCAGATCTGAGTGTCTATATTTATTATTCCTCCCTCACCATGAGATGTTGTAGGGGAAGACACGTTTCTCTCTGGTTTATCTTACTCCTCCACAGTCTCCAAAAAAAACTCCCTTCTCTTGGGCTCCTCTCTTCATGGCTTCCCTTTAGTATTCTCTGACACCCTTTCACTTCAGTATTTGCTATTGTGGCCTGGCTCCTGACATCTGTAGCAAATGAGTTGGCCACTCTCGTTCTGCTGAGGTGGGTCCCTTCGGGAAGTAGTTCTCTTTGGCACTTGACTACTGCACTTAGCTGTTGTACAGCCTGGGCTATTGGGTCAGGATCTCCGAAACTGCTCTCACGCCCACCTCATTTTCCCATTGGAGAATCTCTACATTTGCCTCTCCATCCACAGGTTTTTTCCCTCTTCAGATCATTTTATTAATGGGGGCAGTAGGTCTTGGTAAGACAGTTTTTCCAACTGCAAGGCCCACCTCCTCACTTCCCTCCTTAAGGAGTTTCATTTAACCCAATGACCAACAGTTCTTTTAACAGCACCTCCACATCAGCGATAGCCTTGGGGTTTCGAGCTATGATTTTGTTCACCTTTTCCCACAAACAGCAGTCAAATATGCATAGTCTCCCCCATCAACTGCTTACGGGCATAGAATTATCACTTTCTAATGTTGAGGGACACTTTATCGCCAAACTCTAAAACATTTCTTCTATATCCTTCTTGCCATACATGGAATGATGCAGCTTCATCACTTTTGTATGCAGACCCCCTCAAGTGGTCCAGCACCACCTTCCACCAGTTGTGTGGAGGAACTCATAAGTACATAAGTAATGCCACACTGGGAAAAGTCCAAGTGTCCATCGAGCCCAGCATCCTGTCCACAACAGCGACCAATCCAGGCCAAGGGCACCTGGCAAGCTTCCCAAACGTACAAACATTCTATACATGTTATTCCTGGAATTGTGGATTTTTCCCAAGTCCATTTAGTAATGGTTTATGGACTTGTCCTTTAGGAAACTGTCTAACCCCTTTTTAAACTCTGACAAGCTAACCGCCTTCACCACATTCTCCGGCAACGAATTCCAGAGTTTAATTATGCGTTGGGTGAAGAAACGTTTTCTCCGATTTGTTTTAAATTTACTACACTGTAGTTTCATCGCATGCCCCCTAGTCCTAGTATTTTTGGAAAGCGTGAACAGACGCTTCACATCCACCTGTTCCACTCCACTCATTATTTTATATACCTCTATCATGTCTCCCCTCAGCCTTCTCTTCTCCAAGCTGAAAAGCCCTAGCCTCCTTAGTCTTTCTTCATAGGGAAGTCGTCCCATCCCTGCTATCATTTTCGTCGCCCTTCGCTGCACCTTTTCCAATTCTACTATATCTTTCTTGAGATGCGGCGACCAGAATTGAACACAATACTTAAGGTGCGGTCGCACCATGGAGCGATAAAACAGCATTATAACATCCTCACACCTGTTTTCCATACCTTTTCTAATAATACCCAACATTCTATTCGCTTTCCTAGCCGCAGCAGCACACTGAGCAGAAGGTTTCAGTGTATTATCGATGATGACACCCAGATCCCTTTCTTGGTCCGTAGCTCCTAACGTGGAACCTTGCATGAGTTAGCTATAATTCGGGTTCTTTTTTCCCACATGCATCACCTTGCACTTGCTCACATTAAACGTCATCTGCCATTTAGCCGCCCAATCTCCCAGTCTCGTAAGGTCCTTCTGTAATTTTTCACTATCCTGTCGCGAGTTAACAACTTTGAATAACTTTGTATCATCAGCAAATTTTATTACCTCGCTAGTTACTCCCATCTCTAAATCATTTATAAATATATTAAACATCAGCAGTCCTAGCACAGACCCCTCAGGAACCCCACTAACTACCCCTCTCCATTGTGAATACTGCCCATTTAACCCCACTCTCTGTTTCCTATCCTTCAACCAGTTTTTAATCCACAATAGGACATTTCCTCCTATCCCATGACCCTCCAATTTCCTCTGTAGCCTTTCATGAGGTACCTTGTCAGACGCCTTTTGAAAATCCAAATACACAATATCAACTGGCTCCTCTTTGTCCACGTTTGTTTACTCCTTCAAATAATTGAAGTAAATCGGTCAGGCAAGATTTCCCCACACAAAATCCGTGCTGACTTGGTCTCAGTAATCCATGTCCTCGGATGTGCTCTGTAATTTTGTTTTTGATAATAGCCTCTGCCATTTTCCCCAGCACTGACGTCAGACTCACTGGTCTATAATTTCCCAGATCTCCCCTGGAATCTTCAGGGCAGACCTGGTCTTCTCTATTCTCTATTCACTCCTCCACTGGGAGGTCTCCCAATCTTTGCGGGTGCCCACTGGGATCTGCTTTTCCAGCAAGGTGTAGAACTCTGGAGCTTGGGCTTGCGAAATGATGTGGAACTTCTCAATGATTATTGTTGCCAGAGGACACAACTCCCTTTGGAACTTTTTTGCTTGATGGAGAGCAGCAGTTTGCTCTTGTAGTTTTGTCTCCTATTCCTAGAACTGCACCCTCAAGGCTTCCAACCCCATTTTCCACTCTGGCTCAGTCATTTTATGAAGCTGAGACTAAGTATCTACTGATCATCACAAAACTATCTCTTTCAAATTTACCTAAGCAGGTAAGATTCTTGTGCTAAACGGACTAGGGCAAGAATCCTGTCTGTGTCGTTACTCTTTGTAAATCCCCTAATGGTGGAGTAATGTATTACACTTGCACTTACAGAACTGTCTCAGTCCAAACGGGTTCCCCACATAAACACCACTCAGCCAAAGGATTTGACAAGGGGAAAATATGTTATTTATTATGGGAGAAGTTGATAAATAAATAAATAAATAAGTAAATGTAACATATGTGTCCTAATGGATAGTGGATGTTAAGATCCCAGCTAGTGTCTAAAAATATTTCTCCAAGGACAAGCAGGCTACTTGTTCTCACTGATGGGTGACGTCCAACGGCGGCCCCAGGATCGGAAGATCTTCCTAGCAACAAGTTTGCTAGCCCTTGCGTGCACAAATGCGCAAACCACGCTTGGCGACCGTCTTCCCGCCCGAACGCGAGCGTGCTCCTCAGTCTCTCTTTTTCCGCGGTTCGGAACGGCTGTGTATTGGTTGTTCTCTGCCCCAGAGAGGCCCTCGCTGCGTTCTTTGCCGGTTTCAGCTTCGTTTTCTTCATTAGTACTCGTGTTTGTAAAAAAAATGTTAAAAAATAAGAATCTGTGTTTCCTTACGTTTTTAGAGTTTTTCCCGTAAGTTTCCTTTCTTTGGCGTGAGCGGCCTTTTTTCGCCGCCCGTACGGGTTTTTCCTTCTTTTGGTGCCTTTTTTTCCGGCATCATCGCGTTTGACCTCGCCGGCGCGATTTTTCCGCCCATGTCATCGAAGCCTGCCAGCGGCTTCAAGAAGTGCATGCGGTGCAGCCGGACGATCTCACTCACTGATATGCACGTTTCATGTCTTCAGTGTCTCGGGGCTGGTCATCACCCTAACGCCTGTACTTTGTGCCTCCAGCTGAAGAAGAGGACCCAGGCGGCGAGATTGGCTCAGTGGAAAATTCTGTTTAGAGCCTCGTCCGGATCCCAGATATTTCTCTGACGAGGAGTATTGTGGTCTTCCTTCTGATCCCACTCCTTCGCCTGAGAGAAAGTGGTCTCCCCCTGAGAGTCTGTCTTTCTCGTCATTTGTCCAGGAAATCTCTACGGCCATTCCCTTCCCAGTGGTTACTGAGGATGAGCCCAGGGCTGAGATGTTCGAGGTCCTGGACTATCCTTCAACACCTAAGGAGTCGTCCACTGTTCCCCTTCATAATGTCATCAAGCAGACATTGATGGCGAACTGGACGAAACCCTTAAGTAACCCCACTATTCCCAAAAAGATTCAGTCCCAGTATCGGATCCATGGGGAGTTGATGAAAACCCAGTTGCCTCATGACTCTGGAGTTGTGGATCTGGCACTCAAGAAAGTCAAGAGTACTAGGGATTATGCCTCGGCGCCCCCGGGGCGGGAGTCTAGGACTCTGGACTTTTTTGGGAGGAAGGCCTACCATTCTGCTATGCTCGTGTCCAAGATCCAATCCTACCAGCTCTACATGAGCATCCACATACGGAACAATGTGCGGCAGCTGACGGACTTGGTCAATAAGCTCCCGTCGGAGCAGGCCAAGCCGTTTCAGGAGGTGGACAGGCAGCTGAAGGCATGTTGCAAATTCCTGTCCAGGGGTGTTTACGACACTTTTGATGTTGCATTCAGGGCCGCTGCTCAAGGTATAGTGATGCGCAGACTCTCATGGCTGCGTGCCTCTGTCCTGGAGAAGAGAGTCCAGCAGCGGATTGTGGATGCTCCTTGCTGGGGGGATAATATTTTTGGTGAGCGGGTCAAACAGGTGGTAGAACAGCTCCACCAGCGGGACGCCGCATTCAACAAGCTCTCCCACTGGACATCTTCAGCATCTACCTCTTCAGGTAGACGTTTTTATGGGGGAAGGAAGAATGCTCCCTACGCTTACAATAAGCGCAGGTACAATCCTCCTTCCCGCCAGCCTGCTCAGGCTAAGCCCCAGCGCGCTCATTCAAGTCAACAGCGTGTGCCTCAACAGGCCCCTGTAGCTCCCCAGCAAAAGCAAGGGATGGGCTTTTGACTGGCTCCAGGAGAGCATAGCCGACATAAAAGTGTCCGTGCCGGATGGCCTACCAGTTGGGGGGAGGTTAAAGTTTTTTCACCAAAGGTGGCCTCTCGTAACCTCCGACCTGTGGGTTCTTCAAATAGTCCGGCTGGGATACTCCCTCAATTTGATCTCCAAACCTCCAAATTGCCCACCGGGAGCTCAGTCCTTCAGCTTACAGCACAAGTAGGTACTTGCAGAGGAACTCTCTGCTCTTCTCAGCGCCAATGCGGTCGAGCCCGTGCCACCGGGGCAGGAAGGGCTGGGATTCTATTCCAGGTACTTCCTTGTGGAAAAGAAAACAGGGGGGATGCTTCCCATCCTAGACCTAAGGGCCCTGAACAAATATCTGGTCTGAGAAAAGTTCAGGATGCTTTCCCTGGGCACCCTTCTTCCCATGATTCAGAAAAACGATTGGCTATGCTCTCTGGACTTAAAGGATGCTTAAACTCACATCCCGATACTGCCAGCTCACAGACAGTATCTTCGATTTCGTCTGAGAACACAGCATTTTCAGTACTGTGTGCTACCATCTGGTCTCGCCTCTGCGCCCAGGGTGTTCACAAAATGCCTGGCAGTCGTGGCGGCGTCTCTACGCAGGCTGGGAGTGCATGTGTTCCCTTATCTCGACGATTGGCTAGTAAAGAACACCTCAGAGGCAGGAGCTCTACAGTCCATGCAGATGACGATTCAACTCCTGCAGCTACTAGGGTTTGTGATAAATTTTCCAAAGTCCCATTTTCTTCCAGTACAAAGACTCGAATTTATAGGAGCTCTGCTAGACTCCCAGACTGCTCATGCCTACCTTCCCAAGGCGAGGACAGACAATCTTCTGTCCCTTGTTTCCTGGGTACGAGCATCTCAGCAGATCACAGCTCTGCAGATGTTGAGATTGCTCGGCCACATGGCCTCCACAGTTCATGTGACTCCCATGGCCCGTCTTCACATGAGATCAGCTCAACGGACCCTAGTTTCCCAGTGGTTTCAAGCTGCGGGGAATCTAGAGGACGTGATCCAACTGTCCATGAGTTTTCTCATCTCCCTACATTGGTGGACAATTCGCTCCAATTTGACCCTGGGACGCCCTTTTCAAATTCCTCAGCCGCAAAAAGTGCTGACGACGGATGCGTCTCTCCTGGGGTGGGGAGCTCATGTTGATGGGGCTTCACACTCAAGGCAGTTGGTCCCTCCATGAAACAGGTTTTCAGATCTCCTGGAGTTGCGAGCGATCTGGAATGCTCTAAAGGCTTTCAGAGATTGGCTGTCCAATCAAATTATCCAAATTCAGACAGACAACCAGGTTGCCATGTACTATGTCAACAAGCAGGGGGGCACCGGATCTCGCCCCCTGTGTCAGGAAGCCATCAGGATGTGGCTTTGGGCTCGCCAGCACGGCATGTTTCTCCAAGTCACCTATCTGACAGGCGTAAACAACAGTCTGGCCGTCAGGTTGAGCAGGTTAATGCAACCTCACGAGTGGTCTCTCAACTCGAGAGTAGTACGCAAGATCTTTCAAGTGTGGGGCACCCCCTTGGTAGATCTTTTTGCCACTCAGGTCAACCACAAGGTCCCTCAGTTCTGTTCCAGACTTCAGGCCCACGGCAGGCTAGCGTTGGATGCCTTTCTCCTCCATTGGGGGAAGGGCCTTCTGTACGCGTATCCTCTCATACCCTTGGTGGGAAGACTTTGCTGAAACTCAAGCAGGATCGTGGAACCATGATTCTGATCGCTCCTTTTTGGCCCCGTCAGATCTGGTTCCCTCTTCTTCTGGAGTTGTCCTCCAAAGAACCGTGGAGATTGGAATGTTTTCCAACCCTCATCACTCAGAACGAGGGGGCACTTCTGCATCCCAGCCTCCAGTCCCTGGCTCTCACAGCCTGGATGCTGAGAGCATAGACTTCGCCTCCTTGGGTCTTTCTGAGGGTGTCTCCCGAGACTTCCTTGCTTCCAGAAAAGATTCCACGAAGAGGTGTTATTCTTTCAAATGGAAGAGGTTTGCCGTCTGGTGTGACAGCAAGGCCCTAGATCCTCGTTCTTTTCCTAAACAGACCCTGCTTGAATACCTTCTGCACTTGTCCGAGTCTGGTCTTAAGACCATCTCTGTAAGGGTTCACCTTAGCGCAATTAGTGCTTTTCATTACCGTGTAGAAGGTAAGCCTATCTCGGGACAGCTTTTAGTTGTTCGCTTCATGAGAGGTTTGCTTTTGTCAAAGCCCCCTGTCAAGCCTCCACCAGTGTCATGGGATCTCAATGTCGTTCTCACCCAGCTGATGAAACCTCCTTTTGAGCCACTGCACTCCTGCCATCTGAAGTACTTGACCTGGAAGGTCATTTTCTTGGTGGCAGTTACTTCAGCCCTTAGAGTCAGTGAGCTTCAAGCCTTGGTAGCTCATACTCCTTATACTAAATTTCATCATAACAGAGTAGTCCTGTGCACTCACCCTAAGTTCCTGCCAAAGTTGGTGTCGGAGTTCCATCTGAACCAGTCAATTTTCTTGCCAACATTCTTTCCCCATCCTCATACCCGCCCTGCTGAACGTCAGTTGCACACATTGGACTGCAAGAGAACATTGGCCTTCTACCTGGAGCGGACAAGCCCATTCAGACAGTCTGCCCAAATGTTTGTTTCTTTTGATCCCAACAGAAGGGGAGTGTCTGTCGGGAAACGCACCATCTCCAATTGGCTAGCAGATTGCATATCCTTCACTTACGCCCAAGCTGGGCTGGCTCTTGAGGGTCATGTCACGGCTCATAGAGTTAGAGCCACGGCAGCGTCTGTGGCCCACTTGAAGTCAGCCACTATTGAAGAGATTTGCAAGGCTGTGACGTGGTCTTGTGTCCACACATTCACATCTCATTACTGCCTACAGCAGGATACCCGACGCGACAATCGGTTCAGGCAGTCGGTGCTGCAGAATCTGTTTGGGGTTTAGAATCCAACTCCACCCCCCTAGACCCATTTTTATTCTGTTCCAGGCTGCACTCTCAGTTAGTTGTTTCTGGTTTTAGGTCAATCTCAGTTATGTCCTCGCCGTTGCGAGGCCCAATTGGCCTCTGTTTGTTGTTTTGAGTAAACCTGGGGGCTAGTGATATCCCATCAGTGAGAACAAGCAGCCTGCTTGTCCTCAGAGAAAGCGAAAGATCCATACCTATAGCAGGTATTCTCCGAGGACAGCAGGCTGATTGTTCTCACAAACCCGCCTGCCTCCCCTTTGGAGTTGTGTCTTCCCTTGTCTTTTGCTTTCTACTTGACTGAGGAGCACGCTCGCGTTTGGGCGGGAAGACGGTCGCGCATGTGTGGTTTGCGCATATGCACGCAAGGGCTAGCAAACTTTGTTGCTTGGAAGATCTTCCGATTCTGGGGCTGCCGTTGGACGTCACAATCAGCCTGCTGTCCTCGGAGAATACTGCCACAGGTATGTATCTTTCGCTTTACACACTCGAGTATCACAGTAACAAATTTCAAAGTTCACAGTGAACAAAGTAAATCTTCACACAGTATTAGTCTTAATTAAACTTTACTTATACTTCAATGGCAGATGAGGTACTTTATTACTGTTACTCAGTCTGTGTGTATATATGGTGTAGAAGTAGTACTTATCTTCACTAGTTCACTGCTCTTTTGTGTTGAATACATAAGAACTAAGACTAGCCATACTGGGTCAGACCAATGGTCCATTTACCCCAGTATTCTGTTTCCAACAGTGGCCAAGCCAGATCACCAGTACCTGGAAGAAACCCAAATAGTGGCAACATTCCATGCTACCAATCCCAGGGTGGTGGTCGGTCTCTGAACCATCTCTTCTTGAAGGTGGTCAGCTCTTCAGTGCAGAAACCTACTACACTAATTCAACAAATTTAAAAAAAGGAAAACCCCGACTCCCTCTTCTCGTGTGTACCCTTTAGTCTTGGTCAGTGTTTTCATTGGAAACACCGTGCATAGCTAACTAGATTTAAATAAAAAGATAAGCAAGGGAATCCCTATCTAAACCCCCTCCCCCCACCATATGCCTCTTTCTTGTTTCTTTATGCATGTTCCGCTAAACTCAACAGCTCACACTGGCAGGCACTTAAATTGGGCTCCTAGGAGAGCAGGCACTCATGAACAGGCACTCGGACTGGGTCTCCATTCAAGGCAGACTCTTCCTCTTTAGGTCAGCAACACAGTTGGGCCCTTGGGTGCAGGCATTCGCGATTGGGCTTCTCTCTCAGGGTTTGAGTTCCTTTCATGGGTTTGGGGATCCAGCCACATGGCCTCCTTCTAGCTTCTCTTCCACTCAGCACGCCCTGCTCCACTCTGCTTAGCTCAGACTTTATCTCTCTCTCCCTGCACCCACCGCCTGCTGTCTTCCCTCCAGGCCCTGTCCAGCATTTCCCAGCCTGACACAGCTGATACACACCAGCACTCTTCTCTTCCCAGCCCTATGACTCACCAGGCTTGCTTGCAGCCCCTCTCTCAGACTTGTGTGCAGCTCTCTCTCACTCCAAGGGGTCCAGCCTGCAGATCCCTCTTTTCTTCTGTCCCAGGTTTGCTTGCAGCTCCTCCTACTGCTCAAGTTTGTCTTCCACTACAGCTCTGGGCCCAGTATTGTTACCCTCCCTTTCTTCAAGGCTTACCAGGGCTCGTGTCTTTCTCTTCTTTCTCCAGAGGGTCCAGCTGCTGCCTTCCTCTCTCTTCCCTGCCTCCTGGGCTTGCCTGGTTCTTTGCAACCCTCTTGCCAAAACTTGCCTGCAGCCCTGTTCTGCTTGGGCTTGCTTGGATCTATGCAGCCCTCTCCTGCCTTGGCTCATTTGTTTTCCGGTCTAGTTTGAATTGCCTAGTGTAGATCTAGGCCCTGCCCACTTCTGGGGCTGCTCCTCCCCTTGGGACCCTGTGATTGGCACAATTTTTACATCAATCTAGGGCTCCCACCTCTCCTATTGGCTGTCCTCCTCCTGTGCATGTGCACTATTCGCACGTGCACAGCTGCCTGGTCACCCATGGTACCGGAACTGCCATGGCCCTGATTTTGCTGCCTCCCATGGCACTGGAGAGTGCTGTGGTTCTCTACCTCCGCTGTTCCTGCCTTCGTCCTGGTGAGTGCCATATCTTCCCTCAGCCCGAAGCGCTTCCAGGTTTGCAGGGAAATCTGCTCTCTCTCCTCCTCTTGGCTGCCAGCTCTATCCAGAGACGGCAGCCTGCACAATCAGCTCCACACCTCCCTCCTTGCTTCAGAAGCCTCCGGCACCCTCCCAATGTTGGGAGCAGGCCTCCTCCAGGAGGTGAGAGGGAAAGGAAGTAATTTAAAATAACGTTTTCCCTCTATATTTGCAGTAGCTTTCACTGGCTCCACATCTTGGCCAGGCATCCATGTGCCTCTGTCCTAAGCCCTTGTGTCCCATTAAATTCTGGCTATTTCTCTGGGTCTCTCCCTGTCTGGTGTGTCTTTTTTTCAGCCTTGAGTCTCTCCCCTCCACCATTTAACAAGGTGTCATTTCACTCTCCTTCACTGCAGCTACCAGGGCCAATCTGGGATGTGGCTATCCTTGGGTGGTGGATCCTCCCTGCAGCTGGTCCAGGGCCCCTTCTAAATATATTTCAGCCTTAAGCTGCATTCATTTCCACCATGCTACACCAGGAAACACCCTTTTCGAGGTTGAAAACTCTGCAGCTTGGAGCCTATGACCCTCTCCTGCCCAAACTATCTAAACAACCCTGAGACATCCTTATGGTTTTCATGCTTGTTAGGGGCAGGCTCATTTGCAGTTGCCCTAGTGGCAGTTGAATATGGACCAGAACAGCAGTGTCTGCTTTATCGGGACCAGGGGAGAAACACATGAAGGACATGGGAGAAGCTGAATGACTGGGTTTGTTGTACCACTGAGTTACTTGACTTGGATCCAAGCAGTAGTGCTTGTGTCCTGTCACTCAGCCGCCTGAGTCGCTCCCACCCCACCCCTGGAACAAGCCTAAGAGGGAAACTGGGTAAACCAGGTCAGCCAGTGGAGGAATGTGGCAGAGCAGCCCAGGGCACCTCATTCCTGCCCAAACATGCAGCAGCCTGCAGAAGCCCAGAAGGACCTTCCGGCTGCAATTCGGCATCTCACAGGGATCTGGGATATGGAAGAAGAATGGCAGACCCTTCTCTGACAACACACATCTTTCAGCCCAGGACCTGGGCCGTCCTCAGAGAGGAAGCTCGTACAGCAATTAATAATATTGAGAACAGAGCCCTTTCTCATCAGCCTGCTCCCCCCAGGAGAGCCTTGACCCCTGCCCTAGAATGGGTACTGTGGGTGACTGCTTCCAGTCCAGAACTAACCATTGTGCCCTGCCCGGATACTCTGCAGCCTAGGATCCCCCCGAGATACCACAGCCTCCTCTTGTCCCTTCTGTAAAAATACTGCAAATGGAAGTTTTATCCCAAACCTAAGATCCAGAGAGTTTTCCTCCACAACATTGTTATAAGGCTTTAAGAGACCCACAGATCCCATTCTAATGTAAAGAAATGGACAACCCATGCATTTCTTCACCCCCGCCCCCTCCAAAACAGAATACGAGGAACTGCTGTGCTTAGATAAAACCAAAAAGCAGGTTCTGAGCTACGAGAACTTGGAGGGCTGCCTGAGACTGAAAATTCACAAAATGTGGAGGGATTGTGTCCTCCTGCCCCCTCGCTGGGAGGCATGGGGATATGTGTGTGTGTGTATATACGTACATAGTACATATATACACGCACACCTAACACCATCTGGATCAAGCAAGGGCAAAGAGAGGACATGCCACCCAACTATACGTTGTGGCACCATTCAACTAGCACTAATCAGTTTGAGACCTGCAAAAAAGCAGTCCTAGTCATGCAGGCTCTCTTTTAGAAAGGATTTGGAAAAGGGAAATCAGAAATCCAGGCCAGGATGTGGAGATTTCCCAAAGTAATTTACAAGCGTAAGGCTGCATGTCAAAGGGTCCAGCTACTTAAAGAGATGTGTTACCATAGCTCAGTACCAGAGCTTCCTACATCCCCTGGAAAGTGAAAAAACTACGGGGAGTCTGAATATACTGGAGTTGCCCAGAGGTTGAATCTAGTTTTATAACATGAAAGAGGTGGCACAAGTCAAAGGAAGTGAAGACCACAACATATTCTCCTCCTCTCCCTCGGGCAGCACAGTGGAAAGACAGAAAATCGCCTGCACCTCCTTCCCTTCCTAACATATGTACAGATCCTTGAAGAAACAGGCACCTTCCAGCATGCATATGGATACAGCTTAGAGCCAGGGCCAACCCAATCATGAGGCATCACTAGGCAGATTCCTAGGGCACAAGCTTTGGGGAGGCAGCAAAGAGCAGCTACAACCAAAGCAGAACAACCAACAGCCACAAACTGAGAGGTACAATGGCAGCTGTATTTAAAGAGGAGAATGAAATATAAAAGATAGATTCCTAAGGAAGAGCTCATTAGAAATCTCAGTCCCCCCTGGAGATCTGCTCCTTTCACACGAGCCTCCCCTCGGTTCAGGTACAAATTTAAATTGTGTCTTCTGGGGACAGGAAATACCTGAACGTGAATTGTAATTCAGCTTCAGCTGCAACTGAAAAGGGGTGAGTTTTTTAATCAGCGAATGTATTATGTCCAATAAAAAAGGTATCATCTTATTTTCTTTTTCATGTTTTATTTTGTTTGATTTCTATTGATAACCTTAATCAGCGAATAAAAGTGATAAAAGTGGATGGGTTTAAAACGATATGGACAAATTCCTGAAGGAAAAGTCCATAAACCGCAATTGAGGTAGACCTGGGTGGCGTGGAATTCTGCCAGGTAAGTGGGACCTGGTCTGGCCACTGTTGGAAGCAGGATATTGACCTAGACGGACCTTTCATCTGACTCTTTATGGCATTTCTTACATTCTGGTGTGTATGTGTACAGTACAGAGATTGTATGTTTACACTTAGAAGCCACACACATCCTGTGGTGCTGTTTACATGCATTTCTGTGAAGACCAAGGAGCTGCATTTATACATATGCATGTACTCTGACAAGTATGCTCGTGTGAACACTGATATATTGCATTTATACAAGTATATATACTCTGACGTGTGCACACATGTAAACACCAAGGTGCTGCGTTTATACACATGTATACTTTTGACATGCACATATGTAAACACCGAGGTACTGTATTTATAAATGTGTTTATATACTCTGACATGTTCACTTGTGTGAATACGGAGATGCTGCATTCATATACGTGTGCATATACTCTGACATGTGCACATATATAAACACAGAGGTGCTGTGTTTACACGTGTATGTACTGACGTGTGAACATGCACATGTTGCATTTATACACGTATATATACTCTGATGTTCACACATGTAAACACTAAGGTGCTATACCTGGGTTTGTGGACACAGAAAAGATAATGTGCATTTTGTAGGCGAGGGAGAACTGTAGGTGGAATGGCGGGAGGGGGGGGGAGAGGGGGCAGAGGCTGGTTGCCATAGTAACTCTGGAACTTTGCCCTGTGATAACTTACTAGCAGCTGCTACACTTCCTGGGGCAGTCAGTCATATAAGCAGCATCCTGTGTGTGGGCGCAGACAGGAAGGAGGGGGTGGAGTGTACTCTGCCTGACTGAAGCAGCTCTCAGGACTCCACCTGAAGCAGTTCTGGGCTGGAACAAAGCCAAACCCAGGCTATGAGCCCGAGGTGCAGGAGTTCACTGCTGAATCCCCAACATAGCCCCCTCCCCAAACCTGACAAAGCAGCTATTGCAGGGAAGGGTGAGGCGAACATTGAATAGCAGCAGGGTCAGATTACACTGCTTGCAGGGCTGAGAAAGGAAGAAGGAAGGAAGTGGGAGGGGTGGAGGTCCTTTCTGCATTGCTGAAGCAGTTCTCTGCTGGTGAAGATCAGCAGCTTCCCCACACTCCCCATCACAGTCTGTGTAGGTTCATTCCCTGCTGTTTTCATTACCTGCTGAAGGATCTCAGCTCGTCAAAAGCCCCTGAGTGACTAAGCTCGTATCTCTGCCTGCGCCAGCTCCCTGGCCCCATGAGTCACCAGGCGTGGAAGTCATTATATGAAGGACACACCCTCCCTCTCCTGTTCCTAAACCAGCTCTGGTCACAAAGACACACAGCAAAGACTTTTAGGTTTTATTGCATAAAAAGTGTCTGAGATTACAAAGAGACTAGTCTCCTAACACAGAAATGCATCACACTGACACCAAAAAAAGCCCAAATCACCCCATGCAGGGAGATATTCCAGTTATAGATGTTAAACCCCTTACACCACATCTTTAGCCTGCGTTACTGAAATCCCCACCCAACTCCCAGCTCCCCAAACAACAGTCCTAACCCACAAAGGCCACTGGCCAGGTGTCAGTGCTCCAAGGGGTCTCTCCTATGTAGTGTCCATCTGTAAAGCCCCTCTGGTTTGTCCATGGTGATGGTCAAGGGATCTTTACGGTTTCCATCCGTAGGAACCCTCTGCTCAGGCCCTGTTATGTCCATCTGCAACATCCTCCTGCCAATCTCGACTGTGTCCATTGCAGATCCACTCTGTCTGGGGCCTGTTGTGGCAATAATGTTGGTGAATGGTCACTCTGTACCATGTCCATCTTTGAGGACCCACCATCCAATCTTTGCTGTATTCATAAACATAAAGGTCCGGTCTCTACCATGTTCATCTACAGGGCCTCTCTGCTAATCTGGATTGTGTCCATCTGTGGGGCCACTTTGCCCAGACTCTGTGTCCATAGTGTTAATGAATGGTCTGTACTGTACACATCTGCAGAGCCCCACCATCCAAATGCTAATGTATCCAAAACGTGAATAAACCAGTCTTTGTGTTTCCATCTTCGGGGCCCCTTTACCCGTCTGGATTGGGGCCACACCATCTGTACCCTTATCCATAAACCATCTGCAGTACCCCTGTACTGGGGCTCTGTTGTGTTCATCTGTGGGGCCCCGCCATCCGGTCTGCACTGACCATCTCCAGGACCCCTCCATTCAATTGACCGGTCACCGCTTGGTGCTTTCCCCGGAGAGCGTAACACTCCTGGACGCCTGGACCCCTCAGAAGGCCAGGACGGGGCGCGGCAGGGGGCCGATCAGTCCCTGGGAGGGGCTGCAGCGACTCCGGTTTTGCAGCACCCGGGCTAGAGTGGGAAAGGTTCCGTCCTGCGGCTGCGCCTCGGTGTCCTCCTCGCTTTCCCCGAGTCGCGCCCGCTTACTGGGCACCAACTCCTGTCCCCGGACTCCCAGATTGCAGCCATGGCGTTTGCGGCTAAGGCGAGGCGGCTCAGGGGCCGCGGTACCAGCGGCCAAGTACAGATCGCGGGCGCTGCGCATCACCTGCGAGAGCTGCAGACTTCGGTGCAAGCGGAGGCCGCCGCGCTGCGCCCGCCACTGGTATAGCTTGCAAACAGAGAGCGTCATGATGCGCTGAGCCTCCTCCTGTCGCTGAAGTTGCTGCATCGATCTCTGCTGCTCCACCACCATTGTCTGCGCGCAAAACACTAAAACGCACCGCCCCGCCACCACCGCCTCTTATACTCGGCTCAGCCACGCCCCACTGGCCTCGCCCTTTAGAGGTCAGCCTGGCCCCGCCCGCCCGCGCCTTCTTCTCTGACCAATGAGGTTTAAACCCGGCCCCGCACGCCAATACTTCCATTCAGAACACACCCCGACCACGCCCATCCGTCGACAACATCTCCTTCCTCTAAGGAGGCTTGATTACTGGCTGCTTCCCAGACTACCAGCTGACTCCTCCTCTCAGAGAACACTACTCGGCCTCGCCTACCTGCCGACTCCGCCCACACGCTTGACTTATACGACCGACCAAGGAGGCTTTCGCCGAGGCGGGGAATCGAATGTAACAAATAGGAGGGACCTTTGAGTTCATGCCACAGACTAAGACCTTGGTACCGCCCAAAGCTCTAGTACGACCGCTTCCTGTTTCCATAAAAGGCAAGGTCTGGCGGTTCCTGTGACGTCAGCGGGTCTTTCCGGGACCGAGCCTCCGGAGACCGAATATAGGTCTAGAATGCATAAAAGAAACTAGAAGAACCGAAAACGTGCCAGCTTTACCGATTCCATCTATAGGAGCCGGTCTCCTTCCTATCCAGATAATTTTATTAGCGTGTCACAGGCTACAGGGAAGGGTCCTAGCTCCATATTTGCTGTTTCCAACTATAGGGGCTTGGTTGTCTTCAGATTCAGTAGCTTGCTAACAACAGTAGCCAATCCAGGGCACAAGTACCTGACAGAAACCCCAAAAGAAGCACCACTCTATGCTATCATACCCATGTGCATCTCAATAACAGATTATTGACTTTTCCTCCAGGAACTTGTGCAAACCTTAAACCCAGATACACTAACTGCTACTGAATGGCCCCTGCTCTGTGTACTTTTTCAAAGAGTGAAAAATAAGATTTTCTTCTACGTGTTCTACACCACTCAGGATGTTATAGCCCTTAACCATATTCCTCCTCCTCCTCCTCCTCCTCCTCCCCCCCCCCCCCCCCCCCCCCCCCCAAAATCTGTTTTCCATGCTGAAGAGCCCTAAGCGCTTTAGCTTGTCCTCATAGGGCTCAGGAATTCCAGCTCACTTAGCATCTTGTTTGTTCTTCTTTTACCCTTTTCTAATTCCACTATATCATTTTTAAGATATTGTGACCAGAATTGAACAGGAAACACAAAGGTGACAAAAAAAAAAGTTCCAAACCAACTCATGTACAGAAATTTAGTAGTAGGTATAAGAGACAACACAAGCCTCTCTCAACCATAGGGCTGACGCAGGAGTCTACAAAAAAAAAAACACAATATAGCCGAGGGAACATACTAAAACACAACATCAAAACAAAAATGAGAGACACATACTTAAATAGCCAAATAATTACAATGATTGATAATACATTAAAAATATTGAACAATCTTCAGTACAAAAGAATAAATTCCAAATGAATCATTCAAAACATTCCATTATTATAAGACATAACACAACACAGGCCAGATGAAAATAAGGAACACGCGTTGAGATATATAAATGAAAACATACCAATACCAGCGATTGCACACTGGTATATAATCTTATAATGAACATAAATAAATGCAGTAAAAAAAAAAAAAAAGGGAACATTAATATCTAATATCGACAATTACACTATGGTATATAATCTACTAACAAAATATTAAAATAATATATGTACACAAAGATGTAATGAATAAAAAGTATATGTTTGAACAAAATGAGTAAGGGAGAGAAAAATAATAAATGATTGTAGACTGAACTAACACATGCACATAGAGGGAAGTGCCCACTGCATATTACCACAGGAAGAATGTACATAAAATATATCTAGAATCTAAAATATAAAAATCTAAAACATCAGTGTAAATATGTCGTCAACAATAGAGATGAGTGATAAAGATCTCTCCAATGAATGATATCATGAATTGGAACCTCCATAAAGTGAATTCTAAGTGATTAATGTCTAAAGAGAAAGGTAATATGGTCAGGATTCAAAAATATAATAGTAGATATGAAATGCAAATCATGGAAAAGTGAAGACCAACACATGCAGAAAGAATATACGATAAATGTCAGGCACGAATCACTGAATCAAAACTAAAAACCATAGCGCATAGAAAAAAAACATGTAAAACCATGGATGCAAAGCCATGGCGCCCTTGAAAAAAAGAAATCTCAGAGAGTGTTTTGAATCATTTTAGCATCAGTAACAGTTGCGTTAATTTTTGCTGCTGTAGAATAGAGCTGTTTTGCAGCTCCCACAAGGTGAGCAGCACGTGGTTTTGTTCAGCTCACTATTTCAGATGATGACACTGTTACACTACATCCTTACTTTCTTCATTGTAGGTCAAATATTTTGGATGCACGACTTTGGGTACATTATCTGCACTTCTCTGTTTTTAGTTTTATAAAATTATTACTTTCCGTTTTTGACTTTTGTCTACAATGTGTGTTTCTTCATTTTTAGCTGCTATGGTTTAACTCACCAATGTTTTTAGGATTTACTTTGTGGTGGTCTCTCCATTCATTCTTTGTGGAGATTTTATTATTATTATTAAGGGCGCCATAGCTTTGTATCCATGGTTTTACACTTTTTTTTCTATACGCTATGGTTTTAATTTTTGAAGCCACGATTTGTGCCCGACACTTACCATATATTCTTTCTGCACATGTTGGTCTTCACTTTTCCATGATTTGCATTTCATATCTACTATATGTTTTTGAATCCTGATCAAATGACCTTTCTCTTTAGACATTACATTTCATTAATCACTTAGGATTCACTTTGGGGAGGTTCCAATTCATGTCGTCATTCACGGGGGAAATCTTTATCACTCATATCTATTGCTGACACATTTACAATGATGTTTTAGATTTTTATCTTCTGGATTCTAGATATATTTTGTGTACACTTTTGTTGTGGTAATATTCATTACATTAAATTAAATTTATGCTTATATCCCGCTGACACCTTTTCAGTTCTAAGCAGTCAACAGGTATCCTAGGGGATATAACTTAATACATTTCTTGATTAGCTCTCAAAGGTTTCCCTTCTTTGTCAGATCAGAAATAAGCAAATGTTGGTAGATGACAATATATATGTGAAACATCCAAGCATTTCAGTGACAGTCAACAGGATGGGGGTGGATAGGTGAGAGACAGGAAGAGTTGGGTGGATGAGGGACAGGGAGATATGCATGGAGATAGGAGGGTGACAAAGCAGTACAATTTTGACTTGTTTCAGATGCTAAAGAAGAGATTTAATTTACATAGACACCATATGAAAAATGCTAGTACCAATCAGGATGTCACCTCTGTGGGGCAGCACTTTACAAAACCAGAACACTGTACCAGTGATTTCATGGTAAGAAACCTGAAAGGTAACTTTAAAACAATACAGGAACATAAGACCTTTGAAGTCAGAATGATTAAATATTTTGACACCCACCAGACAGGACTTAACAAAGATCTGGGTTTTCTTGCCCATTATAAACCATAAAATTGTACTGCTTTGTCACCCTCCTACCTCCATGCATATCTCCCTGTCCCTCATCCACCCGACTCTTCCTGTCTCTCACCTATCCACCCCCATCCTGTTAGACTGTCACTGAAATGGTTTGATGTTTCACTTATATATACTGTCATCTACCAACATTTGCTTATTTCCGATCTGATGAAGATGGGCAACCTTCAAAAGCTAATCAAGAAATGTATTAAGTTATGTCCAATAAAAAAGGTATCATCTTATTTTCTTTTCCATGTTTTATTTCTATTGATTACCTTTAAAAGTGGACTAACATGGCTACCACACCTCTCTACTAGGGGGGCATAGAAATCAGAACATTCCTCTGAGAATTACAATGGTCATTTAGCAACAGGCAGAAATCTAATTAAAGAACATATTTATTGAATAAGAGGGGTTTTGTTCTCTTTCGAAATCAGAAGTATGATTGTGAGAAAAAGAACATTCCTGCAATGTTTTTCCAAAGTCTGGCTGCTTGGACGGCAAGGGATTTACCCTGGAATGGCGATGCCATAACAGACCCTTGTAAGCCACATTGCGCCTGCAAATAGGTGGGAAAATGTGGGATACAAATGCAATAAATAAATAAAAAGGCTAGTCTCTTCCTCCCCTTGTTTGAAGAGAAGGTGAAGAAGTTGGCAGCTTCCCGTCTCCTGGTTCTGGTTGCAAAGCAGAAATAAGCTAGCAGGTAGCTGGAGATCAGTCCATGTAGTGTTTTAAAAAAGGAGGCATGCTAGTTTGAAAAGTAATCTTGCCTCGATGGGTAGCCAGTGTAGATTGATATAAAAAGGGTAGAACCTGTCAAATTTTGATGGCCTGGAGATTAATCTTATTGCCGTATTTTGAATCAGGTCTGAGTAATATTTTTTGAGCTAAAATTATAGCTTTTTTGTAGATATGGACTGCTTCTCACCAATTGGTTCTAGCTAGATTGGATTTATCTTAGGTCCATTTGTGTTCTAGTTTTCTGCATTCTCGTTTTAGATTCAGTAAATCTGGGTTGAACCATATTCGATGGGCACTTCACTCTGTGTGTACCTGTTAGGGTTTTTTTTGGTCACAATCATTTATTATTTTTCTCTCTTCTTCCTTATTTTGTTCAAACATACATACTTTTTATTCATTACATCCATGTGTATAGATATTTTTTCAACTTTTTTTTTTAGTAGATTATATACCTAGTTTAATTGTTGGTATCAGGTATTAATGCTCATGTTCCCTTTTTTGTAGTGCATTATTCATGTGAATTATAAGATTATATATCATTGTGCAATTGCTGGTATCATTTCTACAATCTCTTAATGCAAGCATTCCATATTTTCATCTCTCCTGTGTTGTGTTATAATAATGGAATGTTTTGAATGATTCATTTGGAATTTATCATTCTTTTGTACTGAAGATTGATAATACATTTAAAACACTGAACAATCATTGTAATTATTTTCATACATAAGATAATACATTAAAAATAGTGAACAATCATTGTAATCATTTATTTGGATGTTTCAGTATCAGTATATATATATTTTTTAATATAATCTTTATTTTTATATATTCCTTGGCCTATAGCTGTATGTTGGGGTTTTTTTTTTTTTTTTGTAGACTCCTGAGGAAGGCCTTATGGCCAAAACACAGCTTGTGTTGAGTCTTTTATCTACCAATAAATTTCTGCACTGTACCATTTGGTTTGGGACTTTTTTTTTTTTGTCACCGTTGCTGTATGTGTTCCTATTTGGGTTTTTCAAATGTTAGTTCTTCTCTTGTGTGACCAGAATTGAACGCAATACTCAAGGTGAGGTCACACCATAGAATTTATTTATTTTTATTACATTTGTACCCCGCGCTTTCCCACTCATGGCAGGCTCAATGCGGCTTACATAGGACAATGTAGGGTTAAGTGACTTGCCCAGAGTCACAAGGAGCTGCCTGTGCCTCAAGTGGGAATTGAACTCAGTTCCTCAGGACCAAAGTCCACCACCCTAACCACTAGGCCACCCCTCAACAATAAAGAGGCATAATATTCTTGGTCTTATTTTGCATTCCATTCCTATTAATTCCTGAGCATGTGTTCTCGGCGGAAGCCGAAAATTTGTGCTTTGTCCTGTTTGTCTTCCTCCCTCCCCCTCCCATCCAAACAGGAGCTGCCTCTCCTTCCCACGTGGCTGTAGATACCCCTCTTGGGCCTACAGTGGGGGAAATAAGTATTTGATCCCTTGCTGATTTTGTAAGTTTGCCCACTGACAAAGACATGAGCAGCCCATAATTGAAGGGTAGGTTATTGGTAACAGTGAGAGATAGCACATCACAAATTAAATCCGGAAAATCACATTGTGGAAAGTATATGAATTTATTTGCATTCTGCAGAGGGAAATAAGTATTTAATCCCTCTGGCAAACAAGACCTAATACTTGGTGGCAAAACCCTTGTTGGCAAGCACAGCGGTCAGACGTCTTCTGTAGTTGATGATGAGGTTTGCACACATGTCAGGAGGAATTTTGGTCCACTCCTCTTTGCAGATCATCTCTAAATCATTAAGAGTTCTGGGCTGTCGCTTGGCAACTCGCATCTTCAGCTCCCTCCATAAGTTTTCAATGGGATTAAGGTCTGGTGACTGGCTAGGCCACTCCATGACCCTAATGTGCTTCTTCCTGAGCCACTCCTTTGTTGCCTTGGCTGTATGTTTTGGGTCATTGTCGTGCTGGAAGACCCAGCCACGACCCATTTTTAAGGCCCTGGCAGAGGGAAGGAGGTTGTCACTCAGAATTGTACGGTACATGGCCCCATCCATTCTCCCATTGATGCGGTGAAGTAGTCCTGTGCCCTTAGCAGAGAAACACCCCCAAAACATAACATTTCCACCTCCATGCTTGACAGTGGGGACGGTGTTCTTTGGGTCATAGGCAGCATTTCTCTTCCTCCAAACACGGCGAGTTGAGTTCATGCCAAAGAGCTCAATTTTTGTCTCATCTGACCACAGCACCTTCTCCCAATCACTCTCGGCATCATCCAGGTGTTCACTGGCAAACTTCAGACGGGCCGTCACATGTGCCTTCCGGAGCAGGGGGACCTTGCGGGCACTGCAGGATTGCAATCCGTTATGTCGTAATGTGTTACCAATGGTTTTCGTGGTGACAGTGGTCCCAGCTGCCTTGAGATCATTGACAAGTTCCCCCCTTGTAGTTGTAGGCTGATTTCTAACCTTCCTCATGATCAAGGATACCCCACGAGGTGAGATTTTGCGTGGAGCCCCAGATCTTTGTCGATTGACAGTCATTTTGTACTTCTTCCATTTTCTTACTATGGCACCAACAGTTGTCTCCTTCTCGCCCAGCGTCTTACTGATGGTTTTGTAGCCCATTCCAGCCTTGTGCAGGTGTATGATCTTGTCCCTGACATCCTTAGACAGCTCCTTGCTCTTGGCCATTTTGTAGAGGTTAGAGTCTGACTGATTCACTGAGTCTGTGGACAGGTGTCTTTCATACAGGTGACCATTGCCGACAGCTGTCTGTCATGCAGGTAACGAGTTGATTTGGAGCATCTACCTGGTCTGTAGGGGCCAGATCTCTTACTGGTTGGTGGGGGATCAAATACTTATTTCCCTCTGCAGAATGCAAATAAATTCATATACTTTCCACAATGTGATTTTCCGGATTTAATTTGTGATGTGCTATCTCTCACTGTTACCAATAACCTACCCTTCAATTATGGGCTGCTCATGTCTTTGTCAGTGGGCAAACTTACAAAATCAGCAAGGGATCAAATACTTATTTCCCCCACTGTATCTTACAATCCCAGGTGGTCTAGGGCTGTAGTCAGGGCAGGAGTCATTCTCAGTCGGTCATGCACATGCTGGCTCTGCTCTCAAAATGGCTGCCATGACCACTAGTGGCAATCTCCCAGGACTACCACAAGTGGTCACAGCAGCCATTTTGACAGTAGAAGTGATATGGGCAAGAGCGACTGGGGATCAATCTTACCCTGCCTACGCCTCTAAACCACCAGGGATTGTAATATAGTCGGGGGGGGGGGGGGGGGGGGTGAAGAGCTTCTCTGCATTTTTTTTGTGTGTGTGTGTAATGTGACTGCAAATAATTTAGTTATGATCCTGCATAGTAGTTTATATGGTAAATACAGTGCTCCAAATAATGCTTTTAAAACAAAAGTTTAGCAGAAACTTAAGTCTGTATGTCTGGAATGATAAAACTTCTTAGGAATTAGCCTCTCTGTGGAGATAGGACTTCAATTGTCACTCCGACAGTGGCACCAAATCAGTCATTGTAAGAGCACTGTGGTGTTTAGTTTCAGTTTTCATTAGCTGAGGTTCATGTGTGCAGAAGTTATTTTGCTTGAAGGTAAAAATATGGTCTTTCATTATTTAAAATGATTATATGTATTCTGGCTTGGATACTATTTGGGCAATCTTGTAATTTTTTGCTTTTGATATTTATGTTCTGTTAAATTTATTCGTTTCAAAGCATTATCTTCTGGTTCATTTTCGTTTTCTTCTAGTCGTCTTTGGAATAAGTTACCTACTCAGATACGTTTGTTAATGAACCTTTTTGCTTTCTGAAAGGTGTATTTATATTTAGTTTATTTAGTTTTCCTTTTTACTTAATCTGATATTTTGTTACATCCTGATTTATGTTTCAGTATTACTACCTTGCCCTGAAGTCCGTTTGGAAGATTTGGCGAGTTATAAGACCCTTGGTAACATAACAGACTTGTTGAGAAGTCCTTGTTAAAATGGCTGTCCCAGTTGTTAGCTTGTGCTTGCAGTTCCTGGGAATGGAGGGTAATAATCTCCTGTGGGTTTAAACAGAAAGCTTCCCACTGCAAGCTCTGACAGACTCCAGTGACCCTCATTGGTTCACATTCACATAACTAAACTTTAGTTTTTGGTTTTGGCTCTGGTTAAAACCAGGCGATACATTTCAGCTGCCGTTTTGATTTCAGCCAAAAGTGTTTAGACAGTTGTCGATAGTTTTGGTTTTGGCCAAAACTGAAAACAGTGGTTTTCGTCGGCTTCTAGTAGGGTATCCACTTTGGTGGGGGAGGGGTGTGTGCGTATGATGCGGGTGTATGTTTGGGGGGTGGGGGGCGCAGCAATTATGTGAAATGCAGTCTATGGCCTTGAAGATTATAAACTGAGCTCGAGTAGAAAGAGATACACTAGATCCCATCTCTTCCTCCTAATTCTTGCAAGTGCATCTCCTTTGTCAACTGAAGAGACAGAGCCGCTGAACCTTTGTTAGAAATATTCTCTTTATTCCGAGGTCAGCGTTCTCTGCATCACTTTACAGCAGTTAAGATGCAATTCTCTGTAGTATCTGCTCACAGTAAGAATTTCACAAACTTCTTGGCACTTATAACACAGAACAAATACTGGCATCCGTCTGGGTACAGCAGGGTCAGGAGAAAGATCACTGTTTAGTTTTTAAGTAGTTATTTCAAGAAGAAGGGAGAGATGCTGATGTGAATTATAGAAGCAATGATGAGTTTTTGTAAGGTTTCATAAGCATCTCTGCCAGAGTCCATGCTGCAATGGCACGATTAACAATTTAAAATGGTGTTAGTGCTTTATTCTAAGTTTCCTAAAACAAACAAACAAAAAAAAAAGAACCCCAGGAAAAAAACCCACTACCATTCAGTTGCAGAGTCCTTGGTAATAAAGAAAAGAAGTACCCCATGCTACTCAGCCAGCATCCCTCCCCCCACCCAGCCCTCTATAAAACCAGCAGTGTGGGCCAGTGTGCTGCTCCCAACTGCCACGGATCAGTACCTCAAGTACCTTCCTCCGCCCCCACTCTAGCGCTACAAAACAAAGTGTACTACATTCTGCATAAGGCACAAAGCCCTCCCCTGCTTCTTTGGGTCTTCGAAGGAACACACACAGAATCCGCCCCCTGTAGCGTGCTGGAACACATCACATTCGCTCACACACACATAGCAAGCTCCTGGCCCAAAAGGTAAGAGCTAAGCCTTCTTTGACACACACTCCCCAAGGCCACAATGAACTAGCGGTGACTCGCAGACAGCTGTCATAGACCATGATCAGGCTTTAAAATCAAAGGTGACTGAGTATGAGGGACATGCAAGCATGCTGCCTTTCCTCTCTCACCGCGTATAAATGTTCAGAAAGCATCCCACCACCCCTTCTCTTCATTATTGCTCAAGGGTTTGGCCTTGTGTGCAAATAACAGAATTGACTGTCCCCCTCCCCCCCTCCAGTAAAACGCTAGGCGGGAAGCCTGTACATCCAGAACATGGCAGAGGGCGTGTTAACCACCTAGCTTACGATGCCCTACCTGTTAAGGAGACATTGCACAAGCCAGAGATCTGGCTGCTAAAAATTTTCACAGTCTTCAAAGGGTCACAGGTGCTCATCAGAATGTAATGGGAAAATCATCTGAAATAATCACGCTGCACATCTCTCACTCAAGGAAGAGACAGACATGGTTCAACACATGGGTACAAACTGTAACATGCATGCACATCCCACAGAACACAAAACCTTCTCATGTGAAGTCTCGAGGGGCCCAAGGCACAGTATCCTCCCCATTCACTTGAAGCACATGAACATACTTGCTTCTACCCTTCTCCACAGCACTGCAGCTTCCTTTTGGCTCTAGCTCACCTCCACCTTTCTCAATGTAAAAGCTCAGGAAGCACAGCAACTAGAAAATCAGATCATCTAGAACAGGTATATGCAGGAGCCACACCCACATTCCTAATGGGCACAAACCGAAAGCCAGCCAGAAATGACTGTACACGTTCCCAGCTGGGTGATGCCAAACACTACACAATGTGCACAGCAGGAGACAGATATACCCCATCAGTTGTACTCCTTTCACCAGGTTAAGCTGAAAGGGGATGAAAAGCAGGATGATGGCGTCATAGCAGGCGGAGGCAGCACATAATACTTTCTTCTGGCCAGTTTAAAGAATCCGTAACTTGTAACTCGTGGGAGAAACATGCAACACTCAAGAGGCCAATGCACCAGATCTACAGATAATCAAAAGTACAAGAACAGGGGCTGGGGTCAGATGCTAAAGGGGAAAGGGGAAGAGTAGAAAGCAGCCATGAGAAGAGAATCCAGGGGAAAAAAAAAGACACTAAAAACAACAGACAAGGCAATGAACCTCAAGCAAGCAGATTTAATGAAACAAAAGCTTTGCTCCTGTTTCGCATCTACCAAACATATTGTAACTGGTCTTGCACTACTACTGAAAAGGCCTGAGCTGAATCCCAGCAGTAACAATACCACCAAATTCTCTTCTGAATGGGACCAGCAGTAAGATAATATCAAGGAGATTTCATGACAACAGAAAGCTGAGAATTCCAAGGACAGGACTTCCAAATCACTCTCAAGTAACAGAATAAAATTCAAGGGAAAACTGAACCAGACAAATAAGGAACAAGGAGCAGTGGTGAAAAACAAACCCAAGACCAAAAAAGCAGTGTGGCAGTGCTCAGAAAAAGTAATTCTAACGCCATGTACAGCAGGGCCCGGACCAAGCTTCAGCCTTGCACCCCTTCACAATGAACTTTTTAAGCCCATTGTGAGGGGGTCTACAAAACACTGTCCCTCTCCCTTAAGAAGAGACCCCCCCCCCCCCAATAGCCTGGACCGCCTCAAGAGAATGAAACTTGCCCCAGGAGAAGGTGAGCTGGGAGAGGTGGAGTTCATACCTGGGAGTATAGAAGACAGAGCCAGGCTGAGGTTAAGGAGGTCCACAGAAGGAAGAACAGAAGCACCAGTCTATGCCCTGACTGAATACTTCTAGCTGCTGTGATTTGGCCGAGGTAAGCCAACCTTGTGCTTTTGACTCAAAAGCTTTGCTGAGGTCTGGCAGGAGCCAGTCACAACCTGAGTTAGGCCTGCCGCTAAAGGCCTGCTTAATAACTGGGTTTCTTGTACCGCAGAGGTTTACCCACACTATGTCTCGGGCCCTGTGAAGTTCTATAAATAAATACTTCTTTTGCATTCATCCCTTTTGTCTGGCTGTGTTATTGCTCCGGCCCACTCCCAACCCTCACTTGGGGTCTCACACCCATATGTTCCTGCTCCCTGAAATTCTTAATTATTAAACTCAATATTGCCACTCATAAAGTATGCACTTGAGTCTGTGTGGCTGTCAGGTCTTATCATTTTGCTTTGAATGCAGCTGCCACGCCAGGTAACTGCCTGGTGTGCCTAATGCTGTATTAGCCACATAGAATTTACCTCTGTCTCAGTTCTGGAAAAGGTCCAGAGGATCACAATAAAAAAAAACAAAAAGATAAGAATACACATCAGGGTACTTTTTTTTGTGAAGAAAAGCCTTGCTTGACCTGGCTGTCTACAGATCTGTTGGACAGGACATAAATGGGAGGAGAGATTCATGTCAAGACAAAAGAATTTTCTAACTTGATGGAACTGAACATGTTCTGTGACGTTTACAGATGCTTAAGATTATACTTATTAATCCTTGCGTAGGCTGAATTGCAATAATCTATTCTCCAGGTAAAAAAAAATCATGGGTGAGAGTATGGACTGTAGGAAAGTCCACGAGTCTGCAAAGAGAATGGATAGTGTGTAAAGGCAAAAAAAATGGAGCAGAATCGAAAATAACTCCTAACTCTCATGCAGCCTCAATACCAGAGAGCTGGCAGGTTGGCAATCTAATAATACCCTTCTTTTAAAAAGGCTCCAAACAGTAGCCAAGAGAACTACAGACCATCAAGTCGCACAACTATTCTGGTAAAACTGGCAGAATCTATGATCAAGCAAAGTATCATCACAGGTAAAAATTATGTTTGTTGGAAAGGAGCAGTTGGAGATCTTGAATGCATCAGTAACAGTTGGCCGATATCCACTTGTACAGTCAAATTCCTCCCCACAGGCTCCTAAAAGAACTAAATTATTCTAGAAGGAAAATAATCCTCTCATGGATCATAAGCAAGGTTGAAAGATGAGAGACTAAAATGGTCATGTACATAGGATGAAATTCTACCAGGACAGATGCACAGCGCCACCCTAGGGGAAAACTGAAGCAGGGAAATAATGAATGAGCAGCAGTTTTTACACTAGAGAGGAAGGGAAGAGCTAGGTTCATAAACCAAACAAAAATGGGAGTCAAGGGGGGGGGGGGGGGGGTAAAGTTTCCACATGACATAATAAATTATTCCACGCAATAAAAAAAAAAAAAAAAAGTTGCATAAGTGGGTGATGAAGTGGCAGACAGATTTCTGCACGAGGATATCTAAAGGGTCTGGAAACACAACAATGGCTCAAGATTGATCATTACCTCTCAGGAAAGCTGTTAACCGTGACTCTCTCTAAAAAAAAAAAGTCAGTCCAACGTGCAGCAACGGTCAGAAGGCCTTCCTACAATAAGAAAATGTCATTCTGTGATCGTAGAAACCCACAGTGATTAAAAAAGGAGAGCACAAGTAGGAAAGATAGCAAGAAGGGTGACAAAATCGGGGATAGAGAATGAAAAGAGACGAAAATCACAAAAGGTGTGGAGAAAGGAAGCACAGAACTGTTATTCACTGTCATGATACAAAACCAGGGGGTGCATCCAATGAAACACAGGTGCCAGGTTTAAAGGAAAGTGCCTGGAGGAGACTCAGTTGCAGACTACTGAGAGTGGGGGTTCCAACAGCTCCAGAAAGCTCCATTTCCTGTGCCGACCTCCTTCCTCTTCTTCATCCCAGACACATCATCAGGTCCTCTCTAGATTTCCACTTACAAACACCGGAGGACTGGGACAGGAGTATTACCCTCTTGTCAATTTAGCCAAACTCCTCATAAAAGCCATTTCTTAACTTTCAAAGGAAATATCCCAATGGATGCTTGACAGTTTTCCATTTCCTCCAGATAACTTAACATAAAACCAAAATCCTGCTGACAGCCTTCAGCTCAGCACATCCTACCTCCTCCCTGCCCAATGGGTACCATTCCACCTTTGATCCTTCAAAGAGTGGAAGGGGGCAAGCGGTTGCTTTGTATAATCCTTTCAAACAAAGGTAAGTACATTAAATGACAAAAATGGGGGTTGGTATTCCTAAAATATTATGTATATTTGTATTAAGCCTACATTATGCAAACCAAGTCATGCAAACGGAGGAAGAGAAGGGGAACCATCCACCCAACTTTCCAGAGGTGGGAGCAAACCACAGGGGGGAGGGAAGTGAGCGCATCCTGCAGCCATCATGGATCCTCATTCTGCTCTCATTGCTTCTCTCCAGTGGAAGCTGCAGGCTGTTTTCATCCTGATAAGACATTGATAAAGGGCCTCCCTATATCCTCCATTAAACAAGGAAAAGTGAAAACATTTTCCAAAGCAGGAACAATCCCAAAGCAAAATGGACTCCTTGTTACTGGAATGTTGGGATACAATTCCCAGCCACCTGTGTCTCACTCCCACCCTGCCTTACTCTTTTCTTTCTGTAAACCAGAGTCCACTGGAGGCAATGACATGCATCCCCAGAGGAAGGATCCAGAGTCACTGAGGGGGTGTCAGCCCTGGACTCTGCTTCCAGCGGTTCCAGAAGAGGAAACTCACACACTGACATTCAATCTGCTCCTTCCTCCCACCCCAAGGAAAAACTACACAGGCACCATGATGCTTGGGAAAGCAATGGCAGGAGGCCTCCAATGTTTCAAGGGTGAAGCGGAGGAATTTCAGAAAAGAGACTGGTACATTTTTTCACATTTTCTCTTTCTATGAAAAAGGCCTTTCCTTTCTAAGCAAATATATATTATAAATATAAAAATTCAACTAAATTAAAAATGTCTTGTTTTCTCTCTGCCTCCAGCGCATGGTGAAATAATTAAAGGAACAGTGTGTGCATTACTCCTCTGGCAGACATTAAAAGAAAGGGTGAAACTGGCTGAAATAAAAGCAGTGGCCCTGCAGTTGCTCTTCAAGGCAGCCCCTCAGCAGAGGCCCCTGCATCGTCCTGGCTGCTGCTTTCAAAGCCTCCCTGCTCCACTCCCATGAGATCTGGCTCCATTTTGCCCGTATCATTGATAAAGCTGGTGTACGTATCACCCTCTGCCATCAGCAGCTTCAGTTTCGGAATCCAGCTTTTCCGTACCACACGGCGGGCGTTCGTACACATGTCAGCCGCAATGGCGTTCATCTCACTCTCCTTGAAGTTGGGTGCAAAGTTCTGGCAGTAAACTGTAGAGGTGGGGAAGGGAGAAAAAGCAGTGAGAGTAGATGCAGCTTCTGGAGCTATTTCCATCCCAATGAGATACGAAATCCCAGGGCCTCACCCACTGCTGACACTGATCTTCTTGCAGCAGTAAGCTGTTCCCAGGCTCTTATCCAGGCAGCTTTTGAGGGCTTGCCCTCACTTGCAGCCTAGACATAACCCAGCCTTTCAGGGCCAGTCTCTCCTGTCAGCAATTCTGTCCCCTTCCTTCCAAAATATAACCCAGCATTTCGGGGCCCCCAGAAAATAACCTGACCTTCAGAGGGGGGCCATGCCAGGAGACACACCCCTCAGAAGATATCACCCTTCCGGAGTGTCTCTCCTGACACCTCTCCCCAGAGAATATAACATCCACCTACCATTCCGTCCCCCAACGCCAAGAATATAACCCAGCCTTCTGGGGTCTGTCTCTCCTGACAGTCCCCCTCCCAAGAACATAACCTGGCCTTCTGGGGTCTGTCTCTTGTAATTCACCACTTCGGTGACATGTGCATTCCATCAGCTCTCCCTCTACACTCACCCCCGACATTGCCGTCCTTCAGAGCTGTCCATTTAATTAACGCTTCTCCCAAAACATCAATGCCCTGCCTGCCTCCCATCAGCTGCACTTACACTTCACTGCGTGAAGGACTCTGCTGTCCAGTGGCTTACGACTAGGATCGTTAGTGGAGGAACGGATGCCAGTGCCACAGCTGTTTGCCAGAGTGTTCCTGAGGAAGAGAGAGTTATCACATTTTACAATGCCTGAACACAAGAACAAGCAACTTCTTTCCCCTTTCGTATATATACGCTGCAAGCAAACTCACCGATCAAAAAAGGAAGCCAGTAGGCGTCTGAGCAGCACCTTGTGCCGTGTGCCTGCACTAACATGGCAGTTCATTAGCTGTGCTCGTGTGATGTACACATTGGTACCTGTGGGGACAAGTGCATGTCACAAGCAGTTATACTAACACCAATCCTCTGCCCTGAGCCCACAGCTGATGAGGACAGAACTGTGCCACCTACCAATCACCAGTTCCAGCTTTTCAGTTGGATCTCCTTCATCATATAGCTTGGGATGGCAGCGGTTCCCGATCTGATTGATGAGCTCAGCAGGTAAACAAGCCAGGTCCTGCCTAAGCCGCATCCGGCTGCGGGACTCTGAGGGAGACTGCTCAGGGAGAGCTTCTACCTTCTCCGCTGTGCAAGGAACAAAGGGGGAGAAGAGATGAGCGGAAGTGCAGGGACCACTGCTGATATATCGGTTACATTGAAGAGAATGGGCTCTGGTGGGAACAGACTCGGAAAATCCTTGCTGTCGTTTGTTAGAATAGCATCACCTTTATTATACAGATTCTGCTAAAAAAAAAAAAAAAAGACATGAAAACTACACAAAGACGATATACAACATCAGCTTAGGACACTGTACAGTTCGCTTCAAGAGATCTTAAAGAGAAAGGCAGCACTGAGTGCCGCAGCTGCTTCCCAACTCTCCCATCCCCCAGCAGCAATACAGCCAGCTCTGGAGCTGCCACCACACTCTCCCTTCCCCCAGCAGCGATATAGCCAGCCAGCTCCGGAGTGCCACCCCATTTTTGTTTCCTCCAGCAATCAGCCAGAGAATCCCAGAGCTACAGCCACTACTGCCCTCCCCATGAGCACAAAGTGACTGGCACCACAACTGCCACTTCTTCCCTTTTGCTCCTTCCACCCCCCCCCCCCCCCCCACCAGATCTTTCACCGCCCTACCCCCATTCCTCCAGCACTGAATCTAAGCTACCTCTCCCCCCAATTTGCCTTTTCTCAAGCAATAAACCGTTCAGACCTGGATATTCCACCATGACTGACACCTCCCCCACCCCTCCCCAAAGCCCTGGAGCTACCATCATTCCTGCCTCCCACAACAGGTCAGCAGTACTGAACCTCCCTCCAAAATGTTCCCCCCACCGAGCATACCTGACTGGTTGACATTCATCATGCTGTACATTGTGTACATGTTACAGATCTGCCGGTATTGCTCATCAGAACCTTCTTCCACCACGTCCTCCTCCTCATCCTCTTCATTATGGTAAGAGCCAGGGCTGTCACTCGTGTAGGCACTGGAGGTTCCGGGACTGGTGCGCTCCGATGTGCTGGGTCCGCTGCCTGCCACTGTTGCCACCGGCTGCCTGTTGGTGCCCGCTTCTGCTGAGAAGCGGGGCATCTTGCGGCTACCGTTTGTCTCCTTCTGACCACTGTCCCAGAGGCGTTTGGCCACAGGTGTGCACTGCACCGAGTCCGAGTCTTGGTGTTCCGTCTTCACACGGGACATCAGGGGTAGCGGCGTGTTACAGGAAGGTCGGGATGAGGTCTGAGCCACGGGGCTCTGCGGCTCTGAACTGGGGGTCTCCTCACTGTGCAGTCCCTGGGAGTCACAGCTTGGGGAGCTGACTTTCAAGAAGAACTCTGTCCCTTTCTCCATGATCTCCTGAATCTGCAGGAAGCCGGCTGTGTACATAAGCAAGAACTGATCCCCCACATTCATGCTAAGACGGCCAGTGTAACAGAAGCTGAGGATCTGCTGGAAGGACTGAGGCTGCACCGCCGCAGGGAGCTCCACCACCGCACTCTTACTGCTATTGAAAAGGTCCCGGAAGTAGGAGCTACTGGCTGCCAGCACAGCACGGTGAGCCTTGAAAGCATGGCCCTTCACTACCACAGACACATCACAGTACAGGCCCTGCAGTCGCTGCTCATTCAAGCACTCCAGAATGCTGTTTCCAAAATTTGGGATCTCCATCTGCAGAGTCTGAGCCATGGTCACCTCACTCAGAACAGGGCGAAGTCTGCTGGAAGAAAGGTCAAAAGGTAAAATTATGTATCATGCCTGATAATTTTCTTTCCATTAATCATAGCTGATCACTCCATAGACTAGTGGGTTGTGTCCATCTACCAGCAGGTGGAGATAGAGAGCAATCCTTTTGCCTCCCTATATGTGGTCATGTGCTACCGGAAACTCCTCAGTATGTCGATATCAAAGCTCCATCCGCAGGACTCAGCACTTAGAGAATTACACCCACAAAGGGACACTCTGCCCAGCTCACCACCGCCGAAACGGGGGAGGGGAATCAACCCAGCTCATCCCCACACAAGTGGGGGAGGGGAATCCGTCCAGCTCATCCCCGCGGAGCGGGGGAGGGACACCATACCCACCAATGCAGGGGGGATCTGGCTTATCCTGCGACCGCAACCGTGGGAGGAGCTGGCTGACCCTAACACCGCCGAAGCGGGAGGGATATAATGCTACCCTACTGCCGCACGAAGCGGGAGGGAGCGCCGGCAGAATTTAGGTCTCAATCCAGCCCCGTAAAACGGAGGGGAGAGGAATGCAGCAGCTCACTGTAACACAAAATCGTCTCAACTCCAGAAGAATTCCATCGAAAAAAACTTGAACACGAAGATCCTCCTGAACAGGAACTGAAGACTAAACTTGAACCTGAAATGCAACCAGAATATAAACAGTACAGATATCTGGGAGGGGCTATGGATTGATCAGCTATGATTAATGGAAAGAAAATTATCAGGTATGATACATAATTTTACCTTCCATATCATCATGCTGATCAATCCATAGACTAGTGGGATGTACCGAAGCAGTACTCACCCAGGGCGGGACACAGAAATCCCTGACCGCAACACTGAAGCTCCAAACCGGGCCTCCGCCCGAGCAGCCACAGTCAAGCGGTAATGACGGGAGAAGGTATGAGCCGATGCCCAAGTTGCCGCCTCACAAATCTCTTGCAAGGAGACGGACCCGGCCTCTGCCATCGAGGCCGCCTGTGCTCTAGTGGAGTGAGCCTTCAGCTGGATAGGCGGCATCTTCCCTGCGGCCACATAAGCCGCTGCAATGGCTTCCTTGACCCATCGTGCCACTGTAGGCTTGGATGCCTGCAGACCCTTACGAGGACCTGCGAACAGCACAAACAGATGATCCGACTTTCGGAAATCATTGGTCACTTCCAAGTATCTGATGATGACTCGTCTCACATCTAGATATTTGAGAGCAGAATACTCCTCTGGGTAGTCCTCCCTGCGAAAGGAGGGTAGGCAGAGCTGCTGATTCACATGGAAACGAGAAAATCTTGGGCAGGAAGGAAGGCACCGTGCGAATAGACACTCCTGCCTCAGTGAACTGCAGGAAGGGTTCCCGACATGATAGCGCCTGGAGCTCGGAAACTCGTCTGGCTGAAGTGATAGCCACCAAAAAGACTGCTTTCGACGTCTGGTCTTTCAGAGATGCCCTCGACAAGGGTTCAAAAGGCGACTTCTGCAAGGCTCTTAGCACTAGATTGAGATTCCACGCAGGCACCACCGAGTGCAGAGGAGGACGTAGGTGATTAACTCCCTTGAGAAAGCGCACCACATCTGGCTGCGAGGCCAGGGAAGCACCCTTCAGGCGACCCCTGAAGCAAGCCAGAGCCGCTACCTGGACTTTAAGGGAACTGAGCGACAAGCCTTTCTCCAGACCTTCTTGCAGGAACGCCAACACTGAAGAAATTGGAGCAGTGAAGGGAGAAAGAGAGCCTGCCTCACACCACAATGCAAAGGTACGCCAAACCCTGGCGTAAGCAGTAGAAGTAGAGCGCTTCCTTGCTCTCAGCATAGTGGTGATGACCTTGTCTGAGAAGCCCTTCTTCCTCAGACGCTGCCGCTCAATGGGGGAGGGATCCTCCATCACCCCGGGACCCTGATGCAACAGGCCCCGCACTGCTGGCAGCCGCAGAGGGCCGTCCACCGAGAGCCTGATCAAGTCCGCATACCAGGGAAGTCTGGGCCAGTCCGGACCCACCAGGATTATCCGACCCGGATGCTTTGCCACCTGGTCTAGCACCCTACCCAACATGGGCCAGGGCGGGAACACATAGAGAAGCACCCGTGTCAGCCACCGTTGGAGAAGAGCATCTACTCCCAGAGATTGAGGGTCCCGTCCTCTGCTGAAAAAGCGTGGCACTTGGCAATTGGCCGATGACGCCATCAGATCTATGCTCGGCTGGCCCCAGCGCTTCGTGATGTCCAAGAACGCCTGAGCCGATAGCTGCCACTCTCCGGGATGCAAAGTATGGCGACTGAGAAAGTCCACCTTGACATTCATGACTCCCGCAATGTGGGCCGCCGACAGCTGTTCCAGGTTCGCTTCCGCCCACTGGCATAGATTCATGGCCTCCTTGGCTAGAGGGGCGCTCTTGGTACCTCCCTGGCGAATGATATGGGCCACAGCAATGGCATTGTCCGACAGGACCCGTACTGGCTTCAGCGCCAGTACTGGGAGAAACTCCAAAAGCGCCAACCGAATGGCTCTGAGTTCAAGGAGGTTGATAGACCACTTTGCCTCTGCAGGAGACCAGAGGCCCTGCGCTGTCCTTCCCAAGCAGTGGGCTCCCCAGCCCGACAAAGAGGCGTCCGTCATGACGACAACCCACTCCGGGGTCAAAAGAGGCATTCCTGCGGACAGCTTGTCTGTCCTCAGCCACCAGCTCAGCGCCTTGTGCACCGCTGGATCCAAGGGAAGGCGCACAGCGTAATCCTCCGAGACTGGAGTCCACCGCTGCAGCAGAGAGTGCTGTAGAGGTCTCATATGGGCCCTGGCCCAGGGCACTACTTCCATCGTGGCTGTCATAGAGCCCAACAGCTGCACATAGTCCCAAGCCCGAAGAGGGGAGGCTACTAGGAACTGGTCCACCTGACCCTGAAGTTTTACAATCCGATTGTCTGGCAGAAACACTCTGCCCACTTGGGTGTCAAAACGAACTCCCAGATACTCCAGGGACTGGGTCAGGCGCAGCTGGCTTTTCTCCCAGTTGATGATCCACCCCAGGGAGCTCAAAAGAGCAATCACCCGGTCTAAAGCTCTGCCGCACTCTGCATAAGAGGAGGCTTGGATCAACCAGTCGTCCAGATAAGGATGGACTTGTACTCCTTCCTTTCGTAGGAAGGCCGCGATGACCACAATTACTTTGGAGAAGGTCCGCGGAGCCGTAGCCAACCCAAACAGGAGGGCTCTGAACTGGAAGTGTCGGCCCAGGACTGCAAAACGCAGAAAGCGTTGATGAGGAGGCCAGATGGGAATATGCAAGTAAGCTTCCTTGATGTCCAAGGATGCCAGGAACTCCCCTGCCTTCACTGCCGCTATAACAGAGCGGAGAGTCTCCATTCGGAAGTGCCGAACTTTCAAGGCCCGATTGACCCCTTTGAGGTCGAGGATAGGCCGCACAGAACCTCCTTTCTTTGGTACCACAAAGTAAATGGAGTAACGTCCCTTGCCAAGCTGATCTTCTGGCACCGGAACGACCGCACCCAGGCGGATCAGATTGTCCAAAGTCTGCTGCACTGCCACAGCTTTGACCGGAGACTTGCAGGGAGAGTGCATAAACCCGTCTCTTAAGGGTCGGCAGATCTCTAGCTTGTAACCGTCTCTGATGACTTCCAGCACCCAAGCGTCTGAAGTTACCCTGGTCCACTCGCCCATAAACAAGGATAGGCGTCCTCCAATCTGCTCTGGGCCATGGACCAGGGCCCCGTCATTGGATATGAGACCCTGGGGGAGGACCGGAGGACGCACCTCCGGGACGGCGGTCTCTGCGAAAGGAATGCTGCTTGGGGGAGAAGTTCCTTTTGAAGGAAGAGGGGGCAGAGGAGCCCGACTTGCCCGGGCAATACCGACGGGCTTCCTGAAACCGTCCTTTGGAGGAACCGGGGCGGGCACCACTGGCCCGAGCCCTGACCTCCGGTAACCTCTTGCCCTTGGATGTGCCGAGATCGGTCACAATCTTGTCCAGCTCGACCCAAAAGAGCAGCTTGCTTTTAAAACACAACTTAGCCAGGCGAGACTTAGAGGCGTGGTCAGCAGACCAATGCTTCAGCCAAAGCTAGCGCCGAGCAGAGACTGTCTGAGCCATACCTTTAGCCGAGGCTCTCAAGACATCATACAGCAAGTCTGCCAAGTAGGCCAAGCCCGATTCCAGGGCCGGCCAATCAGCCCTCAAGGAAGGATCCGAGGGGGAAGTCCGCTGCACAATAGTCAGGCACGCCCTGGCCACATAAGAGCTGCAAACTGAGGCCTGCAAACTTAAAGCAGCCGCCTCCAATCTTCTGTCTTGGGCGTCTTTTAGGGCCGTGCCACCTTCCACCGTTTTCTTAGTCACCGCAGTGATTAAGGAATCCACGGTAGGCCAAAGAAAGGCCTCCCATTCGCCTTCGGGCAGAGGATAGAGGCGGGACATAGCCCTAGCCACTTTAAGGCTCGCTTCTGGGAAATCCCATTGAGCCGAAATCAAGGTGTGTATGGCTTCATGCACGTGGAAGGTTCTAGGCGGGCGCTTCGTCCCCAGCATAATGGCAGAGCCAGCAGAGGCTGAGGGAGAGACGTCCTCCGGAGAGGAAATCTTCAAATTGCTCATGGCCTGCACTAACAGGTTGGGCAAATCCTCTGAGCAAAAGATCCGCGCTGCAGAGGGGTCATCCGCTCCATCCGAGTGGGAATCCGTCTCCTCCAAGGAATCCCCAAAGGACCGTTGGGAGAACTCAGATACGCTGCCCTCATCTACATCAGAGGAGACAGAGTCCTCTAGGGCCTGTAAATCCACCCGAGGGCATTTGCTTCCTGAGGCCTCAACCCCTTTATCAGACAGGGGAGCAGGGGCAGCGTTTTGCATAAGAAAAGCCTGATGCAGCAGCAAAATGAACTCAGGGGAGAAACCCCCCAGACTGTGCACTTCTGCAGCCTGGGCCACGGCCCTAGACGCACCCTCAACCGGCGCTCGCAAGAGCGGGGGAGAAACATGCTGCGCATCCAAAATGGTGTCCGGCCCAAAACTCTGAGAAGGTGCCGCGCGGGAAGAACAGCGCTTAACTTTTGCCGCTTTCTTGCCGTCGCCCGAATCAAGGGCGACCATAGCATTAACGTCTCCCACCTCGAGGGCGGCCGAAGAAGAAGCCGTCCGAGCAGAGTGGCTGGCCAAAATGAGGGGGGGGGGGGGGCTTAAGGCGGGAAAAACCGCCGCACTGGAGGAAGAACCAGGACACTGACCGGGCTCTAAACTGACACCCACAAAAGGCGATTCAGGCTTTGAAACCCCCGCATCCCCGCACACGCGGTCCGGGGAGCGATTCTTCGCGCCCTCGCCCTCCGACGCCATAAGCCACGTGGAGACCGATCGGGGAATCCCCTGCCCGCTACAAAAGGTAAAAATGACCTGCTCCTCGCTGTAACGAACCGGTGTCCCAGTGAACAGCTGCAATAAACGCTGATATAAACGTTGAAATAAACGCCCTTAAAGGACATCCAAAAAAAATTTTTTTTTTTTTTAACGGAGCCAGCGGGAGGGGAGAAAAAAGGAGGGACTTGGGACCACCAGGTTTGCACTTGCTCAAGAAGAGCCCTCAACCCCAGGTACTCAACAAAACCTAAGAATTAGGCTTGGAGACCTAGCCAGAGCTGCTGCTGTGTGTGACCACCACCTGCTGAGATAGAGAACATACTGGGGAGTTTCCGGCAGCACATGACCTCGCAGCCAGATGTGGTGCGCTTTCTCAAGGGAGTTAATCACCTACGCCCTCCTCTGCACTCGGTGGTGCCTGCGTGGAATCTCAATCTAGTGCTAAGAGCCTTGCAGAAGTCGCCTTTTGAACCCTTGTCGAGGGCATCTCTGAAAGACCTGACGTCGAAAGCAGTCTTTTTGGTGGCTATCACTTCAGCCAGACGAGTTTCCGAGCTCCAGGCGCTATCATGTCGGGAACCCTTCCTGCAGTTCACTGAGGCAGGAGTGTCTATTCGCACGGTGCCTTCCTTCCTGCCCAAGATTTTCTCGTTTCCATGTGAATCAGCAGCTCTGCCTACCCTCCTTTCGCAGGGAGGACTACCCAGAGGAGTATTCTGCTCTCAAATATCTAGATGTGAGACGAGTCATCATCAGATACTTGGAAGTGACCAATGATTTCCGAAAGTCGGATCATCTGTTTGTGCTGTTCGCAGGTCCTCGTAAGGGTCTGCAGGCATCCAAGCCTACAGTGGCACGATGGGTCAAGGAAACCATTGCAGCGGCTTATGTGGCCGGGGGGAAGATGCCGCCTATCCAGCTGAAGGCTCACTCCACTAGAGCACAGGCGGCCTCGATGGCAGAGGCCGGGACCGTCTCCTTGCAAGAGATTTGTAAGGCGGCAACTTGGGCATCGGCTCATACCTTCTCCCGTCATTACCGCTTGACTGTGGCTGCTCGGGCGGAGGCCCGGTTTGGAGCTTCAGTGTTGCGGTCAGGGATTTCTGTGTCCCGCCCTGGGTGAGTACTGCTTCGGTACATCCCACTAGTCTATGGATTGATCAGCATGATGATATGGAAGGTAAAATTATGTATCATACCTGATAATTTTCTTTCCATTAATCATAGCTGATCAATCCATAGCCCATCCCAGATATCTGTACTGTTTATATTCTGGTTGCATTTCAGGTTCAAGTTTAGTCTTCAGTTCCTGTTCAGGAGGATCTTCGTGTTCAAGTTTTTTTCGATGGAATTCTTCTGGAGTTGAGACGATTTTGTGTTACAGTGAGCTGCTGCATTCCTCTCCCCTCCGTTTTACGGGGCTGGATTGAGACCTAAATTCTGCCGGCGCTCCCTCCCGCTTCGTGCGGCAGTAGGGTAGCATTATATCCCTCCCGCTTCGGCGGTGTTAGGGTCAGCCAGCTCCTCCCGCGGTTGCGGTCGCAGGATAAGCCAGATCCCCCCCTGCATCGGCGAGTGTGGTGTCCCTCCCCCGCTCCGCGGGGATGAGCTGGATGGATTCCCCTCCCCCACTTGTGTGGGGATGAGCTGGGTTGATTCCCCTCCCCCGTTTCGGCGGTGGTGAGCTGGGCAGTGTGTCCCTTTGTGGGTGTAATTCTCTAAGTGCTGAGCCCTGCGGATGGAGCTTTGATATCGACATACTGAGGAGTTTCCGGTAGCACATGACCACATATAGGGAGGCAAAAGGATTGCTCTCTATCTCCACCTGCTGGTAGATGGACACAACCCACTAGTCTATGGATTGATCAGCATGATGATATGGAAGTGAAACATTAGTCACCATTCTGTAGATGGGAAGATAAAATTATGTCTTACCTGATCATTTCCTTTCCTTTAACGCAGCAGATGAACCCAGGAACTAGTGGGTTAAGTCCGCCTACCAGCAGGTGGAGATAGAGATAAAGGCAGTGATGCCAGACGGCCAGCTCCTTCCTCAGTTAGTATGTCATTCGTAAGCATTTGCCAAGGCCAAAAATATGAAACCGGTAACAACCAGATACCATCATCACTATGAAAAACAGAGAACCAAATAAGAACTGCAAAATAACTGCAACTTGATCCAGAAATCAGAATCCTTTCCATGTTCCCATAGCTGTCTGAGCTCTGCCAAAGAGAACCCGGAAGGAAAAAATAGCCACACTGTGCGGAAAATGAAAAAAAAAAAACGTCGGCTGAACTAGGGAAGGATCCTGGATTCATCTGCTGCGTTAAAAGGAAAGAAAATTATCAGGCAAGACATAATTTTACCTTCCTTGTCACTTGCAGCAGATGAATCCAGGAAATAGTGAGATTTACCAAAGCATTCTTTAAGTAGGGTGGGAAACTGACGCTCGCCGCGCCAACACTCACGCCCCAAAACTCACATCCTCCCAAGCAGACACATCTAGCCTGAAATACTTCGCAAAAGTATGACGGGGCGCCCAAGTAGCCGCCCGACAAATCTCTTCCAGAGATAAGGCCAACACCTCCACCCAAGAAGCCGCCTGTGCCTGAGTAGAATGCGCCTTCAGGGCCACTGGAGACGCCCACCCTTGTAGCAGATATGCCGCTCCAATGGCTTCCCTAATCCAGCGAGCAATGGAAGCCTTAGAAGCCGCCTTACCTCTTTTCAATCCCGACAAGAGCACAAAGAGATGATCCAAGCGTTGAAACTTGTTAGATATCTGCAAGTACCGAAACAAGGCTCTCCGCACATCCAGGAAACGTAGCGAGGCAAACTCCCCCGGATAATCCTCTCTTAGAAAAGACGGAAGATAAACCGCCTGATTGACATGAAAAGCCGAAACCACTTTAGATAGAAACGACGGCACCGTCCGGATCGATACCCCTGCTTCTGAAAATTGTAAAAAAGGATCTCTAGAAGACAAAGCCTGAATTTCAGAAATCCTCCTAGCTGAAGCAATGGCCACCAAAACACTGTCTTAAGTGCTAGATCCTTCTCAGAAACCTTATTCAACGGCTCAAACGGTGGGGCCTGGAGGGCTCGCAGTACCACATTCAAATGCCACACTGAGCATGGTTGCCGCAGAGGAGGCCAAAGCCGAAGAGCCCCGCGTAGGAAATGGACCACATCAGAGTGAGCTGCTAAAGAGGAACCGTCCAGATTGCCCCTAAAACAAGCTAGCGCGGTCACTTGCACTCGAAGGGAATTATATGCCAGTCCCTTTTGAAGACCATCCTGAGGGAACTCCAGAATAACCGAAATGTCCACCCAAAAAGGCGATTCAGCATGCAAAGCACACCACGCCCAGAAAGCTTTCCACACTCGCGCATACGCTGCTGAAGTAGACTGCTTCCGTGCCCCCAAAAGAGTGGCAATGACTTTTCCTGAAAATCCCTTCTTCCTCAGCTGCCGCCTCTCAATAGCCAGCCGTAAGACCAAAGCGGGAGGGATTTTCCATCTGAACAGGCCCTTGATGCAGCAGATCGGGAGTCACCGGAAGTCGCAATGGTGGTTCTGAGAGTGCTCGAACGAGATCCGCATACCACGGCCGCTGGGGCCACTAGAACGACCGGCCCCCGATGCCGCCCTATGCGGCAAAGAACTCTCCCTATCAGAGGTCACGGAGGAAAAACATATGGCAGCTGTTGTTCCAGCCATGGCTGGAGAAGAGCATCCAATCCTGCAGATCCTGACTGCCGTTTGCGGCTGAAGAACTGGGGAACTTTGGCATTGCAAGCCATGGCCATGAGATCCAACGTTGACAGATCAGTCGAAAATCCGAGTCCGACAGCGTCCATTCCGCTGCGTCCAAGAGTCCGGCTGAGAAAATCCGCTTGAACATTGTCTTGACCCGCAATGTGCGCTGCCGACAGACTCTGAACATGCGCTTCCACCCATACTAGAAGATGAGACGCTTCCACTGCCAAGGGAAGACTGCAAGTGCCCCCTGCTGATTGATGTAGGCCACCGTTGTGGTGTTGTCTGAGAATACACGAACTGCCTGCCCCTGCAGAAGGTCCTGAAAACTCAGCAGCGCATTCACGACTGCTCGCAACTACAGACGATTTATCAGCCAAGTCGCTTCGAGAGGGGTCCACGATCCCTGGGCTACTCAATTAAGACAATGGGCTCCCCAGCCAGAAAGGCTGGCATCCGTCACGACTACCACCCAATTGGGAGACGCCAGAGAAACACCCTTCTGCAAATTGGCTGACCAGAGCCACCACGCGAGACTGTCCCTGGCCCGGCTCGGCCAAGGCGTCGTTGATAATCCAGCGACGTCGGTGACCATCTCCTCAAAAGGAAATTCTGAAGAGGCCACATGTGAGCCCTTGCTCATGGAATGACCTCCAAGGTCGCTGTCATGGAATCGAGGAGTTGAGCATAGTACCACACTCGGGGAGCACGACGACTCAATAAGGTCTGTACCTGAGAAAGCAATTTGATCCTTCGCCCCTCGGGGAGAAACACCTTCCCCGCTTCGTATCGAATTGCACTCCAAGATACTCCAGACTGAGTAGGAACCAGAATACTCTTGTCCATATTGACCACCCAACCTAAGGACTGCAACATCACAATCACTCGGTCGGTGACCACTCGACTCTCCTTTGCTGTCGTCGCTCGAATCAGCCAGTCGTTGAAATATGGATGCACTCGAATCCCCTCCTTCTGCAGGAACGCCACCACCACCATGACCTCGGAAAAAGTGCGTGGGGCAATGGCCATTCTGAAAGGAAGGGCCCGAAACTGGAAGTGCTGACCCAGCACCACAAATCTGAGAAGTCTCTGATGGGGCTGCCAAATGGGAATGTGCAGGTAAGCTTTCCTCAAATCGAGAGCCGTCAAAAACTCGCCTGGTTGAACAGCAGCAATAACTGCCCTTAAATGTCTCCATGCGGAAGTGACGAACCCGCAAAAACTGGTTTACTTTTCTGAGATCGAGAATAGGCCGAAAAGCCTCTCCCTTCTTTAGAACCACAAAGAAGATGAGTACCGACCTGTGCGCCTTTCAAGAGGAGGAACAGGCATGATAGCCCCTATGCTTAGCAGGTCTTGCAAACACTGCAGAACCGCTGTCCTCTTGGCCCGCGATATACAGCGGGACTCCAGAAAAAAGTCTGTGACGGGAGAGAAGAATTCTAGCTCGCAACCTTCTCGCACCACATCGAGGACCCACTGGTCCGAAGTAATTCTGGCCCACTCTGGAAGAAACAGAGAAAGCCGACCACCGATCTTGCTCTCCTCCTGAGTGGACCTGCGCCCCATCATTGGGAGCCCCGAGAAGGAGCCCCTTGATGAGAGGGGGGTCCAGCTGGACGCTTCTCGTTGCGAAAGGAAGAATGCTGCCCAAAACGAGGACGCTGAAAGGCTTCGTTGGATCGCCCCGGGCGATACCGGTGCATCTCTCTGAAACGTGACCTCGAGGCTCCTTTCTAGGTCTTCCCCAAAAAGCAATTTCCCTCGGAACGGCAATTCAATGAGCCGTTGCTTAGAGGCCATATCTGCGGCCCAATGACGAAGCCACAGAAGACACTGAGAGGAAACGGTCAAGGCCATGAGTTTAGCCGAAGCACAGACCAAATCATACAAGGCATCCGCCAAGTAAGCTAGCCCAATATCCATCAGCGACATCTGAGGAGTTCCCGGCATATCAGACTCCGAAATCGAATCCATGACAGACTGTAGCCAACTGAGACAAGCTCTAGCCGCATAAGAACTACAAACAGAAGCGTCAAAGTGGCCACCTCAAAGGCACGTTTTAAATAGGCCTCTAGCCACCTGTCTTGCATATCCTTAAGTGCCACACCACCTTCCACTGGAAGAGTAGTCTTCTTAGTGACCACCGTCACCAGGGCATCCACCCTAGGTAGAGCAAACTGCTCTAAATGGTCCTCTGAAACCGGATACAGCCTGGCCATAGCCCTGGCTACTTTCAGCCCCCCATCCGGATCCGCCCACTGGGCCGAAATCAACTCCAATAGCTTCGTGTATTGGAAAGGCTTTAGAAGGTCATCTGGTACTAGCCATCTTGAGGTTGACCGAAAAGCCGCAACCTCAGGGCTTCCAGCGCCTGAGAGATAAAAGAGGACAACTCCTCCATATGGAAAATCCTCACAGCGGAAGAGTCCTCCGGTTGGTCAGTGAGGACACCGTCCTCCACCCCCATCTGCTCCGAGAGAGCCACCACGGAGGAAGCTGCAGGCGACCATATGCAGGACCCCTCCTCAGACCCCAAAAGAAGCCTAGGCTTTTTAAGGGAGGAGAAATCCTCTTGGGAAAAACCCAAAATCTCTTGGTTACCCCCAGACCCCCTGAGAGAATCAAAGGCCGAAGCTGTCGCAGCCGCGTAAGGGGAGGGGGGCAAGGTCCCTTTCAACAAAAACGACTGATGGAGTAGCAAAACAAACTCTGGCGAAAACCCCTCCCCTGCAACGGAGGAGGTCGCAGACATGGCACCTGCACCACCGTCTACAGCGCCTGACGCCCCCCCCCCCCGACTCCCCTACCAGCGGAGAAGCTTTGCCCAAAACCGCTACCAGAGCCAGCTCCGCAACCGATCACAAAATGACACGAGAATCACCAGGCTCCAGGCGGGAAAGCACGCTCTGGGGGGGGGGGGGACACACACACACCGCTCCGTCGAGTCCCGCCAAATCAGCGCACCCCGCGCTGCAAAGGCCCGCCGCCGAACGCCGTTTCCTGCCCATACCCGAACAAAAACCCAGCAGGACTTACCCCAGAGTGGGAAAACGCGGAAACTGACAGCTGGGCCGAAGAAAAAAAAACTCTCCGACTCCACTTCGAGGCAGGCTCAGACAAGCAGGCAACAGAAAACAGGACTCGGACAGCAGTAACACAAGCCTACTCTCAGCAAAAACACACTTCCCTGTGCTTCTGTGTTTCTCTTTTCAATAAATTCCATGGTTCTCTCTTTCTTTTTTTTTTTTTTTTTTTTTTAGTGAGGAGGCAGAAACAAACAGGGAAGGAAAGGAACAGCAAAAGCCTGTTCAGAGGGAATTTGAGGTGCAGCAGGGACCCAGCAACTGCGTATGCTGCCAAAGGGGACACCATCAGTCCGCCACCCCCGGCTCAAACTGGCCACTGACCCAGGAGCACCCTCAGAGGCCTTGGGCCCAGGAGCTGAAAAAAAAAGCTGTCCACCACCTGCTAAGATATACTAACTGAGCAAGGAGCTGGCCCTCTGACATCACTGCCTTTAGTTTGTTTATCTCTATCTCCACCTGCTGGTAGGCAGACTTAACCCACTAGTTCCTAGATTCATCTGCTGCAAGTGACAAGGAAACCCCTGTTACTCCAGTAACACTCCAGACACACACAGTTCTGCCACACACCCCCTTGCGATTCCAGTACCGAGACCCCCCAGATATACAGTTCTGCCATAGACCCTCTGCTACTGAGACCCCCCCCCCCGCACACAGTTCTGCCATACACCCCTGCTATACCTACTGTCCCCCCATACATACACTGCTATTCCAGTAGAGATGCCCCCATAAACAGTTCTGCCATAAACCCCATTATTCCAGTACTGAGACCCCCCCACCACACAGTTCTACCATACACCCCGTTATTCCAGTAGTGAGACCCCCGTCCCACACAGTTCTGCCATACACCCCCTGCTATTCCAGTACTGAGACCCCCTCCCCCACACACAGTTCTGCCATACAACCCTTATTCCAGTACTGAGACCCCCCCATACACACACACAAACAGTTTTGCCATACACCCCTGCTATAACTACTGTCCCCCCATACATACACTGCTATTCTAGTACTGACATGCCACCCATAAATAGTTCTGCCATACACCCCATTATTCCAGTAGTGAGACCCCCAACCACACAGTTCTGCCATACACCACGTTATTCCAGTAGTGAGACCCCCCCCACACAGTTCTTCGATACACCCTCTGCTATTCCAGTACTGAGACCCCCACACAAAGTTCTTCCATACACCCCCTGCTATTCCAGTACTGAGACCCCCCCACACACACAGTTCTGCCATACCCCTATTCCAGTACTGAGACCCCCCCCCCCCCCCATACACACACACAGTTCTGCCGTACACTCCCTATCTTTGGTTTGATAACTCACAAGCCTAACAGAAGGAGGGGGAGCTGGTGAGAGGTTTGAACGTCCCTTCCATGACAGCCACTGCCCCTCGCACAGAGACAGCAGAGGAGAGCTATCCTGAGCCTGTAACACGCACTGCTCTGCTCAGCCGCCAGCACTTCCCAGACTCCCTTCCAGACAATGCAGCATTTGGGAAAATTTCTGCTGAGCAAAATGCACAGGCTTCAGCAGAGCACGAGGGTGCGTTTGTCTGACTGTAAGCAGAGAGGGAATGTGTCCCTTCCTTTCCGTACCTGCTGGAGGGGAGGGGAGGGGATGGAGGGAGGGGTTGCAAATGTGTCTGCCTGTCTGCCCCAGTTGAGAGGGCTGGTTTCCATCTGCATACTGGGGAACAGAATGGGAGAGGGGTAGATGTGTGTTCCTATCTGGGTAAGGTAAGATGTTGGGGTGTCCCCCAGTCTGCAACCAGTTTGTGGGGTGAGGGAATGGGAGATGGTGGTAATGGCATAATGTACCTAGCTGCAACCTGTGGGAGGGGAGAGAGGAGGTGTGTATGCATGTCTGTTCCCTATCTGCAGATAAGCATAGGAGGGGCAGTGTAATGGTGCTGGATTTCAGAAAAGAACTGACATAACCTAGAAGTGAATGCACAGACACACTCAGCCAGCTGCAATCAGTCTGGGATTCCTGTGTCACCCCAGTCATACTGTAATCAAGTAGAGATGGAATTAGCCACAAGGTGCCAGTAACCAGCAGTCAGCCTCATGCTGAAGTAGGATCCTTCTCAATCATACATAAATCAGAGGAGGAGAAGATCAACAGAGTAAAAGCACACAGAAAGCCAACAGCACAGTGTCAGGGGGACAGTCCCTCTGCCCAGTGTTGCCACACTATTTCGGGGGGGGGGGGGGGGGGGGGGAATGCTATAAATAAATAAATAAATAAAATAAATAGGCTTCCCTCCCGAGCGTTCCATCGTCAGCAGGTACATTCCACAGGAGAGTTCCATTGATGGCACCGCCAGCTGCAGGCACGCAGTACAGGAGCATTCCAGTCCCAATGTAGCCAGCTACAAGCATGCACCACAGGAGTACTAGCTGCAGACATCCCATACAGCAGACTCACGACACACAGCACAGGGCATTTCAGTCCTGGCAGCGCCAGAGCTTACCCTATCAAACTGCTTTACAACTGGCTCAGGGAAATGAGGGAAGTACTTAACAGTAAAAGAGCGCTGATCAACACTTGTACGATGCCGTGTACAGAGATCTCTTCTTTCTCTTCATGGCTAGCATCAGACCTGGGAACAACTGGGGGTGCAACTTAGTCCTACTGCCACCAGCTTCACTTAATTCTGTACCTCACTTTTACTGCCAATTAACCAAAGTGGGTAGTTTTTAAGATGACCACAAACCCCTTTCATGAGTCTCCATCCATCTAAGAGACTAAGAAAGCAGTAATGGTGTGCGCTGTGACCCAGGTTGCTGCTTTATAAGTGTCTGCGACTGATGCACTACTGCTTTCGAGGTCGCCATCATACGGAGTTGGTGTAGCCCTATACGTCCGGGAGATGGGAGGGATATCTAGCTTTACTAATATTCATTTAGAAGCAGGAGAACCAAGGTTCTTTGGTTTAAATGTAACAGCTAGAAGTTCAAATGGGGGTAGCACGAGTTGAACTAAAGCGAGGTCGAGGTCCTATGTCGGTGACGGTAGCCTCAGTAGCAGTTTCGTAGGCACCAATGAAATGAGAAACGGGACTTGTAGAGAGGGCCATGTTGTGGATGAGGTACGATAAGCTGAAATTGTTGCCAAATGCATCCGTACCGATGAGGTTTGTAGTCCCAGTTGGAATAAATGGAGCCATTTCACCTAAGACTTGTGCGTTGACGGCGTCTTTGATGCTAAAATGACCTGTCTGACACAAGCTTTAAAAGGTGAGGAGTCCACTAAATCCTGCTCAGTCCAAGCTGTCGGTGTCAAGATGTTGAGGTTGGAGTGAATGATTTGACTGATCCTGTGTGAGAAGAACTGGATAATGATACAGTGAAATCAGCTGATCCACCAAGAGGACTTAGTAAATGTGGAAACCAGGCCTGTCTGGGCCATCAAGGAGCTCTGAGGGCAACTTGAGCTTTTCCGAGCTAATCTTCTGTACAAATCTGGAAACGAGTGGAAAAGGTGTAAAGGCACAGAGTAGGTCTAGGTTCCAATAGATGGCAAAAGCATCTGGCGCCACTCTGCACGGACCCAGACGCAGAGAACAAAAGTTTTGGCATTGGGCATTGTCCGGAGAAGCAAAGAGATCTATTGAAGGAATTACCCATCAGGTGAAACAACATTTGCAGTGTTGCAGTCTATTGTCCATTTGTGGGCCTGAAGTTTGCGACTGAGGTAATCCACTATGTAATTTTGATGTCCTGGAAGGTAAGTGAAGAGTTGTTTTCAATTGCAGTGCCAAGGATCAGATTTTCAGAGCCTCTCAGCAAAGTCAAAGGGATCCTGAACACCCTTCATTGTTTATGAAAAACACAGCCACTCGGCTGTCTGTTCTGATTAATAGCGCTTAAGATCGTACCCATGGAGAGAACCCCCCCCCCCAAAAAAAAAAAAAAAAAAACCTTATACAGCATTTGAGGCTGAAAAGGACAACCTGTGATGAGGTTTGGTGAATGGAGTCACCACTGGAGAGAAGAAATGTACATTGTGATGGACCAATATTTGCTGACTGATTGATGAACTGCAGAACTTTCTTGGGAATGACAGTGGATTTTTCTACATTTATGAGAAAACCCAAGGTTTGAAGGGTGCAGGTAATGGCTACTACAGATCTGCTCTCTCTCTAAAGTACAGGCAGAACAATCAAGATATGGCTTATTTTTTTTTTTCAAATTTATTTATCACATTTGTATCCCACATTTTCCCGCATAGCAATAGGCTCAATGTGGCTCACAAGTTCCGGAGAGGAGAGAGTACCAACTCTGGGAATATATACAGAGAGGAAAATAGAGTAACAGTAGGTGCAAAGATGCTGATAAGGTTCCGGAAAAGAGAATGCAACTCTGGGACGAATATATAGTAGCATATAGAGAGAAGTAATCCCAATGAGGCTGATAAGTCTCCGGGGATGGGACTACAGCTTCTAGTGAGCAATATAGAGTAGGATAAAGGTAGAAGTTCACTTAATTATAACTGGAGTGGTAAAATTCGTACAGTTTCAAGTAACAGGATTATGTGGAAGGGGTATTGTTCATTTCTTAGATCGAAAGATGTAATGCATTGTTCATGAATTAGTTCAGGTCTGTTGGGTAGGCTTGAGATCTTTTTGAAATTTTAGATGGGTGTTCACAGTTCTAATGTTTCTAGGTAAAGCGTTCCAGAGCTGGGTGCAAATGTAGGAAAAGCTGGATGCATATGTTGATTTGTATTTTAGTCCTTTACAGTTTGGGTAATGCAGGTTTAGAAACGTTCTTGATGATTCGATGATGTTTCTAGTAAGTTGATAAGTTCGGTCATATAGGTTGGGGCCAGACCATGGATTATTTTGTGGACCAGAGTGCAAATTTTGAAGGCAATTCGTTCATTGATTGGTAGCCAGTGTAGTATTTCGCGTAGGGGTTTAGCAGTTTCAAATCTTGTCTTTCCAAAAATTAGTCTAGCTGCTATGTTCTGCGCGGTCTGGAGTTTCCTTAACATCTATTCTTTGCATCCCCCATATACAGCGTTACAGTAATCAAAATGTGATAGTACCATTGTTTGAATTATGTTACGGAAAGTTTCCCTTGGGAAGAACTGTTTGATCCGTTTCAGTTTCCACATCGCATGGAACATTTTCTTCGTGGTGCCAGAGGCTTGGCTCTACTACTACTTATCATTTCTAAAGCGCTACTAGACGTACGCAGCACTGTACACTTGAACATGAAGAGACAGTCCCTGCTCGACAGAGCTTACAATCTAATTAGGACAGACAAACAAGAGATAAGGGAATATTAAAGTAAGGATGATGAAATAAGGGTTCTGAACAAGTGAATAAGGGTTAGGCGTTAAAAGCAGCATCAAAAAGGTGGGCTTTTAGCTTAGATTTGAAGACGGCCAGAGATGGAGCTTGACATACCGGCTGAGGAAGTCTATTCCAGGCATATGGTGCAGCAAGATAAAAGGAACGGAGTCTGGAGTTAGCTGTGGAGAAGGGTGCAGATATGAGACACCAACCTAACCTCCAGGGTTAGGTTGGTGTCAATAGTAATTCCAAGAATCTTCAGTTTGTCCGATATTGGGAGAGTATGTTCCGGGGTTTTTATGGATGAAGGGAGGTTTGTTTTGTGGTGAGAAGAGAAAATAAGGCAGTGAGTTTTTTCCTTGTTGAGTTTGAATGCTGATGCCCAGGCATCCATTAAGCTTAAACTAGTCTTTACTGCAACAGTGATTTCTGTTGGATTAGAGTTGAACGGTATGTAAATGGTGACATCATCCGCATTCAGAAAAGGATTAAGATTATGCTTGTATAGGGCATGAGCAAGGGGGATCATCATCAGATTAATTAATATGGGTGAGAGAGGTGAACCCTGGTGTACTCCGCATTCGGTACTCCATGATGGTGATATGTTTGAGTTTGCTTTTACTTGATAAGATCTCGAGGTTAGGAAACCCTTGATCCATTTTTGAAGATTGGAAGCAGCAACCACTAGACATTTTGTAAAAACTTGGAAGCAGATGAGAGCCCAAAAGGGAGAACTTTATACTGAAAATGAGGGACTGGAACTTGGGTATGGGAAAATTAGGTTCTTACCATGATAATTTCCTTTCCTTTAGTCATAGCAGATGAAGCCATTACATATGGATTGTGTCCATCAACCAGCAGGGGGAGATAGAGAGCACTCAACTTTTCTCAGTGCCTCATGGCCAGCTAGCTCCACTGCCTCTTCAGTATTTGAAGCTTCCAAAGCAATACGGCAAACCGCAATGGGAATAACATGATCTTTCCTCACAGCGAATGATGGCCCCTTAACAAGGGCATGAACTCAAAAAAGGAGGGAATGAACTCATCCTCCTGGAGGGAATAAACTCGTCCTCCACTTTGAATAAACGGAGGGAATAAACTCATCCTCCTATAACTGTAACAAGAATCATGAAGACTGTTTTCCGACTCCCCAAGGAAGGAATATAACTTCAGGAAACAAGAACAACACCTAAAATCAGAATCACTGCAATACAGACAATCATACAGGGAGGGCTCATGGCTTCATCTGCTATGACTAAAGGAAAGAAAATTATCATGGTAAGAACCTAATTTTCCCTTCCTTGACATCAAGCAGATGAAGCCATTACGTATGGGATGTAACAAAGCAATCCCTAAATAGGGTGGGAACAAGCCACACCACGCGCTAGCACCTGTGCTCCAAAACACGCATCCCTCCTGGCAGCCACATCCAGCCTGTAATGTCGGGCGAAAGAAAGCTTAGAAGCCCATGTTGCAGCACTGCAAATCTCATGAAGCGATAGTGCTCCAGTTTCCGCCCAAGAAGAGGAAATCGCTCTTGTGGAATGTGCCTTAAAGGCTTCAGGTGGAGCCCGGCCAGACAGCAGATATGCTGAAAAGATAGCTTCTTTGAGCCAACGGGCAATAGTGGCTTTAGACGCTGAAGACCCTCTGCGAGGACCTGCAAACAGCACAAAAAGATGATCAGAGGTCCTGAAAGAATTTGTAATTCGCAGATACTGCAACAGAGTCCTGCGCACATCCAAAAGGTGCAACTGCCCAAATGAACCTAGAAACTCCTCCTCAACAAAGGAGGGAAGAAAAATAGGCTGGTTTAGGTGAAACGCTGAAACCACCTTAGGCATGAAGGAAGGCACGGTCCGAACCGTGACCCCTGACTCTGAGAATTGCAGAAAAGGGTCTCTACAGCGCCTGGAGCTCTGACACCCGTCTCGCCGAGGTAATGGCCACTAAAAAGACGGCCTTCAGTGTCAAATCTTTCTCTGAAGCATGCCAAAGCGGTTCAAAGGGCGCCCCCTGAAGGGCCTTCAATACTAACCCCAGGTTCCAAGCTGGACAAGGTGCCCGCACGGGAGGACGGAGCCGAAGCACCCCTCTAAGAAACCGTGCCACATCTGGATGAGCAGCTAAGGACACGCCTTCAACTTTGCCACGCAGGGAGGCCAATGCTGCCACTTGCACCCGCAGGAAATTATAGGCCAAGCCTTTGTGTACACCATCCTGCAAAAAGTCCAGAATCAGCGAGACAGGAGCCCGCAACGGAGAAAGCGCTCTTGAAACACAACAGACTTCAAACTGGCGCCAAATCCTGGCATAAGCCACGGAAGTGGAGCGCTTGCGGGCCTGCAGGAGAGTGGAAATTACCTTATTTGAGTAGCCTTTATCTCTCAATTGCGCCCTCTCAATCGCCATGCCATACGACCAAAGCGGTAGGCGTCCTCCATGGCCACCGGACCCTGTGACAACAGGTGCGGAACCAGAGGTAACGGAAAGGGAGCCTCCAACAGCATCTGTCGGAGGTCCGCATACCAAGGCCTCCTGGGCCAATCCGGGGCGATCAGCACCACTTCTCCTGGATGCAGCCAAATCCGCAGGAGCACTCGCCCTATCAAGGGCCACGGAGGGAAGACATACAGCAAGCCCAGGGGCTAGGGTTGAGCCAAGGCATCCAACCCTGCACAGCAAGGATCCCTCCGTCTGCTGAAGAAGCACGGGACTTTGGCATTGGAACTGGTCGCCATAAGATCCATCACTGGCTTGCCCAATTTGGCACATATCTGCAGGAATACATCGTCTGCTAGTTCCCACTCCGCTGGATCGATCTGATGCCTGCTTAGTCGGCTTGCACGTTGCTCTGACCTGCAATGAGAGCTGCTGACAGGGACTGTAGATGCAGCTCGGCCCAGTGGCAAATTTGTTCGGCCTGCGCGGCTACAGCTCTGCACTGAGTGCCACCTTGTCGATTTATGTAGGCCACTGCTGTCGTGTTGTCCGACATCACTCGGACAGCCAATCTTTCCAGGGTCACTTGAAAGGCCAGAAGAGCCAGAAACACCGCTTTCAACTCCAGGCGGATGATAGACCACTCCGACTCGTCAGGCGTCCACAGACCCAGGGCATGCTTCCCCTGGCAATGTGCACTCCAGCCCTTCAGGCTGGCATCTGTCACCACTAGGCACCAATCGGGGAGCGCCAGCGGCATTCCCCGCCGCAACATGCTGTCCGAGAGCCACCACTCCATACTGAGGCGGGCCGCAGGGAGCCAAGAAAGTCTGCACTGATAATCCTGAGATACTGGAGACCATCGTTGAAGTAGAGAATACTGTAGAGGTCTCAGGTGCGCTCTCGCCCGGCACCACTTCCAAGGTGGCCGTCATCGATCCCAACAGCTGGACAATGTCCCAAGCTCGCGGGCGGGGCATCCTCAGGAGCAGACGGACCTGATTCTGAAGCTTGCACCGCCTTTGCTCGAGAAGAAACACATAGCCCGAGGCTGTGTCGAACCTGGCCCCCAAATATTCTAGAGATTGCGAGCGGGTCAGGTAACTTTTGGCCATATTGACGACCCAGCCCAGAGATTGAAGGACTGAAACCACTCTGGCTGTAGCTAGATGACTCTCTTTTTCTGAGTCTGCTCTGATGAGCCAGTCGTCTAGGTACGGGTGAACTCAGATACCCTCTCGCCTCAGAAAGGCAGCTACTACCACCACTACCTTGGAGAAGGTTCGGGGAGCTGTGGCGAGGCCAAAAGGCAAGGCCCGAAACTGGAAATGTTTTCCTAACACCGCAAACCGCAGAAACTTCTGGTGTGGGGGCCAAATTGGTATGTGCAAGTAAGCTTCTTTCAGGTCCAGAGACGTGAGAAACTCTCCTGGCTGTACCGCCGCAATGACAGAGCGCAGAGTTTCCATGTGAAAATGCCGCACTCTTAAGGACTTGTTTAGCTCTTTTAAGTCCAGGATCGGGCGAAAAGATCCGCCTTTTCATGGCACCACAAAGTAAATGGAGTAGCGGCCTAGAACTTGTTTGGCGGGAGGCACCGGGGTCACAGCCCCTATCTGGCACAGGCTGTGCAGAGTCTCCTCTACCGCCGCCCGTTTGGCAGCAGAACCGCATCGGGGGGAGGGGGGGAGGTGCGCCACACTCAGAAGGGGAATTAGCCCTTCTGCGTTTATCAGGAGGATAAGAAACAGGTAAAGCCAACTCCAAAAGGCCAGGATCCACCGGGGGGGGGGGGGGGGGGGGGGGGGGCAGGCAGAGGGTCTGAAGATCCCTGTGGAAGAGCTCTTAAGCATGTATGCCCTATGCAGCATTAAAACAAAATCAGGGGAGAAAAACGCTCCCTGACCGCCCGGATCCTGCCCAGGGCTATCAGCTCTATTATTAGCCTCACTCAGAGGACCCCCCCCCCCCCCCCCCCCCCGATTCAGGGCTCTCCGTCGCAACGGAGGCCGCGCCATGTGGAAAATTCAAAATGGCGTCCGCTGCCAGCTCAGAGCGGGAAAGATCGCCGCTCGCCATGCTCGGGCCGGCTCTACCGTCTGTACAGCACGAATTACAGAGCCCCACTGCTGATTTGCGCTTGCCACATTTAGAACAGCGCTTTACAGTCTCCGCAGCCATCGCCGAAAACGGCAGTAAAATTCAAAAATGGCAGTTCGCGCCAAAAACGTCCCGATCACGGGCCCACCCCGGAGGAGTCAGAAAGGTAAAATTATGTATCATACCTGATAATTTTCTTTCCATTAATCATAGCTGATCAATCCATAGACTGGTGGGTTGTGTCCATCTACCAGCAGGTGGAGATAGAGAGCAATCCTTTTGCCTCCCTATATGTGGTCATGTGCTGCCGGAAACTCCTCAGTATGTCGATATCCAAGCTCCATCCGCAGGACTCAGCACTTAGAGAATTACACCCACAAAGGGACACTCTGCCCAGCTCACCACCGCCGAAACGGGGGAGGGGAATTAACCCAGCTCATCCCCACACAAGTGGGGGAGGGGAATCCGTCCAGCTCATCCCCGCGGAGCGGGGGAGGGACACCACCCCGCCGATGCGGGGGGATCTGGCTTATCCTGCAACCGCGGGAGGAGCTGACTGACCCTAACATCGCCGAAGCGGGAGGGGTACAAAGCTGCCCTACAGCCGCACGAAGCGGGAGGGAGCGCCGGCAGAATTTAGGTCTCAATCCAGCCCCGTAAAACGGAGGGGAGAGGAATGCAGCAGCTCACTGTAACACAAACTCGTCTCAACTCTTGAAGAATCCAATTGAAAAAACTTGAACACGAAGTCCTCCTGAACAGGAACTGAAGACTAACCTTGAACCTGAAATGCAACCAGAATATAAACAGTACAGATATCTGGGAGGGGCTATGGATTGATCAGCTATGATTAATGGAAAGAAAATTATCAGGTATGATACATAATTTTACCTTCCATATCATCATGCTGATCAATCCATAGACTGGTGGGATGTACCGAAGCAGTACTCACCCAGGGCGGGACATTGAAATCCCTGACCGCAACACTGAAGCTCCAAACCGGGCCTCCACCCGAGCAGCCACAGTCAAGCGGTAATGCCTGGAGAAGGTATGGGCCGATGCCCAAGTTGCCGCCTTGCAAATCTCTTCCAAGGAGACGGACCCGGCCTCTGCCATGGAGGCCGCCTGAGCTCTAGTGGAGTGAGCCTTCAGCTGGATAGGCGGCACCTTCCCCGCGGCCACATAAGCCACTGCAATGGCTTCCTTGACCCATCTTGCCACTGTAGGCTTAGCAGCCTGCAGACCCTTACGAGGACCTGCAAACAGGACAAACAGATGATCCGATTTCCGGAAATCATTGGTCACTTCCAAGTATCTGATGATGACTCGTCTCACATCCAGATATTTGAGAGCAGAGTATTCCTCTGCGTAGTCCTCCCTGCGAAAGGAAGGGAGACAGAGCTGCTGATTCACATGGAAGCGAGAAACAATCTTGGGCAGGAAGGAAGGCACTGTGCGAATAGTCACTCCTGCCTCAGTGAACTGCAGAAAAGGCTCTCGACATGAGAGTGCCTGGAGCTCGGAAACTCTTCTGGCTGAAGTGATAGCCACCAAAAAGACTGCTTTCAACGTCAGGTCTTTCAGAGATGCCCTCGACAAGGGTTCAAAAGATGGCTTCTGCAAGGCTCTTAGCACCAGGTTGAGATTCCACACAGGCACCACTGAGTGCAGAGGAGGGTGCAGGTGATTAACTCCCTTGAGAAAACATACCACATCTGGCTGCGAAGCCAGGGAAGCACCCTTCAGGCGGCCCCTGAAGCAAGCCAGAGCCACTACCTGGACTTTAAGGGAACTGAGCGACAGGCCTTTCTCCAGACCTTCTTGCAGGAACGCCAGCACTGAAGAAATTGGAGCAGTGAAGGGAGAAAGTGAGCCTGCTTCACACCACGCTGCAAAGGTACGCCAAACCCTGGCGTAAGCAGTAGAAGTAGAGCGCTTCCTCGCTCTCAGCATAGTGGCAATGACCTTGTCTGAGAAGCCCTTCTTCCTCAGACGCTGCCACTCAATAGCCAGGCCGTAAGACCAAAGGGGGAGGGATCCTCCATCACCACGGGACCCTGATGCAACAGGCCCTGCTGCACTGGCAGCCGCAGAGGGTCGTCCACTGAGAGCCTGATCAAGTCCGCATACCAGGGACGTCTGGGCCAGTCCGGACCCACCAGGATTATCCTGCCCGGATGCTTTGCCACCCGGTCTAGTACCCTGCCCAACATGGGCCAGGGCGGGAACACATAGAGAAGCTCCTGTGTCGGCCACTGTTGGAGAAGAGCATCTACTCCCAGAGATCGAGGGTCCCGTCCTCTGCTGAAAAAGCGCGGCACTTGGCAATTGGCCGATGACGCCATCAGATCTAGGCTCGGCTGGCCCCAGAGCTTTGTGATGTCCAAGAACGCCTGAGCCGATAACTGCCACTCTCTGGGATCCAAGGTATGGCGACTGAGAAAGGCCGCCTTGACATTCATGACTCCGGCAATGTGGGCTGCTGACAGCTGTTCCAGGTTCGCTTCCGCCCACTGGCATAGATTCATGGCTTCCTTGGCTAGAGGGGCGCTCTTGGTACCTCCCTGGCGGTTGACATAGGCCACAGCCGTGGCATTGTCCGACAGGACCCGTACTGGCTTCAACGCCAGTACCGGGAGGAACTCCAAAAGCGCCAACCGAATGGCTCTGAGTTCCAGGAGGTTGATAGACCACTTTGCCTCTGCAGGAGACCAGAGCCCCTGCGTGTTCCTTCCCATGCAGTGGGCTCCCCAGCCCGTCAAAGAGGCGTCCGTCATGACGACAATCCACTCCGGGGTCACAAGAGGCATCCCTGCAGACAACTTGTCTGTCTTCAGCCACCAGCTCAGCGCCTTGCGCACTGCTGGGTCCAAGGGAAGGCGCACAGCATAATCCTCCGACACCGGAGTCCAGCGCTGCAGCAGAGAGTGTTGTAGTGGTCTCATATGAGCCCTGGCCCAGGGCACTACTTCCATCATGGCCGTCATAGAGCCCAACAGCTGCACATAGTCCCAAGCCCGAAGCGGAAAGGCTACTAGGAACTGGTCCACCTGAGCCTGAAGTTTGACAATCCGATTGTCCGGCAGGAACACTCTGCCCACTTGGGTGTCGAATCGAACTCCCAGATACTCCAGGGACTGAGTCGGGCGCAGCTGGCTTTTCTCCCAGTTGATGATCCACCCCAGGGAGCTCAAAAGAGCAATCACCCGGTCCACAGCTTTGCCGCACTCTGCATAAGAGGGGGCTCGGATCAACCAGTCATCCAGATAAGGATGAACTTGTACTCCTTCCTTTCGCAGGAAGGCCGCGATGACCACCATTACCTTGGAGAAGGTCCGCGGAGCACTAGCCAACCCAAACGGGAGGGCTCTGAACTGGAAGTGTCGGCCCAGGACTGCAAAACGCAGAAAGCGTTGACGAGGAGGCCAGATGGGAATATGCAAGTACGCTTCCTTGATGTCCAAGGATGCCAGGAACTCCCCTGCCTTCACTGCCGCTATAACAGAGCGGAGAGTCTCCATTCGGAAGTGCCGAACTTTCAAGGCCCGATTGACCCCTTTGAGGTCGAGGATAGGCCGCACAGAACCTCCTTTCTTTGGTACCACAAAGTAAATGGAGTAACGTCCCTTGCCAAGCTGATTTTCTGGCACCGGAACGACTGCACCCAGGCGGATCAGATTGTCCAAGGTCTGCTGCACTGCCACAGCTTTGACCGGAGACTTGCAGGGAGAGTGCACAAACCCGTCTCTTAAGGGTCGGCAGATCTCTAGCTTGTAGCCGTCTCTGATGACTTCCAGCACCCAAGCGTCTGAAGTTACCCTGGTCCACTCGCCCAGAAACGAGGACAGGCGTCCTCCAATCTGCACTGGGCCATGGACCAGGACCCCGTCATTGGGTACGAGACCCTGGGGGAGGACCGGAGGGCGCACCTCCGGGACGGCGGTCTCTGCGAAAGGAATGCTGCTTGGGGGAGTTCCTCTTGAAGGAAGAGGGGGCAGAGGAGCCCGACTTGCCCGGGCGGTACCGACGGGCTTCTTGAAACCGTCCTCTGGAGATACCGGGGCGAGCACTGGCCTCTGGTAACCTCTTGCCCTTAGACGTGCCGAGATCGGTCACAATTTTGTCCAGCTCGACCCCAAAGAGCAGCTTGCCTTTAAAAGGCAACTTAGCCAGGCGGGACTTAGAGGCGTGGTCCGCAGACCAATGTTTCAGCCAAAGCCACCGCCGCACAGAGACTGTCTGAGCCATACCTTTAGTCAAGGCTCTAAAGACATCATACAGTAAGTCTGCCAAATAAGCCAAGCCCGATTCCAGGGCCGGCCAATCAGCCCTCAAGGAAGAATCCGAGGGGGAAGCCCGCTGCACAATCGTCAGGCACGCCCTGCCCACGTAGGAGCCGCAAACTGAGGCCTGCAAACTTAAGGCAGCCGCCTCGAAGGACGACCTTAAGGCCGCCTCCAATCTTCTGTCTTGGGCGTCCTTTAGGGCTGTGCCACCTTCCACCGGCAACGCCGTTTTCTTAGTCACCGCAGTGATTAAAGAATCCACGGTAGGCCAAAGAAAGGCCTCCCGTTCACTTTCAGGCAAAGGATAGAGGCGGGACATAGCCCTAGCCACTTTGAGGCTCGCTTCCGGGACATCCCATTGAGCCGAAATTAAGGTGTGCATGGCATCATGCACGTGGAAGGTTCTAGGCGGGCACTTCGTCCCCAGCATAATGGCGGAGCCAACAGGGGCTGAGGGAGCGACGTACTCCGGAGAGGAAATCTTCAAAATGCTCATGGCCTGCGCTAACAGGTTGGGCAAATCCTCTGAGCGAAAGATCCGCGCTGCAGAGGGGTCATCCACTCCATCCGAGCGGGAATCCGTCTCCTCCAAGGAATCCCCAAAGGACTGTTGGGAGAACTCAGATACGCTGCCCTCATCTACATCAGAGGAAACAGAGTCCTCTAGGGCCTGGGAATCCACCCGAGGGCGTTTACTTCCGGGGGCCTCAACCCCTTTATCGGACAAGGGAGAAGGGGCAGCGTTTTGCATAAGGAAGGCCTGATGCAGCAGCAAAATAAACTCGGGGGAGAAACCCCCCAGACTGTGCACTTCAGCAGCCTGGGCCACAGCCCTAGACGCACCCTGAACCGGCGCTCGCAAGAGCGGGGGAGAAACATGCTGCGCATCCTAGATGGCGTCCGACGCGACACTCCGCGAAGGAGCCGCGCGGGAAGAACGGCGTTTAACTTTAGCCGCTTTTTTGATGTCACCCAAATCAAGGGCGGCCATGGCATTAACGTCTTCCAGCTCAAGGGCGGCCCAAGAAGAAGCCGTCCGAGCAGAGTGGCCGGCCAAGATGGCGGAGGCGAGCAGCGGGGGATGGGCGTTTATGGCGGGAAAAACCGCCACACCGGATATCGACATACTGAGGAGTTTCCGGCAGCACATGACCACATATAGGGAGGCAAAAGGATTGCTCTCTATCTCCACCTGCTGGTAGATGGACATAACCCACCAGTCTATGGATTGATCAGCATGATGATATGGAAACACTCTTACCTCACTAGACCGAGTATCACAGCTCCGGTCCTGCAGAAGAATCTCAAGAAAAAAACCTCTTTTCCAAGATCGCTGCGCTAAAGCGCTTTTTTTTTTTTTTACGCTGTGAGGAAAGCAGAGGCAAAAGAGGTAAATAAAAACACTCCGGAGGCTCAGATAAGTGGAAAAGGCAGGGAAAGACATACCAATGTGCCTGCATCCACTGAGTGGGAAAGGACAGGGAAAAGCAAGCTAATATGTCCACATCCATGGGGGCATGGGTAAGGCAGGGAAAGGGCTGACCTATGTGCCTTCAAAGTGAAGCTGCTATAGCCTCTAACACCCCAGCTAACAACTGGCAAGCCAGGAGCCACCCCCAGGCAGATTTTTGATGGAGCTCGAAGAAGCTGCAGCCACCCTGCTTGGGGAGATAGAGAATACTGAAGAGGCAGTGGAGCTAGCTTGTCATGAGGCACTGAGAAAAGTTGAGTGCTCTCTATCTCCCCCTGCTGGTTGATGGACACAACCCATACATAATGGCTTCATCTGCTTGATGACAAGGAAAGGCATCCTTTAGATCTAAAGCAACACGTCAATTGTCCTGATTTAGAAGTGGTAAAATAGTAGTTAGGGAGCTCATCTTGAATTTCTCTTTTCTGATGAATTTGTTCAGATCACATGGTCCAGAATGGGACATAGTCCTCCCGAATTTGGGGGAATAAGGAAGAACAAGAATCAAATCCCCGCTCTCTACTAAACTGGATCTTCAGAAGCCCCATCAAAACCTCTCCGGGCGCTCTTAAGTATTCAGGGATGTATCTCCTCTGACCACTTTCAGCTTTGCTAGTTCTACACAAACGCTCTCTATTCAACTAGTCCTTCAGAAGCTCCATCAGAACCTCTTCAAGCACACTTAGAGGTGTATTTTCAAAGCACTTAGCCTTCCAAAGTTCCACGTTAGGAGTTACGGACCAAGAAAGGGATCTGGGTGTCGTCGTCGATAACACACTGAAACCTTCTGCTCAGTGTGCTGCTGCGGCTAAGAAAGCGAATAGAATGTTGGGTATTATTAGGAAAGGTATGGAAAACAGGTGTGAGGATGTTATAATGCCGTTGTATCGCTCCATGGTGCGACCGCACCTTGAGTATTGTGTTCAATTCTGGTCACCGCATCTCAAGAAAGATATAGTAGAATTGGAAAAGGTGCAGCGAAGGGCGACTAAAATGATAGCGGGGATGGGACGACTTCCCTATGAAGAAAGACTAAGGAGGCTAGGGCTATACAGCTTGGAGAAGAGACGGCTGAGGGGAGACATGATAGAGGTATATAAAATAATGAGTGGAGTGGAACAGGTGGATGTGAAGCTTCTGTTCACGCTTTCCAAAAATACTAGGACTAGGGGGCATGCGATGAAACTACAGTGTAGTAAATTTAAAACAAATCGGAGAAAATTTTTCTTCACCCAACGTGTAATTAAACTCTGGAATTCGTTGCCGGAGAAAGTGGTGAAGGCGGTTAGCTTAGCAGAGTTTAAAAAGGGGTTGGACGGTTTCCTAAAGGACAAGTCCATAAACCGCTACTAAACGGACTTGGAAAAATCCAAAATTCCAGGAATAACATGTATAGAATGTTTGTACGTTTGGGAAGCTTGCCAGGTGCCCTTGGCCTGGATTGGCCGCTGTCGTGGACAGGATGCTGGGCTCGATGGACCCTTGGTCTTTTCCCAGTATGGCATTACTTATGTACTTATGTACTTATGTAATACAGGGTTCTCAGACAGGAGGGAAAGGGAGCCAACAGGACTGGAATCAGGATAGAATTCAAGGCTAGCAAGACAAAAGTGCTAACTGCACCAACACTAACCTGGACCTTTGGCGTTTGCAATGGCCCTGACTGATGATGTCACAACTATAGGACACAGGCAGAAAGCATACTGAAGCACAGAGAGGCTTAACACACACAGGTGCAGTATAGTGGAGCAATTAGAGCCACGCTGGAAGCAGCCAGCACACAAAGACAGAGCTGACTCAGGAAGAACAGACAGAAGCCAGCTAAGAAGCTGTCCACCAGAAATAAGGTAAGTTTGAGAGGGGTCACGACCACAATCGTAACATCAGCCTTCTGTGAGACAGCTTTCAGTGTATGGAAAATGCTTAACAATCTCCTAAGTCACACCACGAATCTGAAAGTTAAGCTGCAGCCCCAGCCCCATTTTTGCACCTGCTTTAATAAACACGTTGACTGCCTGAGCACATTTGTGTTTGTTCAGTTTATTTGAATCTGTTCAGGGGCTTGCAGGGTTATCAAGGTTTGATTTCTTGCACTGTAGTTGGTTGGGTTTTGTTTTTTTTGAACTTCCAACTTATCAAATTGTATTTAATAAATATCAGCCTTGGTAGAGCACTTGGTTGACGCTGGGTGCCCTCGGTATTGGGGATAGAAGTATGCCGCGGGCTTTAGTCATTAGGAACCAGCCATTCATAGTCGGTGATCTGGAGGGCAGGCTGGAGGTTATAAGAGACAAGGCTTCTGGCCTGGTCGGGAATATGATAGGATGGGGGGGCTCCTATATCTGGTATAATATACATGATATATAGACCAATGGGTCTCTGCCATAGAGTCCAAATATTTTTCATGTTTCAGATTGTGTTATCTTTCTGGTTTACTGACTGTTGAGGAATTTTGGAAGTTGGAGAGGATAGAGGGGGGGATTTAGGGGGGGGAATTAGGGAGGGATTGGCGGTTTTGCTATTGTGTAGGTTATTTGTTGAAAGAGTTCTATTTAGTTAACTAATTTGATAATCATTACAGCATATCGGAACACAATGGATAGTATTGGGAAGCGGAGGGGAGAAGGGGAAGAAATTTTATATAACTGTGCTGTCTACACGATGTTAGCCTCTCGAAGGGCATATGGTTTTGTAATTCATGATGAGCATTGTATCTAAGTATTTCTGATGTCGTTTATCAATAAAAAGATTTAAACATAAATATCAGCCTTGGTGTGAGCCCACATTACAGCATCATCAGCGTACTGGAGCTCAGTGACTGCAGTCTGAAAGGACTGAAGAACCACTGCAGAGCACAAACTCTACAGTACCATCAATGTCCTGGAGCTCGATGCTGAAATTCAAGAGGGCTAAAGATCTGCTGCCGAGCAAGGTCACACCACAGTATTGTTGGCTTATTGGAGCTCAATGATTGTACCTCAATGGTCTTGACTCTGGATCAGAGTGAGCAAAGGTTACCAGCCTGCCAGCCATTTGCTAAGGTCCACTGCCATAGTCAGGTACAGCATTACAATTAAATTTATATTCCACTACAAATCATTTTTGGATCAGTGAGGATTACAAAATACTACTACTAGGCCATCACTAGGAAATCACATCATTTTAAAATATACATAAACACATTAAAAAATAAATTTTTAAAAATAATTTACAAGATTTCAGATAAAGTCAATCTCAATTCTAATGGGAGCAAATTCCAACATTGGGCCGCTCGATAAGCAAAACTCATCGAGTGAATAGATTTAAAACTTCACTCTCTTAAGTATAGGGTGTCGCAACACACAAAGTCTTTGGACCGCAAAGAGCGATCAGTAGACCTTATATGCCAATAGGCTAATCATGTACTCTGGAGATTGTGCATTAGTACATAAGATATTGTATGGACAAAGTTTAAACTGACAACAAGCTTCTATTGGGAGCCAATGAAGACTTCTCAACAATGGTGTTGCCCCATCTGACCTGCACTTACTATAAGAACTCTTTTATTTGATTTGATTTATTTGCTCGATATACTCCTAATTACAAACACCCAAGAAAAAGTGCCATTGCAGACAATATGGTGAAACCTTCTGCCCAGTGTACGTCGGCACACAAAAAAAAACAAAAAAAACAGGATGCTAGGAATCATTAGGAAAGGGATGCAAAATAAGAGAAAGAATACTATAATGCCTCTGTGTCACTCGATGGTGCAACCTCACCTTGAGTATTATTGTTCAGTTCCCATATCTCAAAAAAGATATAGCAGAATAGAAAAGGTTCAAAGAAGAGCGATCAAAATGATAAAGGGGATGAATTCCTCTGGTATGAGGAAAGGGCTCTTCAGCTTGCAAAAGATGGTTGGGGGGGGGGGGGGTGATTGAGGTTTATAAAATCCTGAGTGCTGTAGAATGAGTAGAAGTGCATCAATTTTTCACTTTCAAAAAGTATAAAGACCAGGGGACGCTATGAAACTACGTAGACATAATTAAAAAAAAAAAAGGAGGAAATATTTTTTTCACTCATAAAACAGTTAAGCACTAGAACTTGTTGCTGGAGAATATACTAACAGTGGTTAGTGTGGGCTTAAGGACGGTTTGGACAAGTTCTTGAAGGAAATGTCTATAGTCTGCTATTGAGACAGACATGCGGTAAACCACTGCTTGTCATGGGATTGGTAGCATGGAATGGTGCTACTAATTGGGTTTCTAACAGGTACTTGTGACCTGGATTGAGCACTTTTGGAAACAGGATACTGGGCGAGATGGACCATTGGTCTGACCCACTATGGCTATTCTTATGTTCTTAATTACTAAACTACTAGTAAGCATGCAATGAGATATATATATATATATATATATATATATACACACACATACATACACACACAGTGCACTCCATTTAAGTGCACGTCGGATAAGCGCATGCTCTATTTAACTGCATGCCGTACTTCGGTCCCGTTTTTGGCGCCATCAATTTCTATGGGGACAAACTTCGGTTTAGCGCACCACTGATAATTCAAATTTATCACCCGTCACGTGCCAATTGGCTTCCATATTCCGTGCATGCGCTTATGCACAGTCTTTCCTGCAGAGGAGCGGTCTTAAACTATGCACATAAGTGAATCTTGCACATCTCATTGGTTAACTGCCACAAGCAGAATAAGCAAAAGAAAGCTGTTCGAGTGTACACTGGAGTCGGAGTCGTCACCACGCAACTTAACACTTTAACACTGGCTGAACGAATAGTTCTTAAAAAATTAGAAAACAAAGTCAAGCATCTATTGCTAAAGAATATGGTGTCAATCCCAGTCAAATTTCACGTATCTTGAGGCAGAAAGATCAGCTTCTGGAAGACTGGCAAAACAATACAAATCCACACAGGAAACATAAACAGGCGGGAAAAGCTGAGGATGTAGAAGATGCTCTTCTTCGGTGGTTTTCTCAAGTCAGGAGCAGACAGTTTCCTGTCAGTGGTCCACTGCTTATGAAGAAAGCTAATCAGCTAGCTGAAAGTCTTGGACTAACTGAATTCAAAGCCACTGTTGGATGGTTGGAAAGATGGAAGGAGAGGAACAACATAAAATTCAAGAAACTGCATGGTGAAAAACAAGATGCTGATGACTTTGGTGCTGAAAATTGGGTTATTTCAGTTCTTCCTACAGTCTTGAACGACTTTGCACCTCGTGACATTTTCAATGCTGACGAAAACGGTCTCTACTGGCGAGCGATTCTTGATGGAACACTTGAATTCAAACAAGCCGAAACTACAGGAAGTAAAACGTCAAAGGACCGACTGACAATCCTCCTTTGCTGCAATATGGATGAGCGTGAGAAGTTGGAACCACTCGTCATTGGAAAGAGCAAACAGCCCCATTGCTTCAAGAACGTTAAGCGACTTCCTGTGTCATATGAGGCTAACGCAAATTCATGGATGACTGGGGAAATTTGGAAGCAGTGGCTAAAGAAGTTACTAGAATGCGGGCACAAAAGCGTTAGATTTTGTTGCTTTGTGATAATTGTGCTGCACACAGTGATGATGTCAGGCTGTCTAATGTCAAGGTGGTCTTCCTGCCAACAAACACTACCTCTCTGATCCAACCTATGGATCAGGGCATAATAGCCAATTTCAAACAACATTATCGGGCTCTTGTGCTATATTGTCTGATGAGCGTTATGGATGACCAGACTGGCAAGGATAAACGTGCTGTTGAACTGGCTCGTAATCTATCACTGTTGGATTCCCTACATATGCAGAAAGAAGCCTGGAATCATGTTACACAGGCAACCATTGTGAACTGCTACAAGCGGGCAAGCTTTGTTAAGGATGTGGAGAGGAACGAAACAGATGCAGCTGTTGCAAACACATCAGATGAACAGGCAACTGACATCCCAGCTGGTGTTACTGAAGAGGAGTTTCATCACTACGAAGCTGGTGATTATGGTCTACAAACAGCTGACGACAGCACAGACGTCGAGATATGCGCCTACACGCAGGCAATGGCTGATGATGAAACAGATGATGAAATGAGCAGTGAGGCACATGCTGACGAAATTCAACAACCTGTCACTTTTGCAAGAGCGCTGGAGAGTCAACACCGTGCGGGCCTATCTGGAGGCCACTGGATGTCAGTGCTATGACAGTTTTTACCGTCTGGCAGACAGTCTATGGAACTCACAGACACAGTAACATAGTAGATGACGACAGAGAAAGACCTGCACGGTCCATCCAGTCTGCCCAACAAGATAACTCATATAGTACCTGACCTTGATTATTATCTGCCATTTGCACGGCACAGACCGTAGAAGTCTGCTCAGCACTAGCCCCGCCGCCCAACCACCAGCCACGCCCCCCCCCCCCCACCATGCTACCCAATCTCCGCTAAGCTTCTGAGGATCCAGAGATTGGGTGGCAGAGCCGATGGGGGGGAGGGGGCGGTGGTTGGGAGGCAGGGCTAATGCTGGGCAGACTTCTACAGTCTGTGCCATGAAAGTGGTTAGGGTGGTGGACTCTGGTCCTGGGGAACTGAGTTCGATTCCCATTTCAGGCACAGGCAGCTCCTTGTGACTCTGGGCAAGTCACTTAACCCTCCATTGCCCCAGGTACAAATAAGTACCTGTATATAATATGTAAGCCGCATTGAGCCTGCCATGAGTGGGAAAGTGCGGGGTACAAATGTAACAAAAAAGAAAAATGGCAGCTACTAATCAAGGTCAGGTATACACAAAAAGTAGCACATACGAGTTATCTTGTTGGGCAGACTGGATGGACCATGCAGGTCTTTCTCTGCCATCATCTACTATGTTACTATGTGTCTGTGAGTTCCATAGACTACGTCTGCCAGGCGGTAAAAACTGTCATAGCACTGACATCCAGTGGCCTCCAGATTGGCCCGCACGGTGTTGAGATTCTCCAGTGCTCTTGCAAAAGTGACAGGAGGTTGTGTACAATAGTGTACAGAGGACTATGACTGATTACTTCAAGTAAGCCTAACGTCAGTTAACGGAGACTGTATACTGTACGTATGTTTATCAGATGTCAAGATTCTTTGGGTCACAACGGTTAAGTGCACGCTCCAGTTAAGTGCATGTATTTCTTTGGTCCCAGACCCTTGCACTTAAGCGGACTGCACTGTGTATGTGTATATATATAACAAACTACGTATCAATAAAAGTAATAAAAATCAAAACCTAAAACCAGAACTATCTTACATGGACCAAATTACAGTTTGGTCCTGTCCACAGCAGTATTTCACTCTCACCTCTTTTTCTTTAGGTTGTATGCACTTTGGTCATCAAGACTCCTTTGACTGCCCTGATTTCAGAGATGCAGTCTCCAGAACCAAGGTCTCACCACTTTTTTTTCTCCACTATTTGCATACCGTCCAGCCCAATGCAGAAATGTCCCTATGTATAGATAACCTGGGGTGGTAATGGCAGCAGCAGGCTATGTCCAGCTGTATCTGAAATATCCAGACAACTTCCAAGCTGTTAAGTGGTACCTTTCCCTCCTGCCTCCTATGTCATGTTGTGTGTATTCCAAGTGCCTGTTTATCTTTGGTATGTCACAAACTCAAGGAAATTATAGCAAACCTTTTCACAAGACCACCTAGCTCTGATCTCTACGGATTCTCCTGGAACCATCTTAACCAATTTGAAGCGAATCTGGTCATTTCTGACACAACGTGGACCTCTTTCCACTACATTATTTTGTATTCACTCGTACTTGCCAAGTCCATCACCTCTCCTCAAACTTGCTTAAATCGTCTCATTTTTAGGTGTGTTTTGCCCATGCTGTAGTGCCTACTGGGGAGGATCCAACCTTCAATCTATCCAAAACTCACAAATGCCTCCTACAACCTATCACCCTAATGAGTCACACTTTACCATACCTTTTTACACCCAGTCCCCATGAGTATGCATATGAAGGAAAGGGAATGTGCCATTTTGTCATGCTATTGTGTGCTTTTCAAACTTTTTCTGCACCATAACACTGATGTAATAGATAAGAAGATCATGAGACCTATCCTGAGATCTAAACTGTCACCAGGTCCTCTCCTCCCCAATCTCTTAATCTTTTTCATACCACTATCCTCTATGTCTGTAACAAGCATATCCACATTTTGTTCCAGTGCAAACATCCACTTCTGTTCATAGGACATTTCAGGCCTCGACTTTCTCTTCCAACTTCAACTATTACACCCCCTTTTCTATTTGACTATATTTTGAAATAATCCATATGGAGGTTCACATTATTCAGCCTGAGCTCCCAATGCCGATTGAAATTTGGGTTTTGGGGATTCCTGGTTGGTCTAAGAATTCACACTCAATATTTTTTTCTTGCTTCTTTAACATTCTCATTTTCCCCAAGAGCAAAATACCACTATCAGAACTGACTGGGGGGCTGACAGCTGGCATGATTAAACAGTGAGGTGAAGGAAGCTATTAGAGCTAAAAGAAATCCTTCAGAAAATGGAAGAAGGATCTGACTGAAAATAATAAGAAACCGCATAGGAATGGCAAGTCAAATGCAAAGCGCTGATAAGGAAGGCAAAGAGGGACTTTGAAAAAAAAATTGCGTTGTAGGCAAAAAACACATAAAAACTTTTTTAGGTATATTAGAATAAAAAAGCCAGCAAAAGAATCAGTTGGACTGGTAGATGGCCAAGGGGTAAAAGGGGCACTCAAGGAAGACAAAGCCATAGCAGAGAGATTAAATGAATTCTTCTGCTTTGGTCTTCACTGAGGAAGATTTGGGAGAGATACCGGTGCCAGAAACACTATTCAAAGCTGATGAGTCAGAGAAACTAAATCAAATCCCTATAAAACTGGAAGATGTAATGGCACAATGTGGGACATAAGAGTAGCAAATCGCCAGGACCAGATGGTACTCATCCCAGAGTACTGATAAAATTGAAAAATGAACTTGCAGAACTATTGTTAGTAACATGTAATTTATCTTTAAAAACAAGCATGGTACCGGAAGATTGGAGGGTGGCCAACGTAACACCGATTCTTTTAAAAAGGATCCATAGGTGAACCAGGAAATTATAGACTGGTGAGCCTGATGTTGGTGAAAGGTAAAATGGTACAGACTTTTATAAAGAACAAAATTACAGAGCATATTCAAAAGCATGGATTAATGAGAAAACCAACAAATTTAGTGAAAGGAAATCTTGCCTCATCAATCTATTACAATTCTTTGAAGGGGTGAACAAACATGTAGATAAAGGTGAGCCAGATGATATTGTGTATCTGGATTTTCAAAAGGCATTTGACAAAGTACCTCATGAAAAACACCAGAGGAAATTGAAGAGTCATGGGATAGGAGATAATGTTCTACTGTGGATTAAAAACTGGTTAAAAGATGGAAAACAGAGAGTAGGGTTAAATGGTCAGTATTCTAAATGGAGAAGGGTAGATGGTGGGGTTCCGCAGGAGTCTGTACCGCTGCTTTTCAACATATTTATAAATGATGTAGAGATGGGAATAACTAGCGAGGTAATGCAATGACAACACAAAGTTAATCAAAGTTGTTAAATCACAAGAGGACTGTGAAAAATTACAAGAACACCTTACGAGACTGGGCATCCAAATGGCAGATGACATTTAATGTGAGCAAGCGCAAAGTGATGCATGTGAGAAAAAGGAACCCAAGGTTCCACATTAGGAATCACTAAACAGGAAAGGGATCTAGGTGTCATCATTGATGATATGGAAACCCTCTGCTCAGTGTGCAGCAGCGGCTAAGAAAGCTAATAGAATGCTGTATCGCTCCATGGTGCAACTTCACCTCAAATACTGTGTGCAATTCTTGTCACCACATTTCAAAAAAGATATACTGGAATTAGAAAATGTACACAGAATGGCAATGAACATGATAAAGGGGATGGGATGAATTCCCTATGAGGAAAGGCTAAAGTGGCTAGGGCTCGCCAGCTTGGAGAAGAGACGGTTGAGGGAAGATACGATAGAGGTCTATAAAATAATGAGCGGAGTTGAACGGGTAGACGTGAATCGCTTGTCTACACTTTCCAAAAATACTAGGACTAAGGGCATGAATTGAAGCTACAAAATGGTAAATTTAAAACAAATCGGAGAAAACATTTATTCACTCAACGAGTAATTAAACTCTGGAATTCATTGCCAGAGAACGTAGTAAAATTAAAAGTAGTTAGCTTAGCAGGGTTTTAAAAAGGTTTGGATAGCTTCCTAAAAGAAAAATCCATAAACCAGTATTAAGATGGAAAATCCACTGCAGCATAAAATGTATTGTACCTATCCAGGCACTTGTAACCTTGATAGGCCACTGTTGGAAACAGGATGCTGGGCTTGATGGACCTTTGGTCTGTCCCAGTATAGCAGCATTTATGTTCTTATATACTTGTCTGATGGGTGATACCATACTCTCTTGCTTGTTTATATGGTCTGATGGATTATTTTATCACCTCTGACTAAATATAATCAATCAGGCCTTATAGGTATTATATTTTTCATCTCAATATACAGAACTTTCAGCCTTATAGTACAAAATAAGCACATATTTAACAAGAAACACGATCCCCTGCATATCATGCCTGTTCTCTGTCATCTACAGAGAACCCTAAACTGTGAAATAACTTTTCACCCTATCACAGTAACTCAAAATTCTCCCAAACTCCAATAATCACCTCCACCCCCAACCTCCATGACCAGGAGTACAGAACCACTGAACACACCCTCACGCCACCAGAGGAGCCCAAAATAACCTATTCCTCAATCTTAGGAGTCCAGAACCCCCCCCCCCCCCCCCCCCAACATACGCATCCGGCTGTTCCTACATTAGCACGCAACTATGGAATGCATTACCAAATGCCATAAAAACAATGCACGACCTAACAATCTTCCAAAAATTACTAAAAACCAACCTGTTCAAAAAGACATACCACAATGATCCATCCTAAATACCAGACAACGAAACTCTTCCAGAATTAGACAAAACCGAACTCTCTATACCTGACTGCTTCAGTAACTCTATCACTAACGAACGTTAATACACCACCACCACCTTATTTCTCATGCCGAAATGAACTGGTTATCTAATTTAATTTATAATTTACTCTACCATCTATGTACTTAATACAATACCACTTGTATTTCTCATTCTGGAAATGGCGATCACCACTATGGCATACTGTAAGCCACACTGAGCCTGCAAAAAGGTGGGAAAATGTGGGATACAAATGCAACAAATAAAATAAATATAAATACAAATAATCCCCTCTTCACCTCACCACAGAAACTCAAACACATCCCAACCCCAATCTCAGGGGCCCCAAAAACACATAATCCCCTCTTCACAGAAACTCAAACACATCCCAACCACAATCTCAGGGGCCCAAAAACACATAATCCCCTCTTCACAGAAACTCAAACACATCCCAACCACAATCTCAGGGGCCCCAAAACAGATAATCTCCTCTTCACCTCACCACACCACAGAAACTCAAACACATCCCAACCCCAATCTCAGGAGTCAAAACTATCTAACTAACCCAATTCCCCTTTCACGCCAACGTAGAAACTTTACCGCCCTCACTCCTACAGCCCTGCGGCTCCCCCGGGTTAAAAGAGAGCAGGAGGAAGTGTGAGTCCGAAGCTGGATCGAGGCCTGAGAAGAGAAGGCAGCAAAGGAACAGTCGGAATCACACCACAAACAAACAAACAAACAATCACCCGCTGCCCAGACTCCCCCCCCTCCCCACACCCCGGGTCCCCATCTCCTCGCATCTCTCTCACCTCCCTCCGCCTCCTCCTCCTCCGAGACTCAGCAGCGGCGACTCCGGCTCCGGCAGCCATTCATTGTCAGCCAGGCCGCAGTGCGGATCGCCAAGCAATCTACCCGCCAACGGCCAGCAACCGCCGAGCCGATCGTCGAGCAATCCACCCGCCACCTCCCAGACACTGTGACACCGCAGGTGCCGCCTGTCTGAACAATAAAGCTTCTTCAATACAAACTGACTAACTCGATCTCCCTTACTCACACACACATACATCAAAGAGGTTGGACTAACGAGGTGTGTAACAGGAGCCGGCATGATGTCACAAGGCTGAAGCCAGTCTCCACCCACTCCACCCAAGGTGGTTTTAATTCTTCCCCAAGCAGCTGCCACTATCTTCGGCCACCCAAAATAATGAAATTGATAGGACGATAAGCTCCACCTACTGGCTTCACCCCAGATAATGGGCCAGATAGGCTCATGCCGTCTCCAGTTAACAAACCTCCTTAGGCTAGAGAGGCTCATTCCGTGACTGTTCTCAATCTAACTTCCCTGTTCTATGCGCGCCTGGGATACTTGAAGGTGCTGATTGGCTTTTGGAGCCGTAGCGACATAGATATCATTGGCTCCTCGAATCCGAGCTTGGATTTCTCATTTTAGGGCTCCTGGAAAACGCCGTTTGTGCCGCGTGCTGCTCCATAGACGGGCTCCTATTGGTCCATAGGCCTCACGTGATTCGCTGGCGGCAGCTTCATTATGGCGGGCTCTCTTGTTGATGAGCGTCTGTGTGCAGGCTTAATGTCTTTTGGCTGTTAGTAATGTGCTGCTAATATTTAGCTAACGTTTGTGAGTAGTCTATGAGGAGCGTTTTCATAACGGCTCAGTACCTCTCCTGTATTAGAAGCTGTGTTGCCCGTCCTGAGAGAGCCTTTGGGAAGGTGAGAGCTGGGCGAGGTTCGTTGTTCTGTACTCTGAGGAGCGGCTCGATGGAAGGGATTCAGGAGGAACCGCAAGGCCCGACAAAATGTGACTCTCAGCCGTCAGCCTGTGACAATTCTGTGCTAAGTCCGGGAGAAACAGTGATCACTGAAGGGAGAGCCAAGGTCATATTCCCCACCGCCAATGAGGTGTTTTACAACCCTGTCCAGCAGTTTAACCGTGACCTGACGTAAGTCTCACGTTAACTTAGAGATTGGGTTTTATTTCTTTAATTCATGTGGTGATGAAATCGTTGTTACTCAAATATTAAAATCAGCATATATTTTTGTAGCGCCAGATATGACTGCACGCTAGGAGTGGGAAGTACCTGAGTGATGGAGGGGCCATCCTACTATATAAATGAAGAGTGACCGAAGTGCCACACATGCGCAGAACAGCGCGTCACGTCACACATCTCTTCCGACGTGCCACGCATTCCTGGGTGGGGGCTCAGCCATCGCACCGACTACCCTTTCCTGACAGCCGGTAGTCGTTCGTTGGTTTTTGCCAAATGAGTGAAGAACTTGGCGAACAAGAAAGTCGGCGTGGTGGTGAAAGCCAAACTCCCCACCCCCACACACACAGCATATGAGCAGCAACCCCCCCCCCCCCCCGAAACAGCGTGGTCAGATGGGGTCACATTTTTAGAAAATGAAAGGTAGGGACGTTGACGCTCGGGGGGGGGGGGCGTGCAGGGGGAATAGCTGCGGCTTTGCATAGCTCTCTTCTCCCAGGTTGTAGATGGCAAATGTGTGCAGCCTGCTGCTTTCCTCTCACCGACATACGGGGGTGGCAGTGGCTTCATTTTTGTATTTTTTTTCCCCTGGTCCTTACAGTGGAACAGCTCCCCCTTCCTACTCCCAGAACTAACCACTGGGTCCGGTGCAAGACTGGAGAAGCTGTAGGCAGCAGCAGTGGTTCTCTCCTTATACTTGCTCCTTTCAGCCCTCCGATTTTTGCCTTGAGCTCTGCAGCTATGAGGGCATGCTGTTCCTCTCAGCAGTTCGAAGCCTTTCTAGCGTCCTGCCTCTTCTGACAGAACTTCCTGTTTCAGGGCAGGACGCTACAGCGGTTTTGGGCGATTGAAAGGAGAAGCATGCCTGCAGCACTAAAGACAAAGTCGGAAGGCTGAGAGGAGCAGGTATAAGAAGAGAACTTGGACTGGGGGGGGGAGTGAGGGTTCAGGAGTGAACAGAGAGAGAAAGGGGACCACGGGGAGGGGTAGGGATTCAGGAAAAATTACTGGTAGAAGGAGGGCAGAGAGAGAGATGTTTGAGAGGAACAGATGAAAAAAAACAAGGGAGAGTGGAAGGGAGAAATGGTGATCATGGAGGGCAGGGGAGAGCTGGTGCCTATGGAGGGGAAATAAACAGAAAACAGGAGAAGACTGTGATTGGGAAGGGGAGAAATGGTGCCCATGGAGGAGAAGGGACCTGGAGAGGAGAGCCAGGAGGAGATGGTCATATTCTCTCTCTCTCACACATACGAACTCTCAGACAGGCGCGCACACGCTTTCTCTCTCTCTCACACATACGAACTCTCAGACAGGCGCGCACACGCTTTCTCTCACACACACACACACACACACACACACACACACACAATATTACCTCCTGTACTTTTACAAGACAAACAGAAGCAGGGAGAAATCTTCTCCTTCCTTGACTCTCTCTCTCTTTCAGACAGACAGACAGACACACACACTTTCTCTGTCTCTCTCTCTGAACTCATTCTCACACTCTCTCTCTTTCAGACAGGCGCACACACACACTTTCTCTGTCTCTCTCTCACACACACACACACAAAATGTTACAACAATAAGGGAATTACATTTCACAAATAAAAATTGTTGCCCGTTTTAATGGGCTTAACGGCTTGCATTAACATATAAGAATCGATGGTAACTCATCTTGAAGATTAGCAAAAAATCTTCCCACATGGACTCCTACCAGCTCTCTCTGTCTCTCTCTTTCTGAACTCACTCTCACACTCTCTCTTTCAGACAGACGTGCACACACACACACTTTCTCTCTCACGCACACACAATATTAGAACAATAAACAACTGCCTATAAGGAGCGACTGACCCTCCACTGTCACAGGGACTCCTACCAGCTCTCTCTTTCACACTCTCTCTCTTTCACACAGACGCACACACAGACACTTTCTCTCACACACACACAGAAAGTTTGAACGATAAGGGACATGGGAAATCACATAAGTCTACACATAAGTCTAACAATAACAAGGTTCAAATTCTGAAGGATCTAATGCTGTTTACACAAAGAACATAGTATATAAAACTGCATTATACACATCAACTGACATTACGTTCATCAACTTTTAAATTACATTTCAGAAATAAAAAATCTTCCCCGTTTTGCTCTTTCATTACATACAACAGAAATTTCGCCCGTAGTAACTGGCTTTACAGCTTGTAGAGCCAGAAAAGAGACCATTATGTATCTGACAATTGCTCACTAGAATCAGTTTCCCACTCTTTCTGTGAAGAAGAGCATAATTGTTTAGAGTGAGTTTGAAATGTCTTATAAAACACTGAGGTGGAGTTTTTACCAGAGTGGGGAGAGAAGGAACTAAAACATTAATATCTAAATTGGTATGAAGTATAGCCTTTTGTAGTCTGTCAGTTTAAAAAAAAAACTGGCGCTAAAATTGGGTACGCGCTAAACGTTAGACGCCCATAGAAATACATTGATGTCTGTAATGTTTAGTGTGTGCTAAAAACGTGAGCACGCCATAGTAAAAGACCCCCCCCCCCACCGAGAGTCGGGGAGGGAAAATTCTTGTTGCAATTGTGTAAATGATTTAAATTTTCCTTTAGATATTAATTGAGAGAGAAGCCATAAATTATTTTCCTTATACCAAAGGGGCCAATCAAATGGCTGCATATCAATCTTTGAGAGGATTATTCCAAATTGACATATCATAAAGAACTTTCAATTTGTTTGAGAAGTAAAATTTGAATCTTTTAATAACATCAATAGTGGCGGAGTTAACTAGTAAAGGCTTGATATTTTTAAAAGTAATCATCTCAGATAGGAGATGTATGTATTAAATACCTTTCAAAAATAAGCCAAGTAGGGAAAGAAAGGAGAGGCTCATCCATCAACTGAAATCACTTTGAAGCTTGACTTAGAGTGAATGATTGGTAATATTGAATGCAATTTGGAAAATTGAATCCTTTTTTTTTTTACCTTTTTGGAAGGTGTAATATTTTTAAAGCAATGCGGGGAGGTTGTTTTTTTTTTCTTCCATAAGAAGCTAATTAAAAATCTGTTTGTTTTATGCCAGTTCACTTTGTAACCCGATGTGGGAAAAATCTTTGTTTAATATATGAGGAATTGAATTGGGGGTGGTATAAAGAAGTCGGTCATCCATATAAATGGACAATTTAACTTCAAAGTTATTAGTTTTGGAACCTTCAATTAATGTATTTTGTCTAAGGGCAGTGGTTAAAGGTTCAGTCACAAGATTTAAACAAAAGAGGGGATTTTCTTGTACCCCTGGATATAGAGAAAGCATATCATTGACTAAGATTCTGGCTTGGAGGTTTAAATATAGCATTTTAATCATATTAATAAATGTCAAAACCAAACCAGGATAGAACCTTAAATAAATAAGACCATTCTAAACGATGAAATGTCTTCTCTGCATCCAGGGATAGTGCAACCAAGGGCTGTGAATAATTTGATGCTAAGTAAAGTATATCGGAGTGGATCAATTTGGCATAAATCCATTCTGATCTGGATGGATTAATGACGGGAGGGTAGAGGACAACCTTAAGACTAGCAGTTTGGCATATATTTTACTGTTGAGATTTATAAGTGATATAGGTCTAGAATTCCGCTACATAATCAGGAGCTTTTCCTGGTTTAGGGATTACAAAAATTTTAGGGGCCCTTTTACAAAGGCACGCTGAAAAATGGCCTTCAGTAGTGTAGACATGTGTTTTGGGCACGCGCAGAATCATTTTTCAGCACACCTGTAAAAAATGTCTTTTAAAATTTTTTTGACGAAAACGGGCATGCGGCAAAATGAAAATTGTCATGCATCAATTTTGGGTCTAAGACCTTACCGCCAGCTGTTGACCCCCAGCAGCATAAAATGTATTGAACTTTTAGGTATCTTGCAGGTATTTGTGACCTGGATTGGCCACTGTTGGAAACAGGATGCTGTTCTTGACGGACCTTTGGTTTGGCCCAGTGTGGCAATACTTATGACCTAGCCGTAAAGTCTCACGCGGTAACCAAGCAGTAATGACCTACACGCATCAAATTCCACTTGACATGCGTCCAAAAATAAGTTATTTTTTGGACGCGCATCAAAAATGAAATTACTCAAGAGCCATGCGGTAGCCGGGCGGTAACAATATTTGGGCGCGCATAGACGCTTACGCGGCTTAGCAAAAGGGCCCCTTAGCCTCTACAAAAGAGTCAGAGACTTTTTGAATGGGTAACAATATTATAAAAGGAATGCAAAAGGGGACAAAGGGCTGAAGAAAAGACTTTGTAAAATTCATCCGAGATACCATCTGGTCCTGGCGCTTTATTTAATGGGCATGTTTTAATGACTGACTTGATTTCTGTTATTGTAATCGGGGAATTAAGATATTTAGGTGGTTGTTTACTAAAGCTTAGCTTGAGTTGTCTGCAGCATTTAAAAAGGAGATGGAGCTTCTTTTAAACTAGAGACTGGGGGGAAGGCCAACAGTCGCTCAAAAACACATGGTTCAGAATAAGGTATCTTTTAAAGATATCACCAAAACAGGGAAGAAAGGGTATCTCGATAGTGAGGTTGCAAAAGAGACCGTGGTAGATCAGGTGTCCTTAAATAAAAAAATCAGAAAAAAAATTGCAAACTAATATTGTCAAGTACTGAGCATGATTGTTAGGTTCTCAGGTTCAAAACACGCAGGCATGGACTCTGGCGTAATCGTGAGCCCTTTCTGCTGACGAGGAGAGGCAGCAGCAGGCAAAACCCACCAATCAACAATGGTCTAGAACGCACCAGACTGGAACACACTGGGCAGGAACCCACCAGACTGGACCTAGGCTTCACCTACACTTAGCCGCCATTCCCCGGGGGTTGAGGCCCCGGGTGCAGGCAGCCGGCAGAGCTTGGAGGAAAACTGGTACTGGAACTAGCAGACTGGAACACCAGGAATCAGGATTCAGAAGTGCCCACAGGCACCTAGACAAAAGCAGGGCAGACAGGGTTCAGAAGTGCCCACAGGCACCTAGACAAAAGAAAGGCAGATGGGTTCAGGGTACTCAGGAGGGAAAGGAAGCCAAAAGCAGGCAGGATTCAGACGTGCCACCAGGCACCCAGACAAGAGCAAGGCAGAAGTGCTAACTGCACCAGGGATACAGGGTTCTCAGGAGGGAAAGGGAGCCAACAGGACTGGAATCAGGATAGGATTCAAGGCAAGCAAGACAAGGCAGAAGTGCTAACAGCACCAAACACTAACCTTGACCTTTGGCATTTGCAAAGGCCCTGAATGGAAGAACACCACTTCCTTATCAAGGGCCTGACTGATGATGTCACAGCTATAGGACTCTGGCAAAAAGCATACTGAAGCCCAGAGAGGCTCAACACACACAGGTGCAGTATAGTGGAGTAATTAGAGCCACGCTGGAAGCAGCCAGCACACAGAGGCAGAGCTAACTCAGGCAACATACACTGGTGCAGTATAGTGAAGCAATTAGAACCATGTTGGGAGCAGCCAGCATACAGAGACAGAGCTAACTCAGGAAGGACAGACAGAAGCCAGCCAAGAAGCTGACCACCAGACATAAGTTAAGTTTGAGAGGGGTCACGACCACAATCATAACAATGATGTACATAGGAACAACAAACATAGTTTGAAATGTCTATATGCAAATGCCAGAAGCCTAAGAAATAAGATGGGAGAGTTAGAATATATTGCACTAAATGAAAAATTAGATATAACAGGCATCTCTGAGACCTGGTAGAAGGAGGATAACCAGTGGGACACTGTCATACCGGAGTACAAATTATATCGTAGTGGTAGGGTGGATCGAATTGGTGGAGGGGTAGCATTGTATGTTAAGGAGGACCTTGAATCAAATAGATTGAAAATTATGCAGGAAACAAAACACATCTTGGAATCCACATGGATTGAAATTCCATGTGTAAAGGGGGAAAAGGATAGGAGTGTACTACCATCCGCTGGCCAGGATGAACAGATGGATGTAGAAATGTTATCGGAAATTAGGGAGGCTAACAAACCAGGCAACACAATAATAATGGGTGAATTCAATTACCCCGATGTTGACTGGGTGAATGTAACATCAGGGCATGCAGGGAAGTAAAATTCATTGACTAAATCAAGGACTGCTTTATGGAGCAGCTGGTACAGGAGTCGACAAGAGAAGGAAAAATTCTAGACCTAGTCCTTAGTGGAGCGCATTATCTGGTGCAGGATGTAATGGTGATGGGGCCGTTTGATAACAGTGATCATAATATGATCAGATTTGATATTAGCTTTGGAGTAAGTGTAAACAGAAAATCCAATACGTTAGCGTTCAACTTTCAAAAAGGACACTATATTATAAAATAAGAATGGTGAAAAAAAACTAAGAGGAGCGGCTGCAAGGGTCAAAAATTTACATCAGGCGTGGATGCTGTTTAAAAATATCATCCTGGAAGCCCAGTCCAAATATATTCCATGTATTAAAACAGGAGGGAGGAAGACAAAACAACAGCTGGCATGGTTAAAAAGTGAGATGAAGGAAGCTATTAGAGCTAAAAGAAAATCCTTCAGAAAATGGAAGAAGGAACTGACTGAAATTTAATAAGAAGCAGGATAAGGAATGTCAAGTCAAATGCAAAGCGCTGATAAAGAAGGCAAAGAGGGACTTTTAAAAAAAAGATTGAGTTGTAGGCAAAAACACAGTAATTTTTTTTTTTTTTTTTTTTTTAGGTATATTAAAAGCAAGAAGCCGGCAAAAGAATCAGTTGGACCGCTAGATGACCAAGGGGTAAAAGGGGCAATCGGGGAAGACAAAGCCATAGCGGAGAAATTAATTCTTTGCTTCGGTCTTCACCGAGGAAGATTTGGGAGAGAGACCAGTGCCAGAAGTGGTATTCAAAGCTGACTAGTCAGAGAAACTGAATGAAATCTCTATGAACCTAGAGGATGTAAGGGGCAATTTGACAAATTGAAGAGCAGCAAATCTCCTGGACCGGATGGTATTCATCCCAGAGTACTGATAGAATTGAAACATGAACTGGCGGAACTATTACTAAATTACTATCTTTAAAATCGAACGTGGTACTGGAAGATTGGAGGGTGGCCCATGTAACGCTGATATTTAAAAAAATGTTCCAGAGGAGATCCTGGAAATTATAGACGTCAGTGCTGGGCAAAATAGTAGAAACTATTATAAAGAACAAAATTACAGAGCATATTCAAAAGCATGGATTAATAAGACAAAGCCAACATGAATTTAGTGAAGGGAAATCTTGCCTCGCCAATCTATTACATTTCTTTGAAGGGGTGAACAAACGTGGATAAAGGTGAGCCGGTTGATATTGTGTATCTGGATTTTCAGAAGGCGTTTGACAAAGTACCTCATGAAAGACTCCAGAAGAAATTGGAGAGTCATGGGATAGGAGGTAGTGCCCTATTGTGGATTAAAAACTGGTTAATGGATAGAAAACAGGGAGTAGGGTTAAATGGTCAGTATTCTCAATGGAAAAGGGTAGATAGTGGGGTTCCCCAGGGGTCTGTGTTGGGACCGCTGCTTTTTAACATATAAATGATCTAGAGAAAGGGAGTAACTAGTGAGGTAATTTAAATTTGCTGACGACACAGTTATTCAAAGTTATTAAATTGCGAGAGGATTGTGAAAAGTTAGAAGAGTCCCTTACAAGACTGGGAGACTGGGCGTCTAAATGGCAGATGTTTAATGCGAGCAAGTGCAAAGTGATGCATGTGGGAAAGAGGAACCCGAACTATAGCTACGTAATGCAAGGTTCCACGTTAGGAGTCACGGACCAAGAAAGGGATCTCGGCGTCGTTGTTGATACGTTGAAACCCTCTGTTCAGTGTGTTGCAGCGGTTAAGAAAGCAAATAGAATATTATTAGGAAAGAATGGATATAAGATGTTATATCACTTGTATCTTACTCCACATAGGTTAGCCCGTATATTTAAAAGTGGCAATATGTTGTGTTGGCGTAAGTGCGGTGCAGTGGGCACTTTTTGGCACATTTGGTGGAAGTGCCCGGTTATTTCCACGTTCTGGGGGAGTTTAATCACTTATATTCAGAATGGTTTGGGATGGACAGTTATGCTGAATCCAGGGGGGGTGTTTGCTTAATGTCCCACAGACGGGACTGAAGAATTCACAACAACACTTGCTGTCCTATATTTTTACAGCAACCAGGATCTTAGTTGCAAGATGTTGGAAACAATCAATGGTTCCTTCTATGGACCAGGTTTTTGCAAAGGTGGACTACTGTTGTTTGATGAACAAATTGACAGCCATGAAACGAGGAACGGTGGTGAAGTTTTTCAAGATATAGACACCTTACATGGACTGGAGAGGGATCTCTGTTTGATGTAACCGTATGAGCTCTAGGTAGCTCCAGGGAATGGACTGCAGTAGGTTACCCGGGGTGGGTAGGGTGGGAGAGGGGGAGGGGGGTTCTATGTTTATAGAACAGTGTTATTTGACTGTACCTTGTTTCCAATTTATACTTGCTCCAACAGTTGTATTTTATGATCTATGTATGGTTTATACCGACCCATCTCCCTCCTCCCTTTTCTCTCCAAATTACTTGAGCGTGCTGTTCACCACCGCTGTCTTCATTTTCTCTCCTCACATTCTATTCTTGACCCACTACAATCTGGTTTTCGCCCTCTCAACTCAACCGAAACTGCGCTTACTAAAGTCTCCAATGACCTATTACTGGCTAAATCCAGAGGTCTCTATTCCATCCTCATTCTTCTTGATCTTTCCGCTGCTTTTGACACTGTCGATCACAGCATACTCCTCGATACCCTGTCCTCACTTGGATTCCAGGGCTCTGTCCTTTCCTGGTTCTCTTCCTACCTCTCCCTCCGCACCTTCAGTGTTCACTCTGGTGGATCCTCTTCTACTTCTATCCCTCTGCCTGTCGGCATACCTCAGGGTTCTGTTCTTGGTCCCCTCCTCTTTTCTAGCTACACTTTTTCACTTGGTTCATTAATCTCATCCCATGGCTTTTCCTACCATCTCTATGCTGAAGACTCCCAAATCTACCTTTCTACCCCTGATATCTCACCTTGCATCCAAACCAAAGTTTCAGCATGCTTGTCTGACATTGCTGTCTGGATGTCTCAACGCCACCTGAAATTAAACATGACCAAAACCGAGCTTCTCATTTTTCCCCCCAAACCCACCTCCCCACTCCCCCCGTTTTCTATTTCTGTTGATGGCTCTCTCATTCTCCCTGTCTCCTCAGCTCGAAACCTTGGGGTTATCTTTGACTCTTCTCTCTCCTTCTCTGCTCATATCCAGCAGACCGCCAAGACCTGTCGTTTCTTTCTTTACAACATCCGTAAAATCCGCCCCTTTCTTTCTGAGCACTCTACCAAAACCCTCATCCACACCCTTGTCACCTCTCGTTTAGACTACTGCAATCTGCTTCTTGCTGGCCTCCCACTTAGTCACCTCTCTCCTCTCTAATCGGTTCAAAACTCTGCTGCCCGTCTCGTCTTCCGCCAGGGTCGCTTTACTCATACTACCCCTCTCCTGAAGTCACTTCACTGGCTCCCTATCCGTTTTCGCATCCTGTTCAAACTTCTTCTACTAACCTATAAATGTACTCACTCTGCTGCTCCCCAGTATCTCTCCACACTCGTCCTTCCCTACACCCCTTCCCGTGCACTCCGCTCCATGGCTAAATCCTTCTTATCTGTTCCCTTCTCCACTACTGCCAACTCCAGACTTCGCGCCTTTTGTCTCGCTGCACCCTACGCCTGGAATAAACTTCCTGAGCCCCTACGTCTTGCCCCATCCTTGGCCACCTTTAAATCTAGACTGAAAGCCCACCTATTTAACATTGCTTTTGACTCGTAACCACTCGCCTCCACCTACCCTCCTCTCCTCCTTCCTGTACACATTAATTGATTTGATTTGCTTTTTTTTTTTTTTGTCTATTAGAATGTAAGCTCTTTGAGCAGGGACTGTCTTTCTTCTATGTTTGTGCAGCGCTATAGAAATGCTAAATAGTAGTAGTAGTATAGGGATTGGCAAGGTTTTTGTGATACTTTGAATATAATAAAAACTTTATTGAAAAAAAAAGAATATTATTAGGAAAGGAATGGAAAACAAAAGTGAGGACGTTATAACCACCTCTCTGGAACTATGTAAGCCACTTTGAGCCTACTAATAAGTGGGAAAAGGTGGGGTACAAATGTAATAAATAAAGAATGCCTTTGTATCGGTCCATGGTGCGACACCCCCCCCCCCCCCCAAACCTAGACTATTGTGTTCAATTCTGGTCACTGCATCTCAAAAAAGATATAGTGGTATTAGAAAAGGTACAGAGAAGGGCGACAAAAAGGCTAAAGCATCTAGGGTTCTTCAGCTTGGAGAAAAGAAGGCTGAGGGGAGATTTGATAGAGGTCTATAAAATAATGAGTGGAGTGGAACGGATGGACGTGAATTGTTACCTCTTTCCAAAAATACTAGGACTAGGGGGCATGTGATGAAGCTACAAAGTAGTATTATATTTAATACTAATCAGAAATTTTTCTCACTCAACATGTAATTAAACTCTGGAATTTGTTGCCAGAGAATGTGGTAAAGGCAGCTAGCTTTATGGGGTTTAAAAAAGGTCTGGACAGCTTCCTAAAGGAAAGTCTATAGACCATTATTAAATTGACTTAGGGAAAATCCACTGCTTTTTCTGGGATAAGCAGCATAAAATGTATTGAACGTTTTGGGATCTTGCCAGTGTGGCAATACTTATTTAGGTCCCATAGGAATAAAATGGGCCCTGCTGCACATAACTCGAGCTAAGCTTTAGTAAATGGGATTAATTTGAGATTCTGTTAAAGTTGGATGGGAAAGTCTTTATCTGAGGCAGAACTGATAAAACTTGTGGAAAGGATTGGCTATTTCAGCATCCTTAGTGACTAATTTTTTTTTAAAGTCGTTCCGTGAATTTACTTTTGGTGTGTTTACCTTTAAATTTAGAGACCAGGAGATGACCTGCTTTATTTTGTTGTGCATAGAATCGTTCATTAATTTGTGTAGCTTGTTTTGCACTTCTAATAATTGAAAGTACAACCTCCAACTAATGAAGACCACGTCTTGAACCGTGGTAATGGCTGATCTTTCTTTTTACTTACAGAGGAAAAAGCCTCTGTCTATCTGCAGGCAAAATATAGAAAGTTGCATGACTCTCAGAACACTCTCTTTTAACAGCTAAAAATGTCCGTGTGTACATCTGTATGCTATGTTTTAATTTATTTTGATTTTTACTTTTTAATGTTTAATATCTTAGCATATAGTTCTTCTGTATCCTCCACCTTGATCAGAAGGACTTGCGGTGCCGGGGAGGTGGTCTTCTGTACGCCACATTTCCCGCGCCTGTCGCACATAAAAAGAAAGATCAGCCATTACCACGGTCTAGCTTGTTTTGCATAAATTGTGTTCTTTTCAAAGCTCACATAGTTTGAGAAAAGTGGCATAATTACTTTTAAGAGCATATTGAGATTCCAGAGTTTAATTTCTAAGTTCCTTAGCATCCGTCCGGACTGGCCCAGGAATGAACTGATGGGTTGTGCACGCCTTCTAGCAGGTGGAGACTGATAACATCTGACTGGGAGCTAATAAGAGCCTTTGGCATGTGACCCTAGATTCAGTAGGCTTTTGGATCTTCAGGCTATTCGTCCCATTCCTTCCTCAGAAATCAGAATGGGTCGTTACTCCATTTATTTTGTGGTCCCATAGAGGGTGCCCCTTTCGACCAATACTGAATCTCAAGGCGGTCAATCAGACACTCAGTCTCCAGTTTTTGGATGGAGACACTTTGGTCCATAATTGTCATGGTCAGAGCAGGTGAATTTTTGATGGCATTAGATCTGACAGAAGCCTATCTAAACATCCCAATCAGGCCCCTTCACCAGAGGTTCCTTCGTTTTGCAGTTCTAGGTCACCATTTTCATTTTTGGGAGCTTCCATTCGTACGGCTCCTCACACATTCACCAAAGTGATGGTGGTAGTGGCAGCTGCTCTTCGGAAGGAGGGCATTCTAGTTCATCCCTACCTAGACGACTGGTTGATCAGAGCGAAGTCCTATCAGGAGAGTGTCTAGGTCACAGCCCGGGTGGTCCAATTCTTGCAGTCCCTGGGCTGGGTGGTCAATTTTGCCAAGAGCCGTTTGATTCCTTCTCAGTCCCTAGAGTACTTGGCAGTCCTCTTCGACACTGCAGCAGGTCGGATATTCCTTCCCTCGGACAGAATTCGCAAGCTGCACTCGCAGATTCAGGGATTATTGAGCAAGCCCATTGTGCGCGAGATTACCTTCAAGTCCTGGGTTTCATGACAGCAACAATAGAGGTGGTACCTTGGGCCCGGGCACACGTGATTTCTCCAGGCTTCCCTCCTGTCCAGATGGTCTCCACTGATGGACTCTTTGCTGAAGAAACTTCCTCTACGAGCCCAAGGGCGCAGCAGTCTGTACTGGTGGTTACGGATGTCCATTATGACCAAAGGAATGCCATTGGAACCGCCTCGGTGGCTTGTACTGACGACGGATGCCAGTCTCATGGGCTGGGGGGCCCATTGCCTGGGATAGTGGGCCCAGGGGCTTTGGACTCACTTCCCTTTCTATCAGTCTCTTGAAGACCAGGGCGATTCAGCTTGCTCTGATAGCCTTCTGATCCGTGGAGAGTGGTGCGGCGGTCTGCATCCTTTCCGACAACGCAACAGCAGTAGCTTATGTCAACCGGCAGGGGGGGGGGGGGACCAGAAGTCACCAGTTACACCTGGAATCAGCGAAATTCTTGGCCTGGGCAGAGTGTCATCTTGCTACACTCTCAGCTTCCCATGTGGCGGGAGTGCTGACCATCCAGGCGGATTTTCTCAGCCGGCACAGTCTCGATCTGGGAGAATGGTCCCTCAGCCCGCGAGCATTTCAGTTGATAGTGGAACAGTGGGGGACTCCTCTCACAGATTTGTTTGTCACAAGTCTCAACACCAAGGTGCCTCGCTTCTTCAGTCACCAGAAAGGATCCCAAAGCAGAAGGAATAGATCAGTTGCTTCTACAGTGGCCTTGGGGTTTCCTCTGTGGCCTGTCCTGGGACGTCTCATCCAAAAGATAGAGTTGCATGGAGGACCCATAATCCTGGTGGTTCCAGATTGGCCTCAAAGACCATGGTATGCGGAGGAGTTCAGGCGTTCGGATCGTCTTTTTCTGTGTCATGTCTGTGGCCGTGACCACCCTCAGACTTACCTTATTTCTGGGGGTCAGCTTCTAAGCTGGCTTCTGCTTATCCTTTCTGGAGTAGTTTTCCTTCTGTGTGCTGGCTGCTTCCAGCATGGCTCTAATTACTCCACTCTACTGCACCTGGGGGTGCTGCCTGAGTTAGCTCTACCTCTGTCTCCAGCTTGGCTCTCTTTGCTCCTCTGCGCTGCACCTAGGTATTCTAAGTCTCTCTATGTTCTGTGTGCGCTCTGCCTGCTCCTTGGTTTGTGCTTCTCTCATCCGCTGGTGGCCAGAGCCAGTGGCTGCCATAGTTTGTCTTGCTGTTCCTACCCGTTCCAGACTTTAGTCCGGTCCGGTTCTTCCAGGCTGCTGGACTTGTCTCTCTTGTTTGTGCCTGGACTGCCTCGGTAGTTGCTTACTGATGGCTGCAGCTGCTCCTCAGGTGTTGAAGGGCTTTATTAATCACTTAGAGACTGCAGCCTTTGCCTTGGCCTCTTCTAAGGTCCCTGGTATGTTAGAGTGCTCTGTGCACTGCTACCTTGTCCAGTTCAGTGTGAGTTTCTAGCTTGTTACTAGTAGCTTGGGCATAGCTTTCTTGTTAGCTTGTGTACAGCTTTACTGGTTTTCTTGTGTGTGTTTTCCTTTGCTTCTGGAGCTTCAGCCCTAGTCCTGTCTGCTGCCAGTACTCCTTGCTACTGGAGCTCCAGCCATAGTCTTGCTACTTGACCTGACCATTGCCTGAATCTGACTACTCTCTGCCTGAACCCTGATACATGCTGCCTGACTCGACTACTGCCTGAACCCCAATACTTGCTGCCTGACCCTGACTATTGCCAGAACCTGGACATTCCCGGCCTATCTGCCTTGCTTTTGCCTAGGTGCCTGGGGGCACTTCTGTATCCTGATTCCTGTTGTTCCTGCTTGCTAGTTTCAGTTCCGTTTTTCCTGTAAGCCCTGCCAGCTGCCTGAACCTGAGGGCTCAACCCTCGGGGAATGGTGGCTAAGCATAGGTGAAGCCTAGGTCCAGTATGTTCCTGTCCAGCGGGTTCCGGTCCCGTGTTCCAGTCCAGTGGGCTCCACTCCAATGTGTACCAGTCCAGTGGGTTCTAGTCCAGTGCGCACCCGTCCGGTGTATTCCAGTGCAGAACTCCAGTCCGGAGTTCCAGTCCAGCCTTGCCTCGTCTCTGCTTTGAAGGTGACCTTGCCTGCCACTGCCGCTCCACGGTAGTGGTCCAAGGGCTCACAAACCCAGTGCTTCCAGGGAAGAAGCCTGACAGAATGCAAAGGCCCTCGAGAACCCGACATTCTGCTCATTGGAGGTCCTCGCAAAAGTCTGGCGGCCTCCAATCCGACTATTTCCAGATGGCTTAAGGAGATATCAGCTGCTTACATCTTGACGGGGAAGCCAGTTCCATACAAAGTTAAAACCTATTCTACGAGAGGGCAAGCATTGTCTTGGGCAGAGAGGTTTTTGTTACCTCCTGTGGACATTTGTAGGGCCGTGACTTGGTTTTCCTTGCATTTGTTTTTGAAACATTACAGGCTTGATGTGTAGTGTTGCCAAGATGCAGTTTTTGGGTCTAGGGTCCTGACAGCAGGATTGTTGAGGTACGTAGGAGTACTGCTTTGTTACTTCCCATCAGTTCATTCCTGGTCCGGTCTAAATTTGAACTGAAAGTACGTTTGCAAAAGCATGACAGTATTATTTTTAGGTAAGTAACATTAATTAGAAGTTGAAAAACAATTATGTTTAAACTGCATGTTTAAGAAAAATAAACTGTAAAAAAAAAAAACCCTAGAACAGAGTGTGATAAAATAGGAAGCACATTATTTAAGAAAAACTCAGACTGGATCACAGTCTGCATGAGTGTTTCTTTTTTTCAGTGGGAATAGGAAATGTGTGAGTTTAAGAGAAATAAAGCTGTATTAAACCAGAACCTTTAATTAAAGATGATGACAAACTAGATCCAAATGTTCAAAGAGGAAATTTCAAGTTGCTGCAGAGATAGACGAGTCCATATCATGGAATCCAAGTTGATCCATGTATTGCTGGATTGCCAGTGAATCTTCAGATAACTTTGTTGTATTGTTAATGGTGACGGGGAAAAAATAATCCTTCCTTGTCATCAACAGTAGATGAATCCATTAACTGATGGGTTGTATCCGCCTACCAGCAAGTGGAGATAGAGAACACTGAAAGACACAGTGACTCTGGACGGCCAGCCCCTTCTGCCTCAGTATATCTCTATCTCCCAGCAGGTTTGGACGTCGCTTTAGCAGCTCCTGGATTTCTGCCTGTGCTTTGCCAATAGAGCGGGGGTGTTGTGGCTGGTGGTGCCCACTTTGAAGGCATACTTGTTTTTGTTCCCTGTCCCTCTGTTGCTGCCTGCATCCAACTTTCCTCACAGTGTGAAAAAAAAAAAAGGGGGGGGGGGGCGCTTTTACAGCGCAGCTATTATGAGGCTTTATCCAGAGATTCTGGTTCTGTGCAGCTTGACCGGAGCTCGTTGACTCGGTCTTCTGAGGTGAGAGTGGTGCCCAGCTCCTCCGGGGAGGTTCCCACGGACAGCGTTCTATGCGGGGTAAGTTTTGGCGCAAAGCCGCCATATTATTTCTATATTTCCGTCCAGTCGGGCGATGGCTGCTGAAGGAGTTAAGCGCTGCTCCCGCTGTGGTAAACGCTTTGCAGTACGTGCTGGCAGAGCCGGTGGGGGGAGGCGGGGCTGGTGGTTGGGAGGCAGGGCTAGTGCTGGGCAGACTTATAAGGTCTGCGCCCTGACAATGGCAGATACAAATCAAGGTAAGGTATACACAAAAAGTAGCACATATGAGTTTATCTTGTTGGGCAGATTGGATGGACCATGCAGGTCTTTTTCTGCCGTCATCTACTATGTTACTATGTGCTCCTTAGACGCTCGTGCTAGTACGAGCATGGCGAGCGGTGATTATTCCCGCTCAATGGAGCTGGCAGCAGGTGCCATTTTGGAAGCACTGCATGACTTGACCCTCACGGAGGAGTCTGAGTGCAGCGGGATGCCTCGTTCCGAGGCTGCTAGAGGAGCTCCTTCCTCCGCTTCTCCTAATTCGGGGGCGAAGAGCCAGGGTGAGTTTTTTTTTCTCCCCTGAATTTGTGCTAATGATGCATAAGGCCTTTATGTTAAAGAGAGCTCTGCCGGAGGTGTCTGACACTTCGTTGCGGACTGGATTCCCTCCAGGTTTTGATAGCCCAGTGTTGGCTGCTGATTTTATGGCTTCCCCCGAGTGTTGGACTGACGCTAAACGTAGACTGGTAAATTCCCAGTCTGAAAGTGGTCCTGCTCCCCCCCCCCCCCCCCCCCCCCCCCCCCCCCCATGGTCAGGCTGTGGGTAGTCTGAGGGATCTGGCAGGCCCTCATGGACGGATGATCCAGATGAAGGGTGCCTGTTTGCCACAGGACTTGGATGATCCTAAGGCGGTACGGATTTTCCACCGCGACGAGCTGCCAGCTCTCATTGCTGATGCCTTGCAGGCCCTTTCTATTGATGATCCAGCTGAGGGCAATGCCTCCTCTGTTAATCTTAGGATGGCTAGTACTAAGAAGCCTTCTCTGGCTTTTCCGGTACATGACTCCATCCAAGAGCTTATTTCAGCTCAATGGTCTGACCCTGATGGGCCTTTGAAGGTAGCCCAGTCTATGGGTCAGCTTTACCCTCTGAGTGAGGATCACTTGGCCCTTTTTGGGATGCCTAAAGTGGATGCGTTGGTCACGGCTGTGACTAAAAAGACCACTCCCGGTAGAGGGAGGGGTCGCTTTGAAAGATATGCAGGACTGGCAACTAGAATCTACGTTGAAGCAGTCCTTTGAAAACTTTCGGGCCTTTCCTTAAGGGCGGCTATTTGTAGTTCCTATGCAGCCCGGGCCTGCCTTTCCTGGTTACAGCAGGCGGTTGATCAGCCCACGGATGGTACGGGGTCCCTCGCTGAGGTTGGCCCGCGTATGGAGTCTGCCCTGTCTTTTTTGGCTGATGCCCTTTATGATCTGGTCAGAGCTTCGGCTAAACATGTCTGTGGCCGTTTCGGCCCGCCACCTTCTTTGGCTGCGGCATTGGGCGGCTGACATGGTCTCTAAACAAAGGCTGGTGAGGTTACCCTTTCGGGGCCTTCTGCTGTTTGGTGAGGATTGGAGAAGATTGTTAAAGATCTAGGGGACTCTAAGTCCCAGCTGTTACCTGAGGATAGGCAGAGGCCTTCTTCCAAAAGTCCTGTATTTCCCTCCTCTTCCAGGCCACGTTTCTGCAAAGCTCGCAGATGTTGCCCAGGGCACTGTGCTGGGTTTTCTCAACGTGCCCGTTTTCAGCAGAGGAACTCCTTTCGCTTGGACAAACGTTCCGTAGCGGCCGGGCCACAGCCAGGAGTTCAGGGGCGTCCTCCACAATGATGGGACGCCGGTCCACTCGTCGATTCCTGTAGTAGGAGGTCATCTTTCCCTCTTTCTCGAGGAGTGGACCAAGATTTCTTCGGATCAGTGGGTCCTGGACCTGATCAGAGATGGTTACCGATTGGAATTCGGTGCCCCGGTGAGAGACGCCTTTTATGGAGTCCCGATGCGGCACTGCCGTCAAACAGGCGGTGGTAGAGGAGACCTTGCAAGTCTTGCTGCACCTCAGAGCGGTGATTCCTGTGCCTCCTGCCAAACGCGGCTGCAATCGCTACTCCATTTATTTTGTGGTACCTCGAAAAGGCGGGTCTTTCAGACCGATCCTCAACTTACGAAGAGTCAACGAGGCCCGAAGAATGCGTCACTTTCACATGAAACCCTGCGCTCCATCATTGCGGCGGTACAGCCAGGAGAGTTTCTCACGTCTCTGGACCTAAAAGAATCATATTTGCACATACCTATTTGGCCTCCGCATCAGCGGTTTCTGTGGTTTGCGGTTTTGGGCCAACATTTCCAGTTTCGGGCCTTGCCTTTCGGCCTAGCCACAGCTCCCCGTACCTTTTCCAAGGTGATGGTGGTGGTAGCTGCTTTTCTCAGGCGAGAGGGTATCAGAGTTCACCCTTATCTCGATGACTGGCTCATCAGGGAGGATTCGGCGGACGAGAGCCGACTCGCCACGACCAGAGTTATAACGGTTCAGACTCTGGGCTGGGTGATCAATTTGCCCAAAAGTCACCTGACCCCCTTTGTGTCTCTAGTATTTGGGGGTCCGGTTCGACACGGCCTCGGGGTTTGTCTTTCTCCCCGACCACAGGCGATGCAAGCTTCAGAATCAGGTCCGTCTACTCCTGCGGATGCCTCGCCCTCGAGCTTGGGACTTTGTTCAGCTCCTGGGATCGATGACGGCCACCATGGAGGTGGTTCCCTGGGCAAGAGCTCCTATGAGGCCGCTGCCGATTGCTCTGCTCCAGCAATGGTCTCCGATTTCCCAGGAATACCAACGCAGACTTACATGGCTCCCTGCGGCCCGGCACAGTATGGATTGGTGGCTCTCCGATAGGATGTTGTGCCAGGGAATGCCGCTCGCACTTCCTTCTTGGTGCTTGGTGATAACAGATGCCAGCCTTTCGGGGTAGGGAGCTCATTGCCAGGGAAGCTATGCTCAGGGTCAGTGGACACCCGTGGAAGCGGGGGGTCCATTAATCGCTTGGAACTGAGAGCGATATTCCAGGCTCTTCTGGCCTTCCACAAGACTCTGGAGGGGCTTCCTGTCTGTGTTCTGTCAGACAATACGACAGCGGTGGCCTACATCAATCGCCAGGGCGGCACTCAGTATAGGGCACTGGCCGCGGAGGCCACTTAGATTTTCCTGTGGGTTGAGCTCCACTTGCATCTGATGTCGGCAGCTCACATAGCAGGTCAGAGCAACGTACAAGCCGATTTCCTCAGCAGACATCAAATTGACCCAGCGGTATGGGAACTGGCAGAAGTGTTTCTTCAGATTTGTGCCAAATGGGGGACTCCCGGATTAGATCTAATGGCGTCAAGTTGAAATGCCAAAGTCCCTCGCTTTTTCAGCAGAAGGAGAGATCCTCGCTCGGCGGGATTGGATGCACTGGCTCAACCCTGGCCCCCGGGCCTCCTGTATGTGTTCCCTCCTTGGCTATTGATAGGGCGAGTCCTGCGGATTTGACAGCACTGAGGCTTGGTAATTCTCATCGCTCCGGATTGGCCAAGGCGTCCGTGGTATGCGGATCTCTGTCGGATGTTGGTGGAGGCTCCTCTCCCTTGACATCTGGTGCCGAACCTATTGGTTCAGGGTCCAGTGTCGATTAAGGACCCCTGCCGATTTGGTCTTACGGCCTGGCTCGAGAGGGCGCAATTGAGAGACAAGGGCTACTCTAACAAGGTCATGTCTACTCTCTTGCAGGCCCACAAGCAGTCTACCTCCGCAGCTTATGCTTGGATCTGGCGCAAGTTTGAGGCGTGGTGTGTTTCAAAAGCGATCACACCCACGCAGGCTACAGTCTCGCCGATTCTGGACTTTTTGCAGGTCGGCTTACAAAAAGGTCTGGCTCAATTCCCTGTGAGTTTTCAAGTGGCAGCATTGGCGTGCTTTCGAGGGAAAGTCTCTGGCTTGTCCCTTGCTGCGCGTCCAGACATTGTCTGATTTCTCAGAGGGGCGCTTCGGCTCCGTCCTCCTGTGCGGTCGCCGTGTCCGGCCTGGAACCTGGGGCTGGTGTTGAAGGCTCTCCAGCGTTCGCCTTTCAAGCCACTTAGGCGGGCTTCTGAGAAGGATGTGACTCTCAAGACAGTCTTTTTGATGGCCATGACATGGGCTAGACGCGTTTCTGAGCTTCAGGCGTTTTCCTGTCAGGATCCTTTTCTGCAGTTCTCGGAGTCCGGGTACCGGTACGGATAGTGCCTTCCTTCCTGCCCAAGGTGATTTCAGCATTTCACCTGAACCAACCCATTTTTCTACCTTCCTTTTCTAGGGAGGACTTCCCGGATTCCTTTGGGCAATTACGGCTTTTGGATGTACGCAGGGCTCTGTTGCAGTATCTACAGATGTCAAATGACTTCAGGACTTCTGATCACCTTTTTGTATTGTTGACAGGTCCTCGCCGCGGGGGTCCGGCGTCTAAGACCACTATATAGCCCATTGGCTCAAGAAGTCATTTTTTCTGTGTATCTGCTTTCAGGACGGTCTCCTCCTGAAGCGTTTAAAGTGCATTCCACGAGAGCGATTTCCTCCTCGTGGGCTGAGAAGGGTGTTCTTTTTCTTCATTAGATCTGTCATGTGGCTACTTGGGCTTTTCAGCTCTCGTTTGTACGGCATTACAGGCTGGATGTTGAAGCGAAGCAGGACGTGCATTTTCGTGCGCAAGTACTGGCTCGTGGAGTTGCCTGTTCCCACCCTATGTAGGGAGTGCTTTTGTGCATCCCATCAGTTAATGGATTCATCTGCTGTTGATGACAAGGAAGGGAAAATTAGGTTCTTACCTTGGTAATTTTCTTTCCTTTAGTCACAACAGATGAATCCATGATCCCTCCCTGTCTGACTCTGTTTTTTGTTCAGATCTTTCATGCAGATATTGTAGCTCCTCGGGAGGAGTTGAAGACAAGTTCTCAGAGTTTCTACATGCTGTTCTATTGCAGGAGGTTGAGATCATCCCTTCTTTGTTTGGTTATTGCTCCGGTTCTGGGGCGTATGCTCACTATGAGGAAAGTTTGTTATGTTGCCTTTCTTATTCACTCTGCTTTGGAAATTTCATATACTGAGGCAGAAGGGGCTGGCCGTCCAGACTCACTGTGTCTTTCAGTGTTCTCTATCTCCACCTGCTGGTAGGCGGATACAACCCATCAGTTAATGGATTCATCTGCTGTGACTAAAGGAAAGAAAATTACCAAGGTAAGAACCTAATTTTCCCATACTTCGCGCCGGAGCACTTTAGCCAGGGTCTCATTGCAAAAAATTGCAGCGCTGTATAGCTTTTTATGAAGATCAGTCACAAAAAGGATTGTATGTCCCTTTATATTTAATCAGGTTTTTGGATTTAGCCAGTTGTAGGATTTGTAATGTGTGCTGGTGTCGCGGTAATTTTGCAATGATTGCATATGGGTACTTCGAATTTTGAGGTATGTAGGACAGAGTGCAGTGTACAGGTTCTAATTCCAGTGGAGGAGATGTATTAAAGTTTAGAACCTTAGGAATCCATTCAGTCAAAAATGTCATTATGTTGTTCCTTCTCTTTTTTTCAGGTAGACCTAGTATTCTGAAATTGAAGTGTCTGGAGTGATTATTGACATCTTCCATTTCTCTTTCTAGTAGCTGAAATGATTTTTGTAGACTCGATAGAGCTTGTATTTGTTGATCATGTGCACTGTCTGATTTCCTCTGAATCCATTTTTGCTGCAAGTGAGTTTAATTGAAGTTTCATATTAGTACATCTTTCTTAATCTCTGGTAGAGACTCATTATGTTCAGTAATTTAGATCTTTAGTCTCAATTCCTGCATGTTGTAAAGCAGTGAAATTTCTTTTTGTTTCTTCTGCTTCTTTTGCATGTTGACAGAGGTTCAGATTTTTGGCGCTTAAACCCTTGATTTTATGAATAAGCTTGATCACATTTGGCATTTTTTTTTTTTTTTGAAGCAGCCATTTAAAGTAGAATCTGGATATCTATGGATTGAGTTGAAAAACTTCAAATTGACCACAGGATGCTGAAAATAAAGTAGGGAGACAGCTGAGCTAAAGCTTCATGCTGCCATCTTTTATGCTGCTCACGAGTGTCCTGGGTTATTTAACATTACAATAATACAAAATCATATAGAGCTGATTTATTTTCATCAAACATATAAAAGACAAGTGACCAACTCACCCGCAAATGAGCAGTAGAGACTTCCCTCTCTATCCAGCCCTCGCGTCAAGACGTGAGGGCTGAACAGAGAGGGAAATGGACACTGCTGGCCTGCCGCTGCCACTGGAGAGCCCGGAGATGAAGGAAAGGAACATCGCCGGCGCACCAACCTCCACCCTCCCCCCCCCATCCCCAACGTCGTCGCCGCTCCCTCCCCCCTCCGTATCGGGCCCCCTCCACTGAAATGACAGCGCCTCTCACCTCCGTGTGGAAGTGCTGCCTGCAGCAGAGCAATCTGCTGCTGCCTGCAGCGCTTTCACACGGAGGTGAGAGGCTGTCTCATGTCAGTGCAGGGGCCCCGGCACGGAGGGGGGAGGGAGCGGCGGCGAGGAAGGTAGCTGGACATGGGGGGAGGGCAGGGGGGAGAAAGGAGGGTTGCTGGACATAGGGAGAGAGCAGGGCAGAGAGGAGGGTTGCTGGACATGGGGGAGGGTAGGGGAGAGAACAGGGTGGGGGGGAGGCCAAGGGAAAGAGGAGGGTTGCTGGATATGGGGGGAGGGCAGGGGAGAGAGCAGGGTTGCTGGACATGGATCGGGGAGGGCAGGGGAGAGAGGAGGTTTGCTGGACATGGAGGTGAGAATTACAAATCTCACGTGTTTTAACGGCTAGTTATTAGCATGTTATGTATGCATATAATAAGGAACAAAACGCTTCAAACATGAAGCATAAAACAAGATAACAAATGAGCAGATGAGGAAACACGGGAGATTGCTGAGTGTTTAGATAAATAACGATCAAATTTTAGCCATTTACGTTTCCAAGGTGAGGAAATGAACTTTAGAGAAATGTCATATTTCCTAAACTATAATACAGTATTCCACTATTAAAAAAAATATTTGGATTAGTTAGAATTGTTTCCAAAGTTGAATAACCAATTTTAGAACTAAGGAGATAAGATCAAGCAGAGAGGCTTCTTCATCTGAGAGAGAATAATACATTACAAGAGATTTCCAAATGTGCTTAAAAGCCAAAGGTTCTGTAAACTCTATAATTTTCCTGTATTTTGGACCAAATATCAATCCAAAAGGTAATCGAACAATATATGTTTGTGATCCTTTTTGTTTGGAACAGGACCAACATAAATTGATAGGAGAAAATTTGCTTTTAATCTTCTCTGCCATTTTTGTCCTTCCCAATCCCAGTAGATACCACTTGGGATCCCTGAGAAAAGCACATCCCAGAGAAACAGACTCCTGCCTTGTGATTGTTTAAAACTTCTGAGTCTTCTCACAAGTCCAACATATATGGGGAAAAAAGGTTCCTTTTCATGAACCACACCTCCAACATACATCATAAGCTGAAGGAAACATTGTTTTCAGTTTGGAAATTTCATATACTGAGGCAGAAGGGGCTGGCCGTCCAGACTCACTGTGTCTTTCAGTGTTCTCTATCTCCACCTGCTGGTAGGCGGATACAACCCATCGGTTAATGGTAAGGATCTTATAGGTGTTCTTATAGAAATCTTATTTAAAAACACAGCTTTCCATACACCCACACTTAAATCATCCCCCAAATCTTCCCAATGACGCATAAAACCATATTTTTGAAATTTCTTTCCCCTAATAAAATGATAGAAATTTGGCCCCTAATATCAACCAAAAATTTTAAAATAACCCAGAATCCTCTAGGTCCCCCTTTAATCAATCCTGCTGTGACATGAAATGTTTAATTTGCAAAAAAGCAAAGCCGTTACTGGGGAATTCAAACTAATAGAAACAAAATTCCGGTAAGACCTAATTTCTGCTTTTAAAGTATATGCAGATGGTTCTTTGAGTCAGTGTAGCTGTTGGGATATTGTTTTGTATGTCCCCAAGAACCTGCTGCTCTAGGCTTTGGAAGTAGCCGTGCTCCATAGTTCTCCTGGCTCAGAACCCTGACCAAGGACTGTTGCTGTATGGCTGATTGAGTGGGGTGATACATGGTGCTGTAAATCCACTTGAGAATCACAAGCTCCTGAGCAGGAACAAAAATTAGTTGAAACAACGGATAGGCCACTCCATTTATTGGCGATTTAAAGAGAATTGAAAAGCAGACAAGCTCTGGCCAGGAAGCGCTGGATGTGAACTTCTAACACGCTGCCTTCCTCCGCAGATGTGCCATCGTCGCAGAATTCGCTCGTCTGCAGATGTTAGGAAAAGGAATTCAGAGTGAGTTTTTTTTTTTTTTTTTAAAGTGTGTATATCTCTTTCTTTTTTTTTTTTTTTTTTTTTTTTTTTATTGGTTTATAATGGAATGAAGTGATGAGGGAAGGGTGATATACAGCCACATTGAGGGAGAGAAGGATGTTACTCCATTTGCTTTGAGTTTAAGTCTAAAGTTCTGGCTGTGTACTGTCCCAGGACATAGAGCTGAACTGATACACACCTGAGATCAGAGTACAACTTTTTCTATATTGGTTGAGTTGTAAGGCAGAGCTAATCACTTTTTTGTGGCTCTGACCCCATGATCATGCCAGATAAAATCATGACCACCTCCCCGCCCAGGTCACAACCTCAAATGCGGGTTTTAGCAGTTTGGGAAGCTCAGCTGTAAGGCCCTTTCCCAGACAGTCGGGTTTCTGCCTTAACATGATGACCCTGAAGTGCCTTCTTCCTGTCTCTGCAGTCTGTGTTCCTGGAGAAGATCTTGTCCCAAAAGTGCAAGTGGATCTGTCAGAGGATCAGGAAGAGAAGCCAGAAGCAACTGTTGAGAAGCAGACTGTACCACTTGGAGAGAAGTGTGAGGTAATACGTGTAGGGAGGAGTCTGTCTCTGGCCCTCTTTCCTCTCCGTGCTTTGATCAGTGGCTCTGGAGAATGAGGGGCTGTAATGCTATGGATTTACAGCCTGTCTCACTAACACAGACTACTGTGGATTCTTTTGGATTCGTAATAAGTAAACAAGACCTTTATTAGAGGAGCTAAATTCTACAATGGTTAGGATATATACACACAATGGTTAGCTGTATAAACAATCATTACATTACTGGTCTCTACATCTCAGCAATGCAAAGAGTTTTATTAGACCAGGAAATGAAGCACTATACGTACAACATCACTGGTCTCCATCATCCAGGCTCTTATCAGCTGGGGGGGGGCCCAGTTCACAGCGAGAGCTAGGAGCTTCAGACCAGGAACAGACCCTCTGCACGACACATCTGCTCACAGATGAACCCCCCACTCTGCTGTGACAAGCCCTCCTTTTTTATTAGGCTCTGAGCGCTTATTCAGAGCTATGGAAAATTACAGAATGCTTCTCTATTTAGGACTGTGGGAACGTGGTCACATGCTTTCCAAAGTCCAGGAAAACAAGTGCCATCCTCCCCTTCACGTACCAAATTAGAGCTGTGTCTTATCTTCTGCATTCCAACTTATTTTCACACAATCAAAGTTAAACAACCATTTTTAAACAGAATTACTTCTAATCAACAATACAGACCCCGAGTGCACTGGTCGGTCCAGACAGAGTTGAAAAACAATCTTTAAAATTCACTTCCATTACAATCTGTCCTTGATTTTATTTTCATCTCTGTCTGATTGACAGTCCGTACATAAGTTATTACTCTACATCTACATCAAGTAAAACAACCAAAAAAAAGTAACAAGACAGATCATACAAATGGATAATATACTGAACACTAATTTCAACAAACATACTAAAATTAGCAGGAAGTATAATCCAAGGGCAAATAGTAATAACTGCTTAGTTACCTTAAACTACACAATTTGCCCAGAACAAGAGGTTAGTGCACAAGGCAGTATCTGAAATTATTATTAATCGGGTTGTGGAAGGAACCCACCGTTTCACCTCCACAAGTATTCAGAGTTAGTCATCTTGAGCCTTATTCCGTTGTATAAGGGCAAATAAATGTTACAACATGCAAGTAGTAAATTATGCTATATTAATTTCTACTTGTAAACTATCTGAGTATAATTAACTAAAAAAAACCTTTATCGTATTGCAAAGTAATAAACTGATTAATGTCAGTTCTAATACATTTTGTTTTGTCTAAAGTTTCAGCATCAATAGCATTTATTCTCCGAGGACAAGCAGGCTGCTTGTTCTCACATGTGGGTCGACGTCCACAGCGGCCCCAGGAACGGAGTTTTTCCAGCAAAATCTTCAAACTCTTTGCGACAGCCAGTAGAGCGTGGAACGGACACACTGCGCATGCGCGGCCATCTTCCCACCCGCGCGCGTCCGTTCCCGCCTCAGTTTTTTCTTTTCCGCAGTGGAGAGTGGCTGTGTGTCGGTCACTCGCAGGTCCCAAGAAAATCTTTGGCGCCCTTTCGTAGCGTTTATCGCTTTCTTTTTGTTTTAGGTCGCCCTTTTCTTCTTTTTTTTTTTCCAGTTACTTTTTAAAAAAAAAAAAAAAAAAATGGTTTTTCTTAGTTTTTGCCCTGGTAAGTTTCCTTTCGATTTCCGTTGAGGCCTTTTTGGCTGCCCATCCGTGGTTCCCCTTTTTATGCCCTTTGTTGGCACAATCTAGCCGTTTGATTTTGCTGCTGCGATTTTTCCACTGATGTTCTCAAAGCCTCACAGCGGCTTCAAGAAGTGTGCTCGGTGCCAGCGGACTATCTCGAGCACTGACCCGCACTCCTGGTGTGTACAGTGCCTTGGGCCCGACCATCGCCCAGAAGCCTGCAAATTGTGTCTTAGCTTGAAAAAGCGGACGCAGGCGTCGAGAAGAGCTCTTCGGGACCGTCTTTTTGGAGCTCCGACTGATTCCTCGGCGTCAACATCGACGGCGGAACCGAGGTCAGCGTCGATATCGGCACCAGGGATGGAATCGACATCGGGAGAACAGGTAATGGCTGTCCGGACTTCACCTGTAGCTGGGAGTAGTGGGCCGTCGAGTGGGTCTCCACCTGTCTCAAAGGCTCCTACTGGACAGGCCCCGATGAGGCATGTGGATTCCACGTCCTCCTCGTTGGTACCGAGGAGTACCGGTGACGTGCTTCGAGCGAAGGCGAAGAAGCATCGGCACCGGTCTCCTTCGAGACACAGTACCGGGAGCTGTGGGGCGTCGAGGGATTCGGCACCCGGAAAGCATCGACGCCGGGAGGACTGCTCACCCTCCATCCAGGAGGTGTCAATGCATCGATCTCCGGACAGCCCGGTACTGACTCGCAGACCTTCGCAGATTCTGATGTCGACTCCTTCACCGGCCTCCTAGCCTTCCTCGACAGTGACTCAAGAGGAGAGCATCCGAGCCATTCTTTCAGGCCTTCTGGAAGGGCTGCTGCAGCGTTGTGTTCCGGTGCCAGGGGGTGCTGCCACCCAGGTTGACTCGACGTCGATGGCGAGAGCTTCATCGCCGCTGGCAGGGGAGTCGACCTCTCAACATCGCCATTGAGGCCATGCTTCCTCGATGTCGAGACGGGCCCGATTTCGGACTGTAGTTCGTGAACTTTTGTCCGATACCGAGGAGGATGCCTCCTGGGAAGAAGGGGAGGACCCCAGATATTTCTCTTCCGAGGAGTCTTGTGGTCTTCCTTCTGATCCCACTCCTTCACCTGAGAGGAAGCTTTCTCCGCCAGAGAGTCTGTCCTCCTCTTTTGTCCAGGAAATGTCTGTGGGCATTCCCTTCCCTGTGGTAAATGAGGATGAGCCCAGGACTGAGATGCTCGAAGACCTTGGGCTATCCTTCGCCACCTAAAGAGTCATCCACTGCCCTTCTGCATAATGTCCTCAAGAAAACATTGCTGAGGAAGTAGATGAAACCTTTATCTAATCCCACCATCCCCAAGAAAGCAGAGTCCCAGTATCGGATCCATGGAGAACCTGAGTTGGTGAGGTCGCAGTTAACCTTACGACTCTGCGGTTGTGGATTCCGCTCTCAAGAGAGCCAGAAGTACTAGAGATTACGCCTTGGCACCCCAGGGCGAGAAGCTAGGACTTTAGACTCTTTTGGGAAGAAGGCCTACCAGTCCAAAATTCAGTCCTACCAGCTCTACACGAGCATCCACATGCGGAACAATGTTAAGCAACTGGCGGACTTGGTGGATAAGCTCCCTCCGGAGCATGCCAGGCCTTTTCAGGAGGTGGTCAGGCAGCTGAAGGCGTGTCGTAAATTCCTGTCCAGCGGTGCTTATGACACTTTTGATGTTGCATCCAGATCCGCTGCTCAAGGTATAGTGATGCGCAGACTCTCATGGCTGCATGCCTCTGACCTGGACAATGGGACCCTGCAGCAGCAGCAGCTTGCGGACGTTCCTTGCCGGGGGGATAATGTTTTTGGTGAGAAGGTCGAGCAGGTGGTAGAGCAGCTCCACCAGCGGGAAACCGCCCTCGACAAGCTCTCCCACCGGGCCCCTTCAGCATCTACCTCAACTGGTAGACATTTTTTCAGGGGCAGGAGGAATGCTCCCTATGCTTACAATAAGCGTAGGTACAAACCACCTTCCCGACAGCCTTCTCAGGCTCAGCCCCAGTGTGTGCCCAGACAGGCCCCTGCTGCTCCCTAACAAAAGCTCCAGCTGAGCATAGCCGCCATAAACGTACCTGTGCTGGACGGTCTACCTGTTGGAGGGAGGTTAACATTTTTACACCAAAGGTGGCCTCTCATAACCTTCAATCGATGGGTTCTTCAAATAGTCCGGTTGGGGTACTCTCTCAATTTGATCTCCAGACCTCCAAATTGTCCACCGGGAGCTCAGTCTTACAGCTTCCAGCACAGGCAGGTACTTGCAGAGGAACTCTCCGCCCTTCTCAGCGCCAATGCGGTCGAGCCCGTTCCACCAGGGCAAGAAGGGCTGGGATTCTACTCCAGGTACTTCTTGTGCAAAAGAAAACAGGGGGGATGCGTCCCATCCTAGACCTAAGGGCCCTGAACAAATATCTGATCAGAGAAAAGTTCAGGATGGTTTCCCTGGGCACCCTTTTCCCATGATTCAGAAAAATGATTGGCTATGCTTTCTGGACTTAAAGGATGCTTACACTCACGTTCCGATAATTCCAGCTCACAGGAAGTATCTGCAATTCCGTCTGGGAACACAGCACTTTCAGTATTGTGTGCTGCCCTTTGGGCTTGCCTCCGCACCCAGGGTGTTTACAAAATGCCTGGCGGTCGTTGCAGCGTCGCTACGCATACTGGGAGTGCATGTGTTCCCTTATCTTGACGATTGGCTGGTGAAGAACACCTCAGAGGCAGGAGCTCTACAGTCCATGCAAATGACTATTCGACTCTTTGAGCTACTAGGGTTTGTTATCAATTACCCAAAGTCCCACCTTCTTCCAGTTCAACAACTAGAATTCATAGGAGCTCTGCTGGACTCTCAGACAGCTCGAGCCTATCTACCCAAGACGAGAGCAGACAACCTTCTGTCTCTCGTTTCCATGGCCAGGGCATTTCGGCAGATATTGACTTCTAGGCCATATGGCCTCCACAGTTCATGTGACACCCATGGCACGCCTGCACATGAGATCTGTTCAATGGACCCTAGCTTCCCAGTGGTATCAAGCTGCGGGGAATCTAGAGGATGTGATCCAGCTGTCCACCGATTTTCACAATTCCCTTCAGTGGTGGACAATTCGATCCAATTTGACCCTGGGACATCCCTTCCAGATTCCTCTGCCTCAAAAAGTGCTGACCACGAATGCATCTCTCCTGGGGTGGGGAGTGCATGTAGATGGGCTCCACACTCAAGGAGCTTGGTCCCTCCAGGAATCAGGTCTTCAGATCAATCTCCTGGAGCTGCGAGCGATCTGGAACGCTCTGAAGGCTTTCAGAGATCGGCTGTCCAATCAAATTATTCAAATTCAGACAGACAACCAGGTTGTCATGTACTGCGTGAACAAGCAGGGGGCACCGGATCTCGCCCCCTGTGTCAGAAAGCCATCCAGATGTGACTTTGGGCTCGCCATCACAGCATGTTTCTCCAAGCCACGTATCTGGCAGGCATAAACAGCCTGGCCGACAGATTGAGCAGGATAATGCAACCTCACGAGTGGTCGCTCAACTCGGGCGTGGTACGCAAAATCTTCCGAGAGTGGGGCACCCCCTCGGTGGATCTTTTTGCCACTCAGTCCAATCACAAGGTCCCTCAGTTCTGCTCCAGACTTCATGCTCACGACAGACTAGCGTCAGATGCTTTTCTCCTGCATTGGAGGACAGGCCTTCTGTATGCATATCCTCCCATACCTCTGGTGGGGAAGACTTTGCTGAAACTGCAGCAAGACCGCGGAACCATGATTCTGATTGCACCCTTTTGGCAGCGTCAGATTTGGTTCCTTCTTCTTCTGGAGTTGTCCTCCGAAGAACCATGGAGATTGGACTGTTTTCTAACCCTCATCACTCAGAACGAAGGGGCGCTTCTGCATCCCAACCGCCAATCTCTGGCTCTCACGGCCTGGATGTTGAGAGCGTAGACTTCGCCTCTTTGGGTCTTTCTGAGGGTGTCTCCCGCGTCTGTCTTGCTTCCAGGAAAGATCCCATGAGGAATCTTTTAAATGGAGGAGGTTTGCCGTCTGGGGTGACAGCAAGGCCCTAGATCCTCGCTCTTGTCTTGCACAGACCCTGCTTGAATACCTTCTACACTTGTCAGAGTCTGGTCTCAAGACCAACTCCGTAAGAGTTCATCTTGGTGCAATTAGTGCTTTTCATTATCGTGTCGCGGGTAAGCCTATCTCTGGACAGCCTTTAGTTGTTCGCTTCATGAGAGGTTTGCTTTTGTCAAAGCCCCCAGTCAAACCTCAACCAGTGTCATGGGATCTCAACATTGTTCTCACCCAGCTGATGAAAGCTCCTTTTGAGCCACTGGATTCCTGCCATCTGAAGTATTTGACCTGGAAGATCATTTTCTTGGTGGCTGTTACTTCAGCTCGTAGGGACAGTGAGCTTCAAGCCTTGGTAGCCCATGCTCCTTATACTAAATTTCATCATAACAGAGTAGTCCTCCGCACTCACCCTAAGTTCCTGCCAAAGGTGGTGTCGGAGTTCTATCGGAACCAGTCAATTGTCCTGCCAACATTCTTTCCCCGTCCTCATACCCGCCCTGCTGAACGTCAGTTGCATACATTGGACTGCAAGAGAGCATTGGCCTTCTATGTGGAGCGGACAAGCCCATTCAGACAGTCCGCCCAAATGTTTTTCTTTTGATCCCAACAGGAAGGGAGTCGCTGTTAGGAAACGCACCATCTCAAATTGGCTAGCAGATTGCATCTCCTTCACTTATGCCCAAGCTGGGCTGACTCTTGAGGGTCGTGTCACGGCTCATAGTGTTAGAGCCATGGCAGCATCAGTGGCCCACTTGAAGTCAGCCACTATTGAGGAGATTTGCAAGGCTGTGACGTGGTCATCAGTCTACACATTCACATCTCATTACTGTCTTCAGCAGGATTCTCGACGCGACAGTCGGTTCGGGCAGTCGGTGCTGCAGAATCTGTTTGGAGTCTAGAATCCAACTCCACCCCACTAGGCCCATTTTTGTTCTGTTCCAGGCTGCACTCTGTTAGCTGTTGCTTTGTAGGTCAATCTCAGTTATGTCCTTGCCGTTGCGAGGCCCAATTGACCTTTCTTTGTTGTTTTTGAGTGAGCCTGGGGACTAGGGATACCCCACACATGAGAACAAGCAGCCTGCTTGTCCTCGGAGAAAGCAAAGTTACTTACCTGTAGCAGGTATTCTCCGAGGACAGCAGGCTGATTATCAGCAACCCGCCCACCTCCCCTTTGGAGTTGTTTTATTCTTTTCTTTGCTTTTCATGTAACTGAGGCGGGAACGGACGTGGGCGGGCGGGAAGATGGCCGCGCATGCGCAGTTTGTCTGTTCCACGCTCTACTGGCTGTCGCAAAGAGTTTGAAGATTTTGCTGGAAAATCTCCGTTCCTGGGGGCGCCGTGGACGCCAACCCACATGTGAGAACAATCAGCCTGCTGTCCTCGGAGAATACCTGCTACAGGTAAGTAACTTCATTTTATCTCTACACCTGTACCAAAAGCTCCTAACAATGTATCATACTAAGCTCATTTTACTCTACAATTAAGGCAATTAAGGGTACTACAGTTTTTACACAGGTCTTCATAGGTATAGTGTTCACACAAGAAGAATATAAACATTTGCTAATAACACATTGGTAGTGTAAATGTCAACAGTGTCCACATTTTTGGGTCAACAATGCTGTATTGACTGTCTCTGACTTGTGCAAGTCATATTAAACTCATTCATGTGACAGGACTTCTTTCCATATTTGAGTGTTATTGACAGTTCCCACAGAACACATCTAGTTAACTGAACATGTGTCATTATCTTGTCAGATTTCACTCTGATTCTTCCACTGCCAAATCAGCTTGCCTTGACTTTCGGTGGTAAGATGTAGTCATCCACCGGGGGTAATGGCAATACCCAAAGACATCATAAGAAGGAGGATTATACTGGCTCTTACAAGGATCTATAAATATATTAACAGATTACTCTCTAAGATAACATTTATTCGCTGGGACATAAGTCCATTTTTCCCACCCAGATCGGAATATCAGGATGGTATTATCCGCCCCTTGGGCAATAATTTCAGCGGGCTGTGGGGGCCCATTTCCTTGGGTAACCCACACCTTTGCACCTGCAGACAGATTAGTGGATCCAATGCCTTTATCCCCTCGTGTAGGTTATCAATAGAAATCAAACAAAATAAAACATGGAAAAGAAAATAAGATGATACCTTTTTTTATTGGACATAACTTAATACATTTCTTGATTGGCTTTCCAAGGTGGCCTTCTTCCTCAGATCGGAAATAAGCAAATGAGGTAGCAGATAGTATATATGAGAGAAACATCAAAGCATTACTTTGACTGTCTGACAGAGTGGGAGGGTGGGGGTATGCATGGGGACATCAAAGCATTTCATTGATATTCTAACAGAATGGGTGTTGGTAGGTGAGAGGAGGGTAATAAACAGAGAAATAGAGAAATACAGCTTTTTTATAATGTTAGAAAACCCAGATCCGTATTAAGTCCTGTTTGTTGGGTGTCAAAATATTCAATCATTCTTATTTTAAAGGTCTTACGTTCCTGTATTGTTTTAAAATTACCTTTCAGTATTAAAAAAAAAAAAAAAACACCCGCCAACGGCGCAAAAAAACAACTTCACAAGAAGAAAGAAAAAGGGCATCAGCACTTTCGGAGGCAACAGGTAAATCCCCACACCCAAACACATGCAACAACCCCCCCCCCCCCCCCCCCCCCAAAACCACTTCCCCGCAACCACGGAATAAAACCCAACGCACAGCAAAACTCAACAGAAGACCACATCAACCGGCCACAGCCCCCCTCACACACCCTCCTCCCCAAAATGCAACCGCATAACTCCCTCTGTAATACAAACACCGCCCTCTAAATCCTCCCTCCCTCCCTCCCTCTCTTCTACGACATTGGAACACCACACTCCACCTCCTCCCCGACGACTACCTCCCGAGTCCCCATTAAGAAAAAAGATTATCTCCACAAACCGCACTCCAACTCCTCCCCGAACGACTACCTCACAAGTCCCCATTAAGAAACACAACAGACGCCCTCCCATCAGCAAATGCCTGTACGCCTACAGACCCCTACCCTTCAAAACATCAGTTCAAAAGTCGTCCTACATCTTCAAGATCACGGCAGCCTCCCAACGAAGCCATAAAAAAGAAAAAAATGCAGGCACTGCCCTTAACAAAACAAAAAAAACTAAAAAAAAAAACTCACTCACCCTAAATATATTACCACCCATCTCCCCCTCTTACACCAAAACACTCTCAGCTCAACAACCCAACCACCCTTTCCATTCTGAGACACACACACAACATAACAAAAACAAACAAAAAAACCCAAACACTACCAGTCTACTCCACCCTCTCTCACTTTCACACACACACAAACACTATCTGTAAAACATACACAGACACACTCTCTGTGTCACAAACACACAGAAGCAGAATCAGATATCACAACACAAGCCCCATCCACAACATATGCCCCCAACCCCGAGGCCAACAAAAAACACAACAGAACTGCAACTGTAAAAAAAAAACAAAAAAAAAAAAAAACACACACATCCAGAGGGCACCCCACCCACAACATTACTACAGCATACACGCCCTCGCACTCCAACTTTGACCCAACCTCTTTCACTACCCAACAAAAAAAAACTATCTTACACAAAAAATAACAAATAAAATGGTACATAACACAAAAATGTCAAATAATCATTACCAACACAATTATAAAATAAACCACTTTCAACACAATCATTGCAGAAATCAAATACCTTGCTAGTGCCCGTTTCATTGCTCACCGAAACGGGCCTTTTTTTACTAGTATATATATATGTATAACATTGCCCTAAATTCTCAGTTTTCAAAGCCATATAGGCCTCATTGGTTAATTCATTATAAGCTGTTCCCCACCTGACTGGGCTTTCCACCCGTTCCAGAGGCTCTAGCCCAATTTATGCTGTTTCTGGAAGGGCTGACACTTTTTCATGCAGTAAGGGAATTCCCCCAATCCCTGATTCCTTGTCATCAACAGCAGATGAATCCATTAACTGTTGGGTTGTATCTGCCTACCAGCAGGTGGAGATAAAGAACACTGAAAGACACAGTGACTCTGGACGGCCAGCCCCTTCTGCCTCATTATATCTCTATCTCCCAGCAGGTGTGGACGTCGCTTTAGCAGCTCCTGGATTTCTGCCTGTGCTTTGCCAGTAGAGTGGGGGTGTTGTGGCTGGTGGTGCCCACTTTGAAGGCATACTTGTTTTTGTTCCCTGTCCCTACCTTACCCCATACCCCCATCCTCCCAGAGTCCCTCTGTTGCTGCCTGCATCCAACTTTCCTCACAGTATTAAAAAAAAAAAGTGCACGCTTTATCAGCGTTGCTGTTCCATGGCTTTCTCCAGAGATTCTGGTTCTGTGCAGCTTGACTGGAGCTCGTTGACTCGGTCTTCTGAGGTGAGAGTGGTGCCCAGCTCCTCCGGGGAGGTTCCCGCAGACAGCGTTCTGTGCAGGGTAAGTTTTGGTGCGAAGCCACCATTTTTATTTCTATATTTCCGTCCAGTCGGGCAATGGCTACTGAAGGTGTTAAGCACTGCTCCCGCTGTGTTAAAACGCAGCTCAGCAGCGGGGCTTTGCTGTATGTGCTCCTTAGACGCTTGTGCTAGTACGGGCATGGCAAGCGGTGATTCTTCCCGCTCGATGGAGCTGGCAGCGGGCGCCATTTTGACTGCGCCGCGTGACTCGACCCTCGCGGTTTCGGAGGAGTCTGAGTGCAGGGGGACGCCTCGTTCCGAGGCTACTAGAGGAGCTCCTTTCTCCGCTTCTCCTAATTCGGGGGCGGAGGGCCAGGGTGAGTTTTTCTCCCCTGAATTTGGGTTGCTGATGCATAAGGCCTTTATATTAAAAATGACTCTGCTGGAGGCATCTGACACTTGGTTGCGGACTGGATTCCCTCCAGGTTTTGATAGGCAGGTGTTGGCTGCGGAGTTTCCTTCTTCCCCCGAGCGTTGGACTGACGTTAAACGTAGACGGGTAAATTCCCCATCTGAGGGTGGCGCATCTCCCTTTTTCCCCCTCTGGCAAGCTGTGGGGAGGCTGAGGAGTCTGGTAGGCCTTCTGTTATTTGGTGAGGAATTGGAGAAGTAGACCTAGGGGATTCCAAGTCTCAGCAGTTACCTGAGGATAGGCCGCGGCCTTCTTCCAAAAGCTCTGTTTTTTCCCTCTTCCAGGCCACATTTCCGTGAAGCTCGCTGGTTTCGCCCGGGGCGCTCTGCTCGGTTTTCTTTACGTGCCCGTTTTCAGCAGAGGAACTCCTTTCGCTCGGATACTCGTTCCGTAGTGGCCCAGGGGCATCCTCCACAATGATGGGACGCCGGTCCTCTCGTCGATTCCTGCAGTAGGGGTCGTCTTTCCCTCTTCATTGAGGAGTGGATCTAGATTTCTTCGGATCAGTGGGTCCTGGACCTGATCAAAGAGGGCTGCCGATTGGTATTCGGTGCCCCGGTGAGAGACATTTTTATGGAGTCCCGATGCGGCGCTGCCGTCTACCGGGCGGCGGTAGAGGAGACCGTGCAAGTCTTCCTGCAGCTTAGAGTGGTTGTTCCGGTGCCTCCCGCCGAATACGGCTGCGGTCGCTACTCTATTTATTTTGGGGTCCCTCGAAAAGGCGGGTCTTTAAGACCGCTCCTCAACTTATGAAGAGTCAATGAGGCCCTAAGAGTGCGACACGTTCACATGAAGCCCTGCTCTCCGTCATTGCGGCGGTTCAGCCAGGAGAGTTTCTCACGTCTCTGGACCTCAAGGAAGCGTATTTGCACATTCCTGTTTGTCCTCTGCATCAGCGGTTTCCCTGCTTGGCGGTTTTGAGCCAACTTTTCCAGTGTCGGGCCTTGTCTTTCACCCTAGCCTCAGCTCCTCGTACCTTTTCCAAGGTGATGGTGGTGGTAGCTCAGGCGAGAGGGTGTCAGAGTTCACCCATATCTCAATGACTGGCTCATCAGGGCGGATTCGGCAGATGAAAACCGCCTCGACCCGACCTGAAGTATAACTGCATTACAGGCTTGATGTTGAAGCGAAGCAGGACACGCATTTTCGTGCGCAAGTACTGGCTCGCGGAGTTGCCTGTTCCCACCCTACGTAGGGAGTGCTTTTACATCCCATCAGTTAATGGATTCATCTGCTATTGATGACAAGGAAGGGAAAATTAGGTTCTTACCTTGGTAATTTTCATTCCTTTAGTCACAGCAGATGAATCCATGATCTCTCCCTGTCTGACTTTGTTTTTTGTTCAGATCTTTCATGCAGATATTGTAGCTCCTCGGGAGGAGTTGAAGACAATTTCTCAAAGTTTCTACATGCTGTTCTATTGCAGGAGGTTGAGATCATCCCTCCTTTGGTTATTGGTCCGGTTCTGGGGCATTTGTTCGGAAAGTTTATGTTGCCTTTCTAAGTCACTCTGCTTTGGAAATTTCATATACTGAGGCAGAAGGGGCTGGCCGTCCAGACTCACTGTGTCTTTCAGTGTTCTCTATCTCCACCTGCTGGTAGGCGGATACAACCCATCAGTTAATGGATTCATCTGCTGTGACTAAAGGAAAGAAAATTACCATGGTAAGAACCTAATTTTCCCTTTTATTCTTTCCTGAATATACCACTTCCATTTATTGGTATTTCAGGTCTCAGGACAACCACATGTCCTATAATTAATAGCTGTTTCCCAAAACAAGTATTTTTCCTTTTCTAGTTCTAAAAAACCTACGGCTAGCATAATTTTCATTCCCTGAGACACTTAATTCTACTTCTAGTTTCACTGGCCACAGATCTAAGGCAGTCTGTGTTGTCAAAAGCCTGTTAAAAAAAAAAAAAAAAAACCTGTTGCTAGTTTCCCTTCACTCAAGGTCATTTTTTCCTGATATGCACTACTTGCAAAAGCTAAGTAATTAACACATTCCTATGTCTGAAAGTTTTTTAAAAGTTTCCCTGCCTGAAACGGTTCTTGACTCTTATAAGATTTATCTATGTGCAATTAATGACTCCAAATGAGTGTAAACATACTTTTAAATACTTTTTTTTTGTTAATTCTCCCTTCATTTCTTACTGCATCACACTTACGACGGCAAGGCACACTCAGTTATCATTTTAACTGCATAAATCACACAGCATTCTAACTGTGTCACACTTTACAACAGTACGCTCAGTGATCATTTTAACTAAAGTATTCTGGCAAGCATTTTAGCTGTAAATCACACACTTAAACATTCCAATTCTGTACCTTTCCCATGCTGTTTATCCCATCTCTAACGGGTTTTCAGATAATACTGTTACATAGTAACATAGAAAATGACGGCAGATAAAGACCCGTATGGTCCATCCAGTCTGCCCAACAAGATAAACTCATTTTTACATAGCAATTCCCTCTCCCTTTCTGTTTTCAGCAAAAGGCAATGATTCCTTTAAACCAGAATCCACTCAGTGGCTATAATAACATATAGTACCTCGTTCCAGCCTTGGAATTCAACTCTTCCCTGCATTCCTCTTACAAAGGTGTCATTCTTAGTACGAATCCCTACGCTCGTCGCCAAGATGTAATGCTATGGATTTACTGCCTGTCTCACTGACACAGACTACTGTGGATTCTTTTGGATTCGTAATAAGTAAATAAGACCTTTATTAGAGGAGCTAAATTCTACAATGGTTAGGATATATACACACAATGGTTAGCTGTATAAACAATCATTACATCACTGGTCTCTACATCTCAGCAATGCAAAGAGTTATTAGACCAGGAAATGAAGCAATAATACACTATACATACAACATCACTGGTCTCCATCATCTAGGCTCTTATCAGCTGGGGGGGGGGGGGGGGGCCGGTTCGCAGCGACAGCTAAGAGCTTCAGACCAGGAACACACCCTCTGCACGACACGTCTGCCTACAGATGAACCCCCACTCTGCTGTGACAAGCCCTCCCTTTTTATTAGGCTCTGAGCGCATATTCAGAGCTATGGAAAGTTACAGAATGCTTCTCTATTTAGGACTGTGGGAACGTGGTCACATGCTTTCCAAAGTCCAGGAAAACAAGTGCCATCCTCCCCTTCACGTACCAAATTAGAGCTGTGTCTTATCTTCTGAATTCCAACTTATTTTCACACAATCATAGTTAACAACCATTTTTAAACAGAATTACTTCTAATCAACAATATAGACCCTGAGTGCACTGGTCGGTCCAGACAGGGTTGAAAAACAATCTTTAAAATTCACTTTCATTACAGGTGTACAGTAGTTTGCTTCTTGTTATGGATATAGTTGGGCTTTTGGAGGGGAGGCTGCTCGTGGATCCATTTGGTGTGGAATTGTATGCTGACATGGGCATTTAGGTTTAAAAGCTGGCAAGAGAGCAGAGAGACTGTAGCAGGTGCGCTGAACCACTTCCCTCTTCCCCACAGCCTGGCTGTGTCTTCTTACCGCCTCTCGTTTTATTCATGGCAGGATGGCCTGAGAATCTTGGAGGGCTTGGCTGCTTCAGGGCTACGATCCATCCGCTTTGCCCTTGAGGTCCCTGCCATCCACAGCATTGTGGCAAATGACAGATCCTTTAAGGCTGTGGAGCTGATGAAGAGAAACATTCAGTTTAATGGCGTGGGGGAACTGGTGACTCCAAATCTTGCAGATGCCAGGTATGAACAGCTGCTTTCGTGATATTGGTGGGAGCCGTTTTCAGTACAGAGATAGTAATGGCTTTCTCTTTAAGCTGTTGGTCTGTGCTGGTTGTGAGGAGGGTGATGGGGTAGGGTTCAGTTTTGTGTGTTTGTGTTCAGGGTGAGGTTTTCTCGTCTCATAGACCATGTGGCGTTTCTACTGGCTGTTTTTTTTAACTCGGTGCCTTTTATCATTCTCTTCAGAATGCTGATGTACCAGTGCCGAGAGAGGAGAAACTGCTTTGATGTTATTGACTTGGACCCCTATGGGAGCCCTGCAATGTTCCTGGATGCCGCAGTGCAGGCAGTCAGTGACGGAGGTACAGGTGCCACTCAAACCTCCTGTGATACTGAGAGCAGGGAAATCACTGCACTCACAGGAACGGTGAGCGCTACTAATATTTCCCCTCTCGTGATTCCAGGTTTGCTGTGTGTCACTTGCACAGACATGGCAGTAATGGCTGGGAACAGCGGAGAGACCTGTTACAGCAAGTACGGCGCTATGTCCATCAAAGCCAAATACTGCCATGAGATGGTGAGTGTCCAGGGGCTTAGCTGTCGGCTCAGGGGATTGTGCTGTTGTTTCTACAGCCTTGGTGTGTGAGTAGTGGCTCGGATGGGGTAATGTTTACATTTGTGCTCATTCCCCCACATCCAGGCACTGAGGATAATCCTTCATAGCCTTGACCTGCGGGCAAACTGCTACCAGCGATACATTGTCCCACTGCTGGCGGTCAGCGTGGACTTTTACGTTCGGGTTTTTGTCCGGGTCTTCAGCGGACAAGCTAAGGTCAAAGCTTGTGCCAGGTGAGTTACGTGGTGCTGGTTGTATGTTCTTACCAGACTGCCTCCTTGGCTTGACCCCTTTCATCTTGTTCTGTAGCAAGCAAGCCTTTGTGTACAACTGCACCGGCTGTGGAACGTACCACCTGCAGAGACTCGGCAAGATGGTCAGCCATGGCAGCAGGTGGGTATCCAGGTCACGTGTCTCCCTTTGGATTTGGTTATGTGGTGAGAGATGCAGTAAGCTAGTTGTCTGTGTTCTTTTGGTTATAGCTGCCGGTGAAAAATTTTTTTTCTCTCGGAGTAACCCAAGGGGGGTTGTATTGTCGGGGTGAGTCAGTCAGTAGGCCCCTGCCCAAGACTGTGTTACCATACCTGATTTTGTCTGGCTTTCACTGGTGGAACCACAGCTGCATGGGGCCTGGGGTAGTCTTCCAGTTTCATCTCGTCACAATCCCCAGTTCTTCCTGAAATGCAGGATGTGTTGGGTCTAGGCTTCCTGTAGTACAGGGTTCTGCTCGGTCTCAAGGGATGGGGGCTGTGTATGTCCCTGTGTTTATTAGGGGGGAGCAGTGTGGATCTGTGGCCAGGACTGCCCTGTATATTCACATTCCATAGTGTCCCACAGATCAATCCAGAGACGAGTGGGTTATGTCCCCCTACCAGCAGGTGAAGATAGAACTTCAGAGTCTTACTATATGTAGACGTGCAGCCAGCCTTACTCTCAGTATTCTCTCTTATTTCAGCAGGTGGATAGACATATCCTGTGCAGCTCTCTGGATTGGGATTTCCTCCTAGCCTGTTTCCTCAGGATTAGTTGAGTTAGGGGTTCGTGGCCATGCTGAGCCAGTACGGGGTACACATGGTGGTGCCAGGTCCCTCCCCTACCCCTTCCCTATCGCCAGGCTTGGTGGCATTCCTTGGCGCTACGCTTCTGATTCTCCCTGCAACTTCTGCCTCTTAAAAAAATAAAACGAGAAGAAAAGAACATAAAGCCTAAAGTGATAATGGCTTTTCAGCTTTTGGTGGCACAACAGCGGTTGGTATTTTTCTTCCTTTGCGATATGTTTTCGGTTCTGTTTTTTTTTCAGGCTTCTGGTTTTCTCCTTTGCCGGATTTCTCCGCAGGTTGCTTGCTGCCGTTCCAGTGTCTGCAGTAGGCAGATTTTGGGTGACCTGTGTGTTTGCCGCTCTTTTTTGCTTAGGACCTGACTGGGCAGGCTTGGGGCTGGTGGTCCACTTTCTTGGCTGGAGCTAGAGTCCCAATGCTGTCCTTTGCCAGCAAGTGGTAGGCGGCATCTTGCAGTTTTCTTCTGTGCGGCAGATTACTTGCTGACTCTTGGCTGTTCTGGCTTCCTTTGTTCCACCTTTAGGGGTGGTCTGGTAGGTGGTACATAGGACCTGGGTGTCTGAATGGCATGGTAGATGTGGTTTGGTTCTCCACTCTGCGCCAGGGTGCTAGGTATGGTCTGTCTTGGAACGTGCAGACTTGTTCCATTTTGGTCTTTGTGCCATGTGTGGTCTTGGACATTCACTCCTTGCCCCATCTGGGGGGGTTGGTCCTGGCCCCGTCTTGGAGCGTCTGACTCTTTTCATGTCGGCCAGCGTCGGCCCAGTTTTATTAGAACTGAGCGACTGTTGGTGTTCGCTCTATGGTCCGGGTGTTATCTAGGTACAGCACTGCTGGCTTTGTCTCTGGTTGATGAGCCTGGCTTTGTTTCGGGGGTCCTAGTTCAGGGCATTCCACATGGCGGCGTCTTGGACATTAGCCGTGATGAGTGAGAGACATTGAGGCTTACTGCGGCGGAGGCTGTAGTCTGGCTCCGACTTGAGACCGTCGGATCCTTTTCCGGCTGAGGCCGTCGGAGCCTTGCTGTGGCTGAGGCCGTCGTTTTTAGTCGTAGATGTACATCGAGTCTTGTTGCTCTTGAGACCATCTGGTATTGGCCCGGCTCTGGATTGAAACTTGCTGCTGATATGGAGATTTTTGCTGGCAGCGACAGTAGAGTCTAGTTCCAGCAGTGACCGTCAAGTTTTATCTGTTTCTCAACATCATGCCTTGCTCCTCTTCCGTCCGGCCTTGGCCTGGCTCTGGTTGTTGGGCCTGGCTCCACCTTTGGCGGTCAGGCCTTGGGGTGGAGTCATGTTTCGTCTCTGTATGTCAGGCCTTGTTCCGTTCCAGGCCGGCGGTCCCTGCGTTCTTGGGACATCCGGAATAGCCTTGGATGGGGCTGTCGATCTTTGCTTATCTAGTTATAGAGCTGTTCTTCGTCACGGGGTGTCTGCTCTTTTCTGTTTATGTAGGGCAGACCCTTGTCCAGTAGTTGGAAGTTGAGCTCGGCGTATGTGCCGGTTGCTCGTTTTCTCCTCCTTCGTTGGATAAGTAATATTCCTCTGATTCTGAGTGGCGGGACTAGCATGGTCTATGTTGGTATTGGTCCTGTTACGGTGACGATGGCATGTCTTTGACCGGTCGAGGACAGTAATAGGGGGACGGCTCTCCCCATCTCTGCGTAGCGAGTTGGTCCATGGTTTTGAGTTTTGGACTTCTTTATGGGTCAGCCGACCTACTCTTATTTAGCTACTGTCGGGGCTTCTCAGTCTATGCTACGGGCTGGAAAGGAGTCTGGTAGTATTGCACTGCTGTCCTTGATTGCTTCTCTTTGTGGGGCACTTGGCCTCCTTTATCTTGCATGTAGAGTCTGGCCTTCCAGCAGGTAGACTTTTCCTCTGTCTTCACTACTACTACTACTTGACATTTCTAAAGCGTTACTAGGGTTACGCAGTGCTGTACAATTTAACATAGGACAGTCCCTGCTCAAAGGAGCTTACAATCTAAAGGACAAATGTACAGTCAGTCAAATAGGGGCAGTCAAATTGGGGCAGTCTAGATTTCCTGAAAGGTATAAAGGTTAGGTGCCGAAAGCAACATTGAAGAGGTGGGCTTTGAGCAAAGATTTGAAGATGGGTAGGGAGGGGGCTTGGCGTAAGGGCTCAGGAAGTTTATTCTAAGCATAGGGTGAGGCGAGGCAGAATGAGCGGAGCCTGGAGTTGGCGGTGGTAGAGAAGGGTACTGAGAGGAGGGATTTGTCCTGTGAGCGGAGGTTACGGGCGGGAACGTAAGGGGAAATGAGGGTAGAGAGGTAATGAGGGGCTGCAGACTGAGTGCATTTGTAGGTAAGAAGGAGAAGCTTGAACTGTATGCGGTATCTGATCGGAAGCCAGTGAAGTGACCTGAGGAGAGAGGGGTGATATGAGTACATCGGTTCAGGCGGAATATAAGACGTGCAGCAGAGTTCTGAACGGATTGAAGGGGGGATAGATGGCTAAGTGGGAGGCCAGTGAGGAGTAGGTTGCAGTAGTCAAGGCGAGAGGTAATGAGAGCGTGGACGAGAGTATGGGTGGTGTGCTTTGAGAGGAAAGGGCGAATTTTGCTGATGTTAAAGAGAGAGAAGCGACAGGTCTTGGCTATCTGCTGGATATGCGCAGAGGAGAGGGAGGAGTCGAAGATGACTTCAGAGGCAGATATTTTCTCTCTTTCTGGAGGGTAGTTTTGCCCGGGTCCGGGATCATCTCGCTCAACTGTTCCGGATATCCCTAACACCATTTCAGAAGGTGGCAATTGATTTGGTTCTGGGGATCCAGCTTTATCTGTGTCTGGTTCTTTGCCCTTTCGGGACTGGCACGTGTTTAATTCCTGTCGCTCCTAACTAGGCTTGTCTCTGTCGTCTGATTGTCTCCATTGTTGGCTGTCGGACAGGTTTCCTCGGTGGAGCTTTGCTCTTCTCTGGGGAATGAGCCTAACGTTTTAGTCTAAGTCACTCCGGTAGACATCTAGAATGGGAGTCGGGCTGGGGTTTTCTCTCTTTTGTTGTTTTGGCGGCTAGCTGGCTTCTCACTCTGGTGAGTAACCCAGGCATGCTCGGTTTTTTCGAGAGTGACGTTCTTTCATTCAGGCTGGCTCCTCGGCTCAGTCCGCCTCCTGGTTCCTTAGCAGATTAGCGTGGCGATAGACGCTTCTATCGTTCAGGCTGGTAAGGTTTCAGGGACTTTTGGGTCCTTCTGGGCTCAACTTTTCGTTCTATCTCTTCGTCGGGATGTTGCAGTGATTGATATATGTGTTGTGGCTTGAAGATACATATATTGTTTCCGGCGTTGGGGGGGGTTCCATCCCTTTTTCGCTAAATTTCGCTTTTTCTCAGTCTATTGAATGTTCGGGCTTTTCTGTTGGAGGGCCGGGTTCCCTGCTCATGACTAACGTTTGGTGTCTTTTCCTGTTTTCCACGTTCTGGGCATGTCTTTCATTTCCTCTGGTGAGTCCTCTTGGAGTTTAGGTCTGCTCTGACCTTCGTCTTGGGAGTTGGTTCAAGTTTGTCCTCGAGCCTTTGGCTATTGAGAGATCCCACCTTACTTTGGGGACTGCTTTTGTACATCCCACTTGTCTCTGGATTGATCTGTGGGCACTATGGAAGGAAAAATTAGTTATTACCTGATATTTTTCTTTCCATTAGTCCCAACAGATCAATCCAGAGGCCCGCCCTTTACTGTTTGTTTGCATAATTTCCATTGTTATCAGGGGGGTGTTTATCCCTGTTCTGGTCCACTAGGTTCTGTTCTTTTCTGAGGGACCGATGGAAATTGACGGAAAACTACAGAGGATGGAGTACTCGCATGATTACAATTCGCCACTTAGGTGGTTTCCCTCCTGCTGTTGCAGTAGAGGAAGAGCCTGCAAGGGTTATCTGGAGGCAGGAGTGGACTTTGATATTAGGTTGTTTTGCTTCTTCATTTGCTTTGGTATTGACAATACTGAGAGTAAGGCTGGCTGCACATGTCTACATATAGTAAGACTCTGAAGTTCTCTCTATCGCCACCTGCTGGTAGGGGCACATAACCCACTCGTCTCTGGATTGATCTGTTGGGACTAATGGAAAGAAAATTATCAGGTAATAACTAATTTTTCCTTTGTGAATAGGGACCTTCTTGGATGTGTATGTCCCTGTGTTTATTGGGGGGGGGGGGGGAGCAGTGTGGATCTGTGGCCAGGACTGCCCTGTATATTCACATTTGTGAATAGGGACCTTCTTGGATCTTTGCAGGGGTTTTTCTCACTCTAATATGTTTTTTTTCCCCCTTTTGCTGGGCAGTTTCAAGTATTCGGCAGGATCAGGACCTCCAGTGGGAAAAAACTGTGAGCACTGTTTCCAGCGGCACCAGGTGTGTATGGGGCTATAGGATGGATGCTGTGCATTTCACTGTGGCAGACAACAGCTGCATAACCCTTGCAGACCCTACTTAATTTTCATCTTCCCCCACCTGTGTCTCCAGTAATTCTCTTGGCTGTGGTGTCTTCCTGCCTATGACAGCACTGCCTCCCTGGGGCAAGAATGCAGTTTGTACATAACATTTCTCGTATTGTAGGTGGGCGGACCCATCTGGGCCGAATCCATTTATGACCCTGATTTTGTGCAGAGAGTCCTGAATGCAGTGAAGATTAACCCACAGCGCTTCAAGACTTCAGATAGGATTGAAGGGGTGCTCAGTATGGTGCTAGAGGTGAGATAGGGTTCTGTTCGGAGACTTCAGGCTGTCTGGGTGGGGGGGTTATTCGGTATGCTGGTGGGCAGTGGCTTAATCTAATGAGGGGAGGAAGTGCTAGGCATGTGTACAGAGGTCTGTGAGAAAGGAGGCCTTATCTTGTGATAGATTTGGAGTGGGGAAGACATTATGCAGCAGCAACTATTTCTAACCCGCAGTTTCTTTCTCACCTGGCAGGAGCTGCCAGATGTTCCCTTATATTACACCCTGGATAACCTCGGCAGAGTCCTGCACTGTATCAACCCTTCCCTCCTACAGTTCAGGTCAGTACAGCACCAGGTTGAGAGAAGAGGGTTCCAGCCCGTTCCATGGTGCACCCCTTGTTCTTGGGCTGTCCTGGACTCGCATTGGGAACAGGACTTCCCCTAGTGTTCTAACCAGATGTCTGTCTTTTCCCATCTCTAGATCTGCTATACTCCACGCCGGCCACAGGGTGTCTCTGTCTCACGCATGCAAGAGTGCTATAAAAACAGATGCACCTCCCTCTGTCATTTGGGACATCATGAGGAGCTGGGTGAGGAGAGAGAAATATGGGGGGGGAGGGGGGAGAGGTAAGGAGGGCTAGCTGCTGTTGAAAAGGACCCTTAAAACTAGGGGTAGGAAAATGCTACCACATCCCCTCTAACCCTCACTATGTATATGGCATCCAAAATCAGGAAACTCTGTCTAGCGAGTCCTGTGCTTCCCATTCCAGGAGAAGAAGAATCCTGTGAAGAAGGAGCGACTGTCTGCAAGCAGCCCAGCCTTCCATATCCTCAGCACAGAGCCCAGGTACCAGGGATAAGAGCATGAGAGACCCTGAGGCACGTTTAGCTAGCCAGTGCTTCCAAGTTTGGTTAATATGTAATAAATTTTGCCAAGCAGTGAAGCTAAGGAAGAAGCCAAGGTAAATGGGAGCAATAATACACATTTCCTTGTCATCTATACCAGACCAGTCCAGACTAATGGGTTGTGTCTGTCTACCAGCAGAAGGAGACAGAGAAAATAGTTCCAAGTAAACCGCCCCTTAAGGGTATTGTGCAGCCTGGAATGTTCAGTATTTTCTCTGTCTCCTAGCGGATGGTGGACGGATCGTGCAGCTGCTCTGGATTGCTGGCTGGTAGCTCCTGTACCAGATTCTTCTGGTGACAGTGGAGCCAGGGGTGTGCTGGTAACCGTGTTGGGGCTAGTTTTAGATGATACTCAGTGGTCCTGAGTTCCTCATCTGCCAGCTAGGGTGATATCCAGTGACCCTGGTTCCCTCCCCTACCCTACCTCCTCTGGCTGTCTTTCTAGCAGGGTGATGGTTGATTGTGGCATAGTATTTCCCTTGATGGCTATAGTATTCTACGGTGTTTTAAAAACTTAATAAATTTTTTCTATGGCATAGGGTGCATTGTTCAGAGGCCATGGGGATGTATAGCTCTTTCGTATTCCCTGAGGGACAGTCCTGGCTACTAAGTGCCCAATTTTGTAGCTGACTTTGAGGGCATGCTTTATTCATATTTTCCCTACTTTTCCAACTGTCGTGAAGCTCTCATTTTTTCATCTTGGCCTTTTTCTGGTAATTACGGAACATATGACCACTTAGGGAATAAGGTCATTTATGGTTTTTTCTATCAATACCGCATTAACAGTTTGTAAACATTCTGATTTTTGTCCGGTATGCTCGTTCATAGCATCTACTATCTCTTCCTTAGAGATCTTATGTTCTTGTCTCGAACTTTCTTGAAGTCACGTACAGTCTTGTCTCCATTGCCTTCACCAGAAAGGCTGTGGCACAAAATTCACCACTTCCTCAGCGACCCTCCAGACCGGTCAAGACGCGTGGGTTATGTCCTCCTACCAGCAGAGGGAGACTGAGAAAACACTAAGCTTTTGAAGCCTGTATATATAACCTGTGCAGAACCTCCACTAGCCAGTATTTTCTCAGTCTCAGCAGAGGTAGCAGTTGACAGCCTGTGCAGTCTCCAAGAGTCTGGTGAGGTAGTTTGTCATTGGGTCGTAGGATTTTTTCCTTCCAAACTTTATTCTGTTGCAGTACCCTGTACGTGTGTGTAAAAAAAAAAAAAAAAAAAAATGTGCTTTGGGGCCCTGGGTCCGGTGGGGCCCAGTTTATTCCCCCTGGGGTGTTACACCTATGTTTGGGTCCCTCCCCCTGTGCTGCTCTCTATTTCTGTTTGCTTGGCAGCTTTGTGCCTCGGCTGCTTTCTCAGTATTGTAGCCTTGAGTGCCTTACAATTTCCAGATGCCAGAGTTGGAGTACTGTGCCTTTAAGGGCATTTATTTCTTTATTTTCAGCGGACCGAACGGGGGTTTCGATTCCTTGCTGGAACGAGGGAGCAGCGCTTTCTTCAGTGCTTTTGCAGTGTGAGTGAGTTTTTGGTTTGGCGCGTTTGCGGAACAGCTTTTCCCTTCCCTCGTGGTTTATGGCGGCCCAGCTCCTCCGATGTCGCGCGTGCTCGTGGCGAGGGGTAGAGGCGCCGGGCGCTTAGTGTAAGCTTTGCGGTGCGCCTATAAAGGTGGCTGCGGCTCCCCCCGACTTGACCTCGGAGGGATCGATGGTGTTGGGAGTCTCCGGGTCAGCGGGAGCGTAGGCAGGGCCGCTGTCAGCGGGAACAGTTTCGGCAGGAACGGCCGCCATCTTGAGTCCGACGCGGCCAGTGGAGCCAGCTGTTTTTGGGCCTGTGGCCTCCGTTTTTGGCACAAAAGGGCCTAATGACGGTCCAGGAATGGTGGGCTTTCCTCCAGATTTTGTCTGGACGCGGTATCAGGCCTGGAGATCGGGACCCCCCCCCCCCCCCCCCCCCCCAATTGGAAGAGGGGGCTGTTTCCATCTTGGCTGAGAGACCGCAGTTAGAGTGGTCAGAGGACAGGCATTGTTTTTCTCCTGTAGCTGCAGAAGCTGCGCTTAGTGATCTGGGGGAGTCAGATGGAATTGACGGCTCTCAGGAGCAGGCTTGTTGGATTCCTGGAGAGGATCCTTCAGTAGTGCGGATTTTCCATAGAGATGAGCTGTCAGAACTCATAGATCGGGTGTCGTCCACCCTTCAGTTTGGTCCTGAGGTGGCTTTGGGGGAAACTGGCCAGGATCCGTTGGTGAAGGGCATTCAGCGTCAGGCGTGATCCTTCCCTATGAACAAGGATCTCCAGGAGATGATTTGTCAGGAATGGGATTTGCTGTGTAAGGTGGCAAAGGCAATGGCGAGGCTTTATCCCCTCCCTCAGGAAGATAGGGATTCCTTTAAGGCTCCCACGGTAGATGCAGTAGTGACGGCAGTAATTATAGCTACTGCTATCCCGGTTGATGGAGGAACGGCCCTCCGTGATCCTCAGGATAGGAGGTTGGGATCTTTTCTCAAGCGTAGTTTTGTTTTGTCGGCTCTAGCCCTGCAGGCCTCGGTTTGTGGGGGTCTGGTAGCTCGGGCATGTTTTCGTTGGGCCGAGAAGCTCCTGGATGATTCGGTAGATGTTGGTTCTTCTGGGGGGTCAGGAGTTAGCCAACTTGGACATGGGTTCATCCTTTTTGTCTGAGGCATTTTATGATTTGTTGCGTACTTCAGACAAAAATATGGCTATGGTTGTGGGAGCGCGTAGGGCCCTCGGTTTACAAGGTTGGGTCGCGGATGCGGCTTCTAAGGCTAAGTTGTGTTCTCTGCCACTTAAGGGAGCTATGCTCTTTGGAGAAGATTTGGACAAGTTAGTGTGAGGTCTTAGTGATACCAAGGTTCTATGGCTCCAGATTTTCGGTTCAAGGCAGGGGCCAGAGCTAGTTCCTCTCGGGGACGGTTTAGGGAGGCTCAGCGGTATAGGCCGGGCAGATCGAGTGGGACCTACCCCTAGCTGTCTGTTCGTCTGTCCAATTTAGATTGTAAGCTCTGTTGAGCAGGGACTGTCTTTTCATGTTAATTTATACAGAGCTGCGTAAATCTAGTAGCGCTATAGAAATGTATAATAGTAGTAGGACCTCTAGGGGTCGGTTTTTCCAGCGCACACAGTTCTTTCGTGAGAGTCGTCGCGGAGGGCGTGGCTTTTCCGCGGGAGGTTAGTATTCAGGCCGCAATTCCCAATGAAGGTGTGCGGGCTCAGGCTCTGGTGCATGTTGGGGCTCGGCTGAGTCTGTTTTACCAGAGCTGGGCCCAAATCAGGTCAGATCAGTGGGTTCTCGAGGTGTTTCGAGGCGGATATGCGCTGGAATTCGAAAGCTGTTCTCCCGAAGTGTTTCTGGAATCCCTCTGTCGGTCTTGGAGCAAGAGGGCAGCAGTGAGGGACACTCTGCGGTGGCTGCTCGCGTTGGGAGCCGTGGTTCCTGTTCCTTCAGATCAGCAACGCTCGGGGTGCTATTTGATCTATTTTGTGGTCCACAAGAAAGAGGACACTTTTCGTCCCATTTTAGATCTCAAAAGGGTCAATACGGCACTCAAGGTGCCCTCTTTCCGGATGGAGACGTTGCGGTCGGTCACTGGTGCGGTCCGGAAAGGAGAGTTTCTCACTTCCCTGGATTTGACGGAAGCTTATCTTCACTTTCCTTCGTGCAGCCTTTTGGTTCCAAGTTGCAGGGTACGATTCGTCGGTTCCTTCCAGAGAAGGCGCCGACAGCCCGTACTTATCGTCAGGTCCTGGGCCTGATGGCGGCGACCATAGAGGTAGTTCCGTGGGCCAGGGCGCACATGCGTCAGGTACAGTCAGCTCTGCTCAGTCGTTGGTCCCCTCTGTCGCAGGACTTGGAGATGTGTTTTCTGCACTGGTGGCTCAACCCGCGCAATTTGGGAAAAGGAATGCCGTTGGAGTCCCCATAGGGGCTGGTAATGGTCACGGATGCCAGTCTGCAAGGTTGGGGGCACATTGTCTCGGTCAGGTAGCTCAAGGCCGGTGGTCTCGGGCAGAAGCAGAGTGGTCCATCAACCGGCTGGAAACTCTGGCCATTCGGGTGGCGCTCCAGGCCTTGCCGTCGGTAGTTCGCCACAAGGCAGTCCGAGTGCTCTGCGACAACGCCATGGCAGTAGTGTATGTCAACCGTCAAGGGGGGACAAAGAGCCTTGGTGGCGCAGTTGAACTCATCTTCAGGCTCTCTTGGCAGCGCATGTGGCCGGGGTAGGTCACATAGATGCAGTTTATCGCAGCAGGCACACTCTAGATCCCAGAGAGTGGTCTTTTCTTCGGTCAGTGTTCCAGCGAGTTGTGTCGGTCTGGGGACTTTCGGTGATAGATCTTAGGGCAACGGCTCGCTATGCGCAAGTTCAGAGATTTTTTTCAGTCGCTGAAGAGACCCTCGAGCGGAGGGAATCGATGCTCTTCTGTTGCCTTGGCCTCGGGAGTGGCTGTATGTGTTTCCTCCGTGGCTGTTAGTCGGTCGAGTAATATAGCGCATCGAACATCACTCCGGTCGGGTGATTCTGGTGGCTCCGGATTGGCGGCGTCGACCATGGTACGGAGACCTGGTGCGGTTGGCAGGGGCGGCGGCCCTGCCTGTGTTAGGATCAGTTCTGTGTCAAGGCCCGATAATCATGCCGGATCCGGCTCGGTTTTTGCTTACAGCTTGGCTCTTGAGCGGCACAAGTTGAAGAAGGGGCTTTCGTCCAGTGGCTTTGCTACGATGTTGAGTTCCCGTAGACGATCCACTTCCTTGGCGTATGTCCGGGTTTGGAGAATCTTTGAGCACTGGTGTGAAGACCATCGGGTTCGGCCGTTTCGCTCTTCGGTGGCGGAAGTTTTGGAATTTTTGCACGATGGTGTTGATAGGGGTCTGGCCTTGTCTACACTGAAGGTTCAGGTGGCAGCTTTGTCATGTTTTCGTGGGAAGCTTCAGTGAAAGTCCTTCGCTTCTGTGCCTGAGGTAGTGCGTTTTTTGAAGGGTGTTAAGTTGCTGCGTCCGCCTCAGTGACGGATGGTGCCTCCGTGGGATTTGAAGCTAGTTTTGGATGCTTTGATCAGGCCTCCGTTTGGGCCTCTGGTATCGGCATCTTGTAAGGATTTATCTTTAAAGACGGTCTTGTTGGTGGCGATTACTTCAGCACGGAGGGTTTCAGAGCTTCAGGCTTTGTCTTGTAGGGAACCATTTTTGTCCTTTCTGAGGGAAGGTTTCGTTGCGGATGGTGCTTTCCTTTTTTGCCCAAGGTGGTTCCGAGTTCCATGTTAATCAGGTCATCTCTCTGCCAGTGTTGGATGATATGGCTGGAGATTCGGAGCAGCGTGGTATTGCCAAGCTGGATGTCAGGAGAGTTTTGAGTTGTTATCTCTCTGGAACTCAGGACTTCAGAGCCTCTGACCGTTTGTTCATTCTTCATGGTGGCCCAAAGAAGGGTGCAGCGGCTCCTAAGGTGACCATAGCACGGTGGTTGAAGGAGGCAGTTGCATCTGCTTACTTGAAGGGTCCTGTGGTGCCTAGGGGCTGGTCTGCTCATTCCACTAGGGGAATGGCAGCCTCGTGGGCGGAGAATAATATGATTTCTCCGTTAGATATTTGTCGGGCTGCGGTTTGGTTTTCATTGCATTCCTGTGTGAAGCATTATAGGATTCCTGTGCATGCAAAGGACGAGGTGCGCTTTGGGGCAGCAGTTTTGACCTCTGGCCTTAGTAGGTCCCTCCCGTAAGTTAGTTACTGCTCTGGTACGTCCCACGCGTCTTGACCGGTCTGGAGGGTCGCTGAGGAAGGTGAAATTAGATCTTACCTGCTAATTTTCTTTCCTCTAGACCCTCCAGACCGGTCAAGAGCCCGCCCTGTCTGTATTGGAGGCCAGGAGGTGTGTTTGTTGGATAATTCTTGGCAGCTGTAGATTGTTGTTTCTCTAATTGCAGACTGTTTATTTCTGTTTTGTGATAGGAGTCTGGGACAGGTGGGGCTCTTCTTTGATAGTCCACCTGTAGAAGCCCAACTGTTTTATCAAAGGCAAAGGACCATGTTTCCATAAGAGCAAGCGGAAGATGTTTCTTGTTTTTGCAGTTTACTGTGACCACGTACAGGGTTGCTAGTTGTTGTTAGTGTTTTTTGTTTCTCTGCTTTGTCAGGGTTATACTGGCTAGTGGAGGTTCTGCACAGGTTATATATACAGGCTTCAAAAGCTTAGTGTTTTCTCAGTCTCCCTCTGCTGGTAGGAGGACATAACCCACGCGTCTTGACCGGTCTGGAGGGTCTAGAGGAAAGAAAATTAGCAGGTAAGATCTAATTTCACCTTTTGTCCGTTTCACATATTTTTCCTTTTTCATTTTTTTTTTTTTGTTACATTTGTACCCCCCGCTTTCCCACTCATGGCAGGCTCAATGCGGCTTACATATACAGGTGCTTATTTGTACCTGGGGCAATGGAGGGTTGTGACTTGCCCAGAGTCACAAGGAGCTGCCTGTGCCTCATTCTATGCGCCTTCACTCCAGAGCTTCCTTTCAGTTGGAAGGGATTCTTTCACTTCCTGTGCAATTTTGCTATCAGTACATGAGTTTTGTCATACGGGGAAAGACTAAGAGTCCATCAAGCCCACCATCCTGTTCTCAGGTGTGGTCCATACAGGTTGCAAATACCACATTCATCTGGGTACATCTCAGTATGGGAGGAGAAATGACCATGATACGAGGATGTTGAGAAGGTCCTCATCAGTTTTCTTGCCCTGCTCTTCGGTCTAGCGGCGGCTCCGCGCACTTTCACTTAAGTTATGGTATTAGTAGCAGCGGCGCTCATGAAGCAAGGGCTCCTCGTTTCATCCTTTCCTAGATGACTGGTTCATTAGAGACAGTCTTATTGGCAGAGTTGTCACGTCAAGCAACGGGTGGTGCATTTCTGGCAGACTCTAGATTACGTGGTGAATGTAGCCAGGTCTCTCATTTGATCTCTTTTTTTTGAGCTCTCATGTGATCTCATTAGATTTCATTTCATATCTCTGTTTTTCTCTCTTTGTTTAGTCAAGTTGGCACACAGTATTTTGTCTTCTCTACAAGCATCCCACTTTATGTTTTTTCTTGATGATCTTGGGCCTTCGGCCATTTCCTGGCTCTATTTTGCAGAGTACAATTTTACTTTCTAGCTCCCAAGAAGGAATTTCTTCTGCATTCTCTTTGGAGTCTCGGTAGTCTCCTTTGGCAACTTTTCACTCCGTCAATTTCATGGGCATTGGAATAATTAAAAAAAAAAAAGAGAATCTTTATGTGTATTTTTTTGTTTTTGTTTTTCCTCCTTGATTTCACCCTACTAGACTCTCACCTTCTGGGCGTTGTCAGCGGATGGTACCTTAATGGGACGTCCCAGTTCTAGAACCTTTTTTGTTTTCGCTCTGACCTCCCATATTCCTCGCTTAGTCTCTTGCTGAAAAGATTCGTCAGGTGCAGGGATAGATGCCCTCTCGCACCCGGATATTTATCTTGGATGGTGTTCCCTCAGCTCAGTTGGCCTCTGTATTCTCAATAGTGCAGCACTGGTGGTTGAGATTGAGCATCCTTCCTGCAGGTATGCCTGGAGAATATACACAGTGGACAGTTTTTGGTGGCTACATATGTGAAAATATATATGTATATATGTAATACCACACTGGGAAAAGGTCAAAGGTTCCATCGAGCCCAGCTTTCTGTCCACGGCCAACCCAGGCCATGAACACCTGGCTAGATTCCGAAACATACAAACATTCTATGCATGTTATTCCTGGAACTGTGTAGTGGTTTTTGGACTTCTATATGTATCTAACAGATAAAAGGTACTGACAAGTGTCTACTGTTGTTTTATTCCCGTTTCCACTAATTGGGGTCTACGACAAGAGTCTCAGGTGATCTGCTTGCAGAGGCAACAGCTACAGACGATTCTTTCTCTCTCATTTGAATTGCGCTCTGAGATATGTTTTCTTCATATTGTCTAACTGCAGCGGCTGGCAGTTTATTGGGACCTTCAGTCTAGTTTGCAGCAGGAATTTAGGTACCTTCTTCTCCTGCATAGTATTTTATTCTAGGATGATTTATTTAACTGCACTCTTATTTTTACCTCTTTAGCTTCAAGTGATCAGGTATTTTCTCACTGACAGCCTTTACATACTTCCAATCTGTTGCTAGGTTGGCAAGGGTCTAGGATATCTGGAGGAATGGTAGATTCATTGCAGATTTTTTGTTTTGAGGCAGCTCCGCCTCTACCTTTGCCATCTTTCGTTCAGTCGTTTTTTCTTGAGTCTCTCTGTCCTTTGCGCTGTACTAATAGTGCAGTAGGGAATAATATATAGCGGCCCTTGGTAGGGGACATGTTCAGCGTCGCTTGGACTTTTCAGTTTTCTTGCTTTGTAGTCATCCTATTTAGTTTGTTGTTGGCTCTTGGATCGTCAAGCTTTCAGCTTGGTATTCATCCTAGTTTGGGTGTTTTCAGGGACTCTACCGCGTTCTCAATGTCTGTCCCTCCCGTAAGATTACTGCTTTGGTACTTCCCATCAGTCCAATCCTGGTCCGGTCCGGAGGGACGCTAAGGAAGGAGAAATTAGATCTTACCTGCTAATTTGCTTTCCTTTAGTCCCTCCGGACCGGACCAGGCCCCTCCCATTTTTCGTCATCTTTTCAACGGAATATTAAAAAATAAATCAATAAAAAATAACAACCACAAACAAGCAATTAATCCAGAAGCTTGTATAGATAGAATTTTAAGTGAGCCCATGTTACATCTCTGGTTGGAGTTGCTGGTGGGCTCCGTTCCTGGTATATATAAGTACGTATATATGTATATATTTATATGTATATTGGTAGATACCTGTACAGCTTTAAGGGGGCCATACCACTTCTCTGGTGGGAATTGCTGGTGAGCTATAATACAAGTGAGCCATACCTCTTTTCTGGTGGGAGTTGCTGGTGAGCTATAATACAAGTGAGCCATACCTCTTTTCTGGTGGGAGTTGCTGGTGAGCTATGATACAAATGAGCCATACCTCTTCTCTGGTGAGAATTGCTGGTCAGCTATAATACGAGTGAGCCATACCACTTCTCTGGTGAGAGTTGCTGGTGAGCTCTAATACATAAGGGGCCATACCACTTCTCTGGTGAGAGTTGCTGGTGAGCTCTAGTACTCGGCTTTGCCGAGGAATTTGTGGGTGCTAGGATTCCATACGGCACAGAAGGTTTCTCTCTTTCTTTTCTGCTTGGTTAGTCAAATACTGAGGCTAAGGTCACATGGCCAGGGCTCTTATTGGCTCTCTAGAGTCACAGTTTTTTCTCAGTCTCCAACCTGCTGGAAGGTGAGCACAACCCATGAGTCCAATCCTGGTTCGGTCCGGAGGGACTAAAGGAAAGCAAATTAGCAGGTAAGATCTAATTTCTCCTTAATCCCTGTTACTAGTGAGGAGGGTTGTTTAAAAAAAAAAAAAGAAGAAACTTTGTTTTTCCTTCTTTCTCTTGCCTGTTACCTGATTTATTTTCCCGCCTTTGGCAATGTATTCTAGGGGGCTGCTTGCGAAGTTCCTTTGAATTTCGCTGGCCGGCATCTGATTCTGATCTTGGACCCTTCTGAGCTGGTACCAGTTGCTTTGATTTTTTTTTTTGTGGGACACGGTTCGTGTCTGGATCACGAAACTCAGTTTTTTTTTTTCCTCTTCATGGTCCTAGATGGCGGCTGGTTCAGAGGGTGGCCCTGTTGCTGGAACTTGTACCTTTGCAGTTCGGATGTCTTAGTCTGCCATTTCCAAAGTGGGGGAAGTCTCTCACTGGCTGCGTTTGGCTGCAGGCTCAGGCTTTTTAGTCCAGGGCTATTTTTTTAAATTCCTGTCAGCCTTATGCGGCTGTTGGTCAGCTCTTTTCCAGACCGTCTGGTTTCTGCTGCTTCTGGCATCTTGCTTGTGATGCCCCTGCTATTTGATTCTTGTTTTGGCTGCAGTTTTTCCTCCCTTCAGTAGGGAGGTTCTGGTTCTCTCAGCCCCGTGGATCCCTCCTATCTGCTCTGGTTTGTCTGCAGGGTACTTTCCTTCTGGTGGGGGTCCGAGTTGCCCTTGGTGTACAACTGCTAGCTCAAATCCCTCTCCCGAATACCCTCGGGAGCACCAGTCTTTTGCTTGGACTCGGTTCAGTGTCTCTTTATGGGAATGAGCCTTTTTAGGACTAGTTTGCCACAGCTCTTCCTTGCTTTCAGGCGGGAGTTTTAGCCTGGCACAGGCGGATTTTGCCTTTTCTAGTTTCAGGCGCCTCTCTCCTGGCACATTTGGCACTCCTTCCTTTTTCTGTAAGGGATGCAGTTCTTTCCTGCTGAGCAGATCTATTGCTGTCTGCCTCTTAGCTCTGTGCTTTTCTCTACTTTTCTGCAGGGAAGTGGATCTGTTCTAGGTCTGGAGTTTGACTCTCCCTCATTGGCGCCAACTTCATGTGTGCTGTGGGTGCTCGAGCACCCCCAATATTTCACCGCCGGAACCAGAAGTTCCCCAGGAGCCAGCCCGCTGCCCGACCTCTTCTCCCACTTCCACGCCTTCCTGCATGCCCGCCCATAACTTAAGTCATCTTACCGGGGTCCCAGCGGCAGTAGTAGTGAAAGACGAGCAGGCTTGGTGAGTCGGCGCTTCAGCCTGCCTTCCTTTCTCGTTGCTGTCAGCTCTGCCTCTGGTCCCGCCCTTGCGGAAACAGGAACTGAGACCGGGACCAGAGGCAAAGCTGAGAGCAACGAGAAGGGAAGGCAGGCTGAACTTAGCGCCAACTCACCGAGCCTGCTCATGCTCGCCTTTCACTACTGCTGCCGCCGGGACCCCGGTAAGATGACTTAAGTTATGGGCAGCATGCAGGAAGGCGAGGGGCAGGCGAAGGACTGTTGTGGGAGTGGGAGGGAGGGGCTGGAACTCGGAGGAAGGAGGGATTGGGGGCTGGAACTCTGAGGAGGGGGGACAAATGCACCACCTGTAAAAAAAATATTTAAAAAAATTAAGCACCCCCAATCATTTTGAAAAGTTGGCTCCTGTGCTCTCCCTCAGCTGTTTTTTCCTCAGTTTGGTGTTAGTGGCCGTCTTCCTCGTTGTTCCTGGCCTGGCAAGAGTTGTTTCTTCCTCACTGCCTTACGGCTGCATTTTGCTTCCTATGGTCTGAGGATTATACGGTCTATGCCAGAGCCAGTGATGGGAGGCGGGACTGGTGGTTGGGAGGCGGGAAATACTGCTGGGCAGACTTGTACCGTCTGTGCCCTGAAAAGTGAATGATACATACCTGTAGCAGGTGTTCTCCGAGGACAGCAGGCTGATTGTTCTCACGACTGGGTGACGTCCGCGGCAGCCCCCACCAACCGGAAGAAGCTTCGTGGGCGGTCCACACGCAGGGCACGCCCACCGCGCATGCGCGGCCGTCTTCCCGCCCGTGCACGACCGTTCCCGCCAGTTGAATGACAAGCAAAAGATGAAAACACAACTCCAAAGGGGAGGAGGGAGGGTAGGTGAGAACAATCAGCCTGCTGTCCTCGGAGAACACCTGCTACAGGTATGTATCATTCACTTTCTCCGAGGACAAGCAGGCTGCTTGTTCTCACGACGGGTATCCCTAGCTCTCAGGCTCACTCAAAACAAGAACCCAGGTCATTTGAACCTCGCAACGGCGAGGATACAACAGAAAATTGACCTACGAAGAACAACTAACTGAGAGTACAGCCTGACCAGAATAAATTCGGGTCCTGGAGGGTGGAGTTGGATTTACACCCCAAACAGATTCTGCAGCACCGACTGCCCGAACCGACTGTCGCGTTGGGTATCCTGCTGGAGGCAGTAATGTGATGTGAATATGTGGACAGATGACCACGTCGCAGCCTTGCAGATCTCTTCAATAGTGGCTGACTTCAAGTGGGCCACTGACGCTGCCATGGCTCTAACACTATGAGCCGTGACATGACCCTCAAGAGCCAGCCCAGCCTGGGCGTAAGTGAAGGAAATGCAATCTGCTAGCCAATTGGTGCGTTTCCCGACAGCGACCCCTAGCCTGTTGGGGTCGAAAGAAATAAACAATTGGGCGGACTGTCTGTGGGGCTGTGTCCGCTCCAAGTAGAAGGCCAATGCTCTCTTGCAGTCCAATGTGTGCAACTGACGTTCAGCAGGGCGGGTATGCGGCCTGGGGAAGAATGTTGGCAAGACAATTGACTGGTTAAGATGGAACTCCGACACCACCTTCGGCAGGAACTTTGGGTGGGTGCGGAGCACTACTCTGTTGTGATGAAATTTGGTATATGGAGCATGAGCTACCAGGGCTTGAAGCTCACTGACCCTACGAGCTGAAGTAACTGCCACCAAGAAAATGACCTTCCAGGTCAAGTACTTCAGATGGCAGGTATTCAGTGGCTCAAAAGGAGGTTTCATCAGCTGGGTGAGGACGACGTTGAGATCCCATGACACTGCAGGAGGCTTGATAGGGGGCTTTGACAGAAGCAAGCCTCTCATGAATCGAACGACTAAAGGCTCTCCAGAGATGGCTTTACCTTCCACACGATAATGGTAAGCACTAATCGCACTAAGGTGATTCCTTACTGAGTTGGTCTTTAGGCCAGACTCTGATAAGTGCAGAAGGTATTCAAGCAGGTTCTGTGCAGGGCAAGAACGAGGTTCTAGGGCCTTGCTCTCACACCAAACGACAAACCTCCTCCACTTGAAAAAGTAACTCTTTTTAGTGGAATCCTTCCTAGAGGCAAGCAAGACACGGGAGACACCCTCAGACAGACCCAACGCAGTGAAGTCTACGCCCTCAACATCCAGGCCGTGAGAGCCAGGGACTGAAGGTTGGGGTGCAGCAACGCTCCGTCGTTCTGCGAAATGAGAGTCGGAAAACACTCCAATCTCCACAGTTCTTCTGAGGACAACTCCAGAAGAAGAGGGAACCAGATCTGACGGGGCCAAAAGGGCGCTATCAGAATCATGGTGCCGTGGTCTTGCTTGAGCTTCAGTAAGGTCTTCCCCACCAAAGGTATGGGAGGATAAGCATACAGGAGGCCGGTCCCCCAATGGAGGAGAAAGGCATCCGACGCTAGCCTGCCGTGTGCCTGTAGTCTGGAACAGAACAGAGGCAGCTTGTGGTTGGTCTGAGAGGCGAAAAGGTCCACCGAGGGGGTGCCCCACTCTCGGAAGATCTTGCGTACACCTCTGGAATGAAGCGACCACTCGTGCGGTTGCATGACTCTGCTCAGTCTGTCGGCCAGACTGTTGTTTACACCTGCCAGGTATGTGGCTTAGAGGAGCATGCCGAACTGGCAAGCCCAACGCCACATCCCGACGGCTTCCTGACACAAGGGGCGAGATCCGGTGCCCCCCTGCTTGTTGGTGTAATACATTGCAACTTGATTGTCTGTCCGAATTTGGATAATTTGGTAGGACAGCCGATCTCTGAAAGCCTTCAGTGCGTTCCAGATCGCTCGGAGCTCCAGGAGGTTGATCTGCAGATCCTTTTCCTGGAGGGACCACAGACCCTGGGTGTGAAGCCCATCGACATGAGCTCCCCACCCCAGGCGAGATGCATCCGTCGTCAGCACTTTCGTGGGCTGCGGAATTTGGAATGGACGTCCCAGGGTCAAATTGGTCCGGATGGTCCACCAGAGCAGTGAAGTGCGTCAACTGGTGGAGAGGCGGATGACATCTTCTAGATTCCCGGTGGCTTGAAACCACTGGGAAGCTAGGGTCCATTGAGCAGATCTCATGTGAAGACGAGCCATGGGAGTCACATGAACTGTGGAGGCCATATGACCCAGAAGTCTCAACATCTGCCGAGCTGTGACCTGCTGAGACGCTCTGGTCTGCGAAGCTAGGGACAGGAGGTTGTGGGCCCTCGCTTCGGGAAGGAAGGCCTGAGCCGTCTGGGTATTCAGCAGAGCTCCTATGAATTCCAGAGACTGTGTTGGCTGGAGATGGGACTTTGGGTAATTTATCACAAACCCCAGCAGCTCCAGAAGTTGAATAGTGCACTGCATAGACCGGAGGGCTCCCGCCTCCGAGGTGTTCTTGACCAGCCAATCGTCGAGCTATGGGAACACGTGCACTCCCAGCTTGCATAGATACGCCGCTACCACCACGAGGCACTTTGTAAACACTCGTGGGGCAGAGGCAAGCCCAAAGGGCAGCACACAATACTGAAAGTGCCGTGCGCCCAGGCGGAAGCTGAGATACTGTCTGTGAGCTGGCAGTATCGGAATGTGAGTGTATGCGTCCTTAAAATCCAGGGAACATAGCCAATCGTTTTTCTGAATCATTGGCAGAAGGGTGCCCAAGGAAAGCATCCTGAACTTTTCTTTGACCAGGAATTTGTTCAGGCCTCTCAGGTCTAGGATGGGACGCATCCCCCCTGTTTTCTTTTCCACAAGGAAGTACCTGAAATAGAATCCCTGCCCTTCTTGCCCGGGTGGTACGGGCTCGACCGCATTGGCGCTGAGAAGGGCGGAGAGTTCCTCTGCAAGTACCTGCTTGTGATGGGAGCTGAAGGATTGAGCTCCCGGAGGACAATTTGGTGGCAGGGAGGCCAAATTCAGGGCGTATCCGCACCGCACTATTTGGAGAACCCACTGGTCGGAGGTTATGAGAGGCCACCTTTGGTGAAAAAATTTTAACCTCCCTCCGACCGGCAGATCGTCCGGTACGGACACTTTGAGAGCGGCTATGTTCCCGTGGATCCAGTCAAAAGCCCGTCTCCGGCTTTTGATGTGGAGGCGCAGGGGGCTGCTTAGGCGCACGCTGTTGACGAGAACGAGCGCGCTGGGGCTGTCCCTGTGCCTGACGAGGCCTTCGGGCCGGCTGGGTGTACCTACGCTTTGCAAAAGAATAGGGCACAGCCTGCCGGGCCCGGGAAAAACGTCCACCTGCTGAGGTGGGTGCTGAAGGCGCCCGGTGGGAGAGCTTGTCGAGGGCGGTTTCCCGCTCATGCAGTTGGTCCACCAGCTGCTCGACCTTCTCACCAAAAATATTATCCCCCCGACAAGGGACGTCGGCCAGTCTCTGCTGGGTGCGGTTGTCCAGGTCAGAGGCACGCAGCCATGAGAGCCTGCGCATCACTATACCTTGGGCCGCAGCACGAGATGCCACGTCACAGGTGTCATAGATACCCCTGGACAGGAACTTTCTGCACGCCTTCAGCTGCCTGACCACCTCCTGATAAGGCCTGGACTGCTCCGGCGGGAGCTTATCGACCAGGTCCGCCAGTTGCTTCACATTGTTCCGCATGTGGATGCTCGTGTAGAGCTGGTACGACTGGATGCGGGTCACGAGCATGGAAGATTGGTAGGCCTTCCTCCCAAACGAGTCCAGAGTGCGAGACTCTCGCCCCGGGGGCGCCGAGGCGGTATCCCTCGAACTCCGTGCCCTCTTGAGAGCAGAATCCACGACCGCCGAGTCATGGGGCAATTGGGGCCGCATTAACTCTGGGTCCGAGTGGATTCTGTACTGGGACTCTGCTTTCTTGGGAATGATGGGATTAGATAATGGTCTCATCCAGTTCCGAAGCAGTGTCTCTTTGAGGACATTGTGCAACGGCACCGTGGAGGACTCTCTAGGTGGTGATGGATAGTCGAGGACCTCGAGCATCTCAGCCCTCGGCTCATCCACAGAGACCACGGGGAAGGGAATGCAAATAGACATGTCCCTTACAAAGGAGGCAAAGGAGAGACTCTCAGGAGGCGAGAGCTTCCTCTCTGGTGAAGGCGTGGGGTCCGAGGGAAGACCCGCAGATTCCTCTGAGGAGAAATATCTGGGGTCTTCCTCTTCCCCCCACGAGGCCTCTTCCTCGGTATCGGACATAAGCTCATGTAGCTGAGTCTTTAACCGGGCCCGGCTCGACGTCGAGGCACCGAGGCCTCGGTGTCGTCGAGCGGTGGACTCCCGCGCCGGCGGGGACGAAGCTCCCTCCTTCGACGTCGACGGGGACTCCACCTGCGTGGCGGTCGAGACCGGCGCCGCAAGCGGCGGCAGTGTCGACGGCCTCGGCACCGGGCTAGAGCTCGCCGGTGCCACAGTCAACGGCGCCGAGGGCGCAAGCACCCCCGGCGTCGGCACGGCCTGGCGCATCAGCCCTTCCAGGATCCCCGGAAGGATGGCTCGGAGGCAGTCGTCCAGGCCCGCTGTCGGGAAAGACGGGGGTGCCGGAAGCTGCTCGGGTCCAGGAGACTGCACCGAAGTGCTGGGACCATGACGCGTCGGTACCTCCACTACCGAAGGGGATCTCTCCTCTCGACGCGGACGCTTCGGCGTCGACTCCTCGCCGGTACCGAGAGCCGGATGCATCGAAGGCGACCGATGACGGTGCTTCTTAGATTTCTTGCGGTGCCCGTCATCGGTGCCAGGTGGAATGGAGGAGGAGGAGGTCGATCCCCCTCGGTCTCGAGGAACCGGGTCAGACAGGGTTCGGTCCCGAGGGCTATGGGCCGAGGGAGTGACCGGGGCCGATTGCCCACGCGGCCTCTCACCCCTACCCTCACCGGAGGACCAGCGGGCCGACGGGACCTGTGCTCCTGGGGTCGATGCCATCGGTGCCGATTTCGCGGGCATCAATACCGGTACCGAAGAACCAGCCGTCGATACCGATGCCGTCGACGTCGAGGGGCCGGCGCAAGTTCCGAAACGACGGTCCCGTAGAACTTGCCTCGCAACCTGAGTCCGTTTCCGGAGACCAAGACACAAAGAACACGACTTGATATTGTGCTCCGGCCCGAGGCACTGGAGGCACCAAGCGTGGGTGTCGGTCTGCGAGATAGGCCGGCCGCACAGACCACACTTCTTAAATCCACTCAGGACCTTCGAGGACATCGACGGAAAAATCGCGTCGGCGAAATTAAAGTCGTCGATGGTGGCGGTAAATCACACCTCGAAAAATAAATCGACCGCGCGGCCACAAGGCCGCAACGCGACGCCCCCGCTAGAAAACGAGGGAAAACAAGCGCGTTCACACTTTTTTTTTTGGAAGAAAAAGAAAAGGGTCCGGAACGTGCCCAGAAACAAACAAAAAACTAAGAAAATTCGCGAAAACGCGACGGTTTTTCGGGGCTGAACAAGAGAGAGCGGCGACGCACGACTCTCTCCAGCGCGGAAAAAACAAGACTGGCGGGAACGGTCACGCACGGGCGGGAAGACGGCCGCGCATGCGCGGTGGGCGTGCCCTGCTTGCGGACCGCCCGCGAAGCTTCTTCCGGTTGGTGGGGGCTGCCGCGGACGTCACCCAGTCGTGAGAACAAGCAGCCTGCTTGTCCTCGGAGAAAAGGCAGGTACAAATCAAGGTAAGGTATACACATACGAGTTTATCTTGTTGGGCAGACTGGATGGACCATGCAGGTCTTTTTCTGCCGTCATCTACTATGTTACTATGATTCCAGCTCCATGATGCTTACCTCCGTCTTGGCGGGAGTTCTTTCTCTACGTTGACTGCTGCTCCATATCGGTTGCTAGGAGGTCATTGTGGCTCAGAGACCACTTGTGGGCTGAGTGTGTCTCTTGGGGCATGGGGCTTTCTCTTCTTGTAGTTTTAGTCCCTCTGGGCCAGGGGAGTGCAGCGCCAGGTCTGCATTTCCACAAGTTGTGCTCCTTTCCTATTGGCCTCCTAGCAGCACCTTCTTCTCTGGCTGTTCCCCGGGACTCCATCTATGCATTTTGCTTGTTGAGCGCAGCTTCATTATTCCATGCAGTTCCTCCGTTCCAAGTTGGCTTTAGCTCCATCGCTGTGTGTTGAGGAGAACTCTATCATGGCATGTTGAGTGAAGTTCGTTTGCTGCTTATTTTGCAACCTTTCATCTCTGCATGTTGAACGCAGCTCCATTCTCATATGTTGAGTGTAGTTCTTTCTCTGCAGGTCTCAGCATGAGGCACAGTCCTGTTTCTGCGTGTAGAACACAGCTCTGTGTCTGCCTGTGGAACGCAGCTCCTTGTCTGTGTGTGGCATGCAGCTCTCACTTTGCGTATGGAACGCAGCTCCCTGTCTGTGTGCAGAGCGTAGCTCCATCTCTTATGTTTAGCACAACTCTTCTCTGAAAATTGGGTGAAGTGGAGCACAGCTCTGTGACTGCAGGTGCTACACAGCTTCATGTCTGTGTAGGAAGCACTGCTCCTTGCTGGCATCTGGAGCGCAGTTCCTTGCCGGTGTCAGGAGCACAGCTCCTTGCTGGCATCCGGAGCGCAGCTCCTTGTCTGCATTTATATACACAGTTCCATCGCTACCGCAGCTTCAGTTCTGCAGGTACCTCTAACATCCAGCTCTTTCAGTGGGGCACTGCTCATTCTCTGTTTGTTACTCTGCTTGTTCAGTGCATTTCTATCTTTGCCAGAGGTGTGCAACTCTTTGTCTGCCCGTGGTGTGTTGCTCAGTTTGTGTGCTTTGAGTGCAAATCCGTTTGTTCTCGTTGAGCACTGATCCTACTCTGCCTGATGAGCGCAGCTTATTTTTTATGTCCCTTGAACACAGTTCAGTCTCTGTGGTGCATATTTTCATCTTTGCCTGTTGGGCACTGTTTCACCTTGTCGGTCAACCCCCGTTTTTTTTCTGCGGGTTGGATACAGTAACTTCTCAGCAGCTGTGGCATACTGCAGTTTAGACTGCTAGACAAGGCTGTCTTGTCTCCTGTTAGCTACCATTCCTGTGGCACCTTTTCTTGCCGTAGCCTCTTGGTGGCTGGCGAGAAGCTTCTCCATTGCTGGAGTTTCAATTAGTCTCTGCTCCTTTTGTGACTTCTTGGCACCTTGGGGGGGTCTTTTCTCCACAGTATGGCTCTCGACTCTCTCTTTGTCTCATTTTGTTCTCTTGGCTCTGTTCTTTCATCCCTAAGTCCAGAGTGAGCTGTTTGAGCAGTACTCTTTTTCTACGGTTGTACCCTGGTGTGCTTCTGCCCTTTTTCTTCATGGTTCTGGAGAGACTAGCGCTCCAGTTAGTTGGTTCTCTCAACTCTGGAGTCTTTTCTTGTTTTGTGGAGTTTGATTCTCTCACTAGGTGCGGGTCTGGATGGCTCCTGGGCCTTGCTTCCTGAACTGAGTTCAATTCCCAGTACAGGCAGCTCCTTGTGACTCTGGGCAGTTACTTAACCCTCCATTGCCCCATGTAAGCCGCATTGAGCCTGCCATGAGTGGGAAAGTACGGGGTACAAATGTAACAATCAATCAATCTTCTATGAAGTGTGGCGCACTGTTTGGGGTTGCGTACTCCTAGTACTTGTTAGGGTCACTTCATCCGACCATCGTGCACTCAAGGCAGACTGGCAGGTTTGGGAGTTAGTCTTTGTCCTGCCAGGGTTCAGAGACAGTTCTTCTCTTTGTTGCTGGGATACGACTGTTGCCTTCCTTCCAAGGGGGGTCCTTTGGCATGAGTATCTTTTGCTGCTTCTTTTACTACTCTCGGGACAGGGGTATGTAATTTTTCTTTTGCTCAGGACATTTGTTTTACGTCCTTTTCTAGTGTCTGCCTCTGTTCCATTTTGGTATCCTGGTGGTTCGGATATTCGAATCCTTTTCTGCTGATCAGTTTTTTTGCTGTGTGTATAGCTTTTGTTGATTTTTCAACCTTCTGCATTCTTCTTTTCTCCTCCTCCCCCCCCCCCCCTTTTTGGGAAACTGCTTTGCTACATCCCATTAGTCTGGACTGGTCTGGTATAGATGACAAGGAAGGAAAAATTATGTCCTTACCTGATAATTTTCTTTCCTTTAATCATACCAGACCAGTCCAGATGCCCTCCCTGGCTAAAGTCTGTCAGAGTGTTGTTTCCTTTAGGTATCCCTGGCTGTTCCACGACACTTCAATACAGTGGGATGTCCTACAGCACTGCCTACTTCATCTTCTCTATTGAGTCTCCTGCCACTTGTTGTGTCAGCTCTGTATGACTCCTGTTACTTGGCATCACGGAGTTCTTTCCCCGGATTCAGGGATAAATCTCTAAGTGCTTGAGCAAGCTCAGTATGGACTATTCCCTCCCGCTTACTTTACTGTGAGGGGAGGTTGCAGTTGCCTTTGGCCAAGCAGGAACAGTGAGGTTCTGCATATTGGCTCCAATATGCCTATTTGGTATTAACTGTGTTTTCTTCTAGACTTCAGAGCACCATTGCTTGGCTATTCGAAATACTGAACATTCCAGGCTGCACGATACCGTTAAGGTGTGGTTTACTTGGAACTATTTTCTCTGTCTCCTTCCGCTGGTAGATGGACACAGCCCATTAGTTTGGACTGGTCTGGTATGATTAAAGGAAAGAAAATTATCAGGTAAGAATATAATTTTTCTATAATCGCTTTTACTTTACCTAAAAATATACCCAAGGTGCTTTTGACTTGTTCTAGCATTTTCTTAGCATGGTTAGTGATTTCCACGCCCTCAATTCAAAGCTTGGGTTTGTAGAATTAGAACTTGGAAGCAGATCATAGTGCTCCTTCCCATTAAGTGAAATATCTTTACTATATTTGGGAAGCTGTGCAAAGCCTGCAGGCTGCATTTGAGGCCCCTCTTCAGTTGCCATTCTGGGCCTCTGTCTGTTTTAACACCATCCTTGTCCATTCACCATGCTATAAGCTCAACCTTTTCACTTGGCATTAGAGATGCCTAAAATGTCTCTTAAAAAAAAAAAAAAACCAAAACAAAACACTTTGTGAGCAATGCTTAAAGCCTCAATATTCTCCCTGGGTATAATTTTTACCTAAATAGTATAATGTATGCATTCTCCGAGGACAAGCAGGCTGCTTGTTCTCACTGATGGGTTGACGTCCTCGGCAGCCCCCTCCATCGGAAAGTTTACTAGCAAAGGCCTTTGCTAGTCCTCGCGCGCCCATGCGCACCGCGCATGCGCGGCCGTCTTCCCGCCCGAAACCGGCTCGAGCCGGCCAGTCTTCTTTCGTCTGCGCTCGGTACGGTCGTGTTACGCCGTTCGTGCCCTAGAGAGTCGACCTCGCGCGTCCTTTTCGACGTGTTTTTCATCTCTTTTTCTCAAAAAAAGTTCGGGAAGCGCTCCGGAAGTGTTCCGGAAGGCCCTTTCGGGTTTTCTGCCCTTCCCGTATTTCTCAGTTTTTTTGCCCCATAAGTTTTCTTTCGTTGTCGGGGTAGGCCTTTTTTGGCCTCGGTCGAGATTTTTCTCCCTCTAAATTTTGGTGCTTCAATTTTCGCCATTTCGGCTTTTGATTTCGCCGGCGTGATTTTTCCGCCCATGACATCGAAGCCTTCCAGCGGCTTCAAGAAGTGCACCCAGTGCGCCCGGGTAATCTCGCTCACTGATAGGCACTCTGCGTGTCTTCAGTGTCTAGGGGACCAGCACCGCCCTCAGAACTGTAGTCTGTGTTCCCTGTTACAAAGGCGGACTCAGGTAGCGAGATTAGCCCAGTGGAACGTTTTGTTCTCGGGCTCTTCGTCGGCATCGGCACCGGAGGCATCGAGTGCATCGACGTCGTCAGCGTCCGGACCATCTTCCTTGGCTGCCGCTCCATCGACTGCATCGAGGCATCGGGCCTCTGCATCTGCGCCGAGGCATCGGGCGACTGTATCGACGTCGGTGGTACCGACACTTCGTCTGCTGATGTCGTCGGACGGAGGTGCATCGTCAGGAGTGCAGGTGAGGGCTGTCCATTCCCCTGCTGGTGGCGGTGAGCCTTCGGGTGGGTCTCCTCCTACCCTGAGGGCTCCTGTGGTACAGCCCCCCCGGGATCGACCTTCTTCGGTCTCGGCCCCGAGGAAGCGACGGATGGATTCTACGTCCTCCTCGTCGGTGCCGGGGAGCTCCGGTGACATGCTTCGGAAGAAGTCGAAGAAGCATCGACACCGGTCGCCCCCCCCATGTCGGCACCGAGAGCTCTGGGTCGCTGAGGGATTCGGCACCCAGCAGGCATCGGCACCGAGAGGACCGCTCACCCTCTGTTCAGGAGGTGTCGATGCGCTCCGCTCTGGACAGCCCGGAACAGGTTCTGACGTCGACGCCTGCATCGACCTCTCAGCCTTTCTCTGCAGCCGCTCTAAACGAGAGCCTCTGGGCCGTTCTCCCAGAGATTCTGGGAGAGCTGTTGCGCCCTACCCCTCCGGTACCGGCGGTGCTTGCGCCACCGGTACCATCGAGCGTGGCGCCGGCTGGCCCATCGCCCAGGTTGAGGTCCCCGACGTCGGTACCGCGTGCGGTGCCGACCGCGGCCACCTCCCAGGAAGGCTCCCCGACTACGTCGGCGGAGGGAGCTTCGCCGATGCGGGCGAGGGACTCTTCCTCTCGACGCCCCCACCGTGGACGGGGTTCCACCGAGTCGAGCAGGGCGAGGTTGCAGACACAGGTTCGTGAACTTGTGTCTGACACCGAGGGTGAGGCCTCGTGGGAAGAGGAGGAAGACCCCAGATATTTCTCTGACGAGGAGTCTGAGGGTCTCCCTTCCGATCCCACTCCCTCTCCTGAAAGACAGCTTTCCCCTCCTGAGAGTCTGTCTTTTGCTTCCTTTGTCCGGGAGATGTCTACGGCCATCCCCTTCCCGGTGGTTGTGGAGGACGAGCCCAGGGCTGAAATGTTTGAGCTCCTGGACTATCCTTCTCCACTAAGTAATCCCCACATTCCCAAGAAGATTGAGTCCCAGTACCGGATCCATGGGGACCCAGAGCTGATGCGCACTCAGTTGCCTCATGACTCTGGAGTTGTGGATTTGGCCCTAAAGAAGGCTAAGAGTTCTAGGGAGCATGCTTCGGCGCCCCCGGGCAAAGACCCTAGAACCTTAGACTCCTTTGGGAGGAAGGCCTACCATTCTTCTATGCTCGTGGCCAAGATCCAGTCTTACCAGCTCTACACGAGCATACACATGCGGAACAATGTGCGGCAGTTGGCGGGCTTGGTTGATGCTCTTCCCCCTGAGCAAGCCAAGCCTTTTCAGGAGGTGGTCAGGCAGCTGAAGGCGTGCAGAAAATTCCTGGCCAGAGGAGTTTATGACACTTTTGATGTTGCGTCCAGGGCCGCTGCTCAAGGTGTGGTGATGCGCAGGCTCTCATGGCTGCGTGCCGCCGACCTGGAGAATAGACTCCAGCAGCGGATTGCGGACTCGCCTTGCCGTGCGGACAACATTTTTGGAGAAAAAGTCGAGCAGGTGGTAGAGTCTCTCCACCAGCGGGACACCGCATTCGACAAGTTCTCCCGCCGGCAGCCTTCAGCCTCTACCTCTACAGGTAGAAGATTTTTCGGGGGAAGGAAGACTGGTCCCTATGCTTCTGGTAAGCGTAGGTACAATCCTCCTTCCTGACAGCCTGCGGCCCAGGCTAAGCCCCAGCGCGCTCGCTCTCGTCAGCAGCGTGCGCCTCAGCAAGGCCCCGCGGCTCCCCAGCAAAAGCAAGGGGCGAGCTTTTGACTGGCTCCAGCAGAGCATAGCCGACATCCAAGTGTCAGTGCCGGGCGACCTGCCGGTCGGGGGGAGGTTGAAAGCTTTTCACCAAAGGTGGCCTCTCATAACCTCCGACCAGTGGGTTCTGCAAATAGTCCGGCAAGGATACACCCTCAATTTGGCCTCAAAACCTCCAAATTGTCCACCGGGAGCTCAGTCTTACTGCTTCCAGCACAAGCAGGTACTTGCAGGGGAACTCTCCGCCCTTCTCAGCGCCAATGCGGTCGAGCCCGTGCCATCCGGGCAAGAAGGGCTGGGATTCTATTCCAGGTACTTCCTTGTGGAAAAGAAAACAGGGGGGATGCGTCCCATCCTAGACCTAAGGGCCCTGAACAAATATCTCGTAAAAGAAAAGTTCAGGATGCTTTCCCTGGGCACCCTTCTCCCCATGATTCAGCAAAACGATTGGCTATGCTCTCTGGACTTGAAGGATGCCTACACACACATCCCGATACTGCCAGCTCACAGACAGTATCTGCGATTTCAGTTGGGCACACGCCACTTCCAGTACTGTGTGCTACCCTTTGGGCTCGCCTCTGCGCCCAGGGTGTTCACAAAGTGCCTAGCTGTGGTAGCAGCGGCACTTCGCAGGCTGGGGGTGCACGTGTTCCCATATCTCGACGATTGGCTGGTGAAGAACACATCCGAGGCAGGAGCCCTGCAGTCCATGCAGATGACTATTCGCCTCCTGGAGCTACTGGGGTTTGTGATAAATTACCCAAAGTCCCATCTTCTCCCAGTGTAGAAACTCGAATTCATAGGAGCTCTGCTGGATTCTCGGACGGCTCGCGACTATCTCCCAGAGACGAGGGCCAACAACTTGTTGTCCCTCGTCTCGCGGGTGCGAGCGTCCCGGCAGATCACAGCTCGGCAGATGTTGAGATTGCTGGGCCACATGGCCTCCACAGTTCATGTGACTCCCATGGCCCGTCTTCATATGAGATCTGCTCAATGGACCCTAGCCTCCCAGTGGTATCAGGCTGCTGGGGGCCTAGAAGACGTGATCCACCTGTCCACGAGTTTTCTCAAATCCCTGTATTGGTGGACGATTTGCTCCAATTTGACTCTGGGACGTCCCTTCCAAATTCCTCAGCCGCAAAAAGTGCTGACCACGGATGCGTCTCTCCTGGGATGGGGAGCTCATGTCGATGGGCTTCACACCCAAGGAAGTTGGTCCCTCCAAGAACGCGATCTACAGATCAATCTTCTGGAGTTGCGAGCGATCTGGAACGCTCTGAAGGCTTTCAGAGATCGGCTGTCCCACCAAATTATCCAAATTCAGACAGACAACCAGGTTGCCATGTACTATGTCAACAAGCAGGGGGGCACCGGATCTCGCCCCCTGTGTCAGGAAGCCGTCAGCATGTGGCTCTGGGCTCGCCGTCTCGGCATGGTGCTCCAAGCCACATATCTGGCAGGCGTAAACAACAGTCTGGCCGACAGGTTGAGCAGGATTATGCAACCTCACGAGTGGTCGCTCAGTTCCAGGGTAGTGCGACAGATCTTCCAAGCGTGGGGCACCCCCTTGGTGGATCTCTTCGCATCTCGAGCGAACCACAAAGTCCCTCAGTTCTGTTCCAGGCTTCAGGCCTCCGGCAGACTAGCATCGGATGCCTTCCTCCTGGATTGGGGGGAGGGCCTGCTGTATGCTTATCCTCCCATCCCTCTGGTGGGGAAGACTTTGTTGAAACTCAAGCAAGACCGAGGCACCATGATTCTGATTGCTCCCTTTTGGCCGCGTCAGATCTGGTTCCCCCTTCTTCTGGAGTTATCCTCCGAAGAACCGTGGAGATTGGAGTGTTTTCCGACCCTCATCACACAGGACGAGGGGGCGCTTCTGCATCCCAACCTCCAGTCTCTGGCTCTCACGGCCTGGATGTTGAGGGCGTAGACTTTGCCTCCTTGGGTCTGTCGGAGGGTGTCTCCCGCATCTTGCTTGCTTCCAGGAAAGACTCCACTAAGAGAAGTTACTTCTTCCATTGGAGGAGGTTTGCCGTCTGGTGTGACAGCAAGGCCCTAGATCCTCGCTCTTGTCCTACACAGACCCTGCTTGAATACCTATTGCACTTGTCTGAGTCTGGTCTCAAGACCAACTCTGTAAGGGTTCACCTTAGTGCAATCAGTGCATACCATTACCGTGTGGAAGGTAAGCCGATCTCAGGACAGCCTTTAGTTGTTTGCTTCATGAGAGGTTTGCTTTTGTCAAAGCCCCCTGTCAAGCCTCCTACGGTGTCATGGGATCTCAATGTCGTTCTCACCCAGCTGATGAAACCTCCTTTTGAGCCACTGAATTCCTGCCATCTGAAGTACTTGACCTGGAAGGTCATTTTCTTGGTGGCAGTTACTTCAGCTCGTAGAGTCAGTGAGCTTCAGGCCCTGGTAGCCCAGGCCCCTTACACCAAATTTCATCATAACAGAGTAGTCCTCCGCACTCACCCTAAGTTCTTGCCAAAGGTTGTGTCGGAGTTCCATCTGAACCAGTCAATTGTCTTGCCAACATTCTTTCCCCGTCCTCATTCCTGCCCTGCTGAACGTCAGCTGCACACATTGGACTGCAAGAGAGCATTGGCCTTCTATCTGGAGCGGACACAGCCCAACAGACAGTCCGCCCAATTGTTTGTTTCTTTTGATCCCAACAGGAGGGGAGTGGCTGTGGGAAAACGCACCATATCCAATTGGCTAGCAGATTGCATTTCCTTCACTTACGCCCAGGCTGGGCTGGCTCTTGAGGGTCATGTCACGGCTCATAATGTTAGAGCCATGGCAGCGTCGGTAGCCCACTTGAAGTCAGCCACTATTGAAGAGATTTGCAAAGCTGCGATGTGGTCATCTGTCCACACATTCACATCTCATTACTGCCTGCAGCAGGATACCCAATGCGACAGTCGGTTCGGGCAGTCAGTGCTTCAGAATCTGTTCGGGGTTTAGAATCCAACTCCACCCCCCTAGGCCCATGTTTGTTCTGTTCCAGGCTGCACTCTCAGTTAGTTAGTAAATTTTTTAGGTCCATCTCAGTTATGTCCTCGCCGTTGCGAGGCCCAATTGACCATGGTGGTTGTTTTGAGTGAGCCTGGGGGCTAGGGATACCCCATCAGTGAGAACAAGCAGCCTGCTTGTCCTCGGAGAAAGCGAATGCTACATACCTGTAGAAGGTATTCTCCGAGGACAGCAGGCTGATTGTTCTCACAAACCCGCCCGCCTCCCCTTTGGAGTTGTGTCTTCCCTTCTCTTTATCTTGCTACATATGAGACTGGCCGGCACGAGCCGGTTTCGGGCGGGAAGACGGCCGCGCATGCGCAGTGCGCATCGGCGCGCGAGGACTAGCAAAGGACTTTGCTAGAAAGTGTTCCGATTGGAGGGGCTGCCGTGGACGTCACCCATCAGTGAGAACAATCAGCCTGCTGTCCTCGAAGAATACCTTCTACAGGTATGTAGCATTCGCTTTTTTGCTAATTTTCTTTCCATGAGTCCCTCCAGTCCAGAACCTACCCTGAAGGACATATCGGGCAGCAGGAGTGATGGGAGGTTCTCTTTTTCAATGTTTGTTTTTTGGTTTGTTCCTAGTTCTGAATACAGGCTGGCATAGGCTGCACAGGATATGAGGTGATGCCATAATCCAGTGGTTCTCAGGTTCCACTTGCTGGCAGGAGAGCTTATACCCACTTGTCTGGAAGGACTCCAGGAAAGAAAATTAGCAGGCAAGACCTAATTCCTTAGCGTCCCTCCGGAACGGCCCAGATTGTGACTGATGGGTTGTGCACGCCTTCCAGCAGGCGGCCGATTCGGCAGTTTTAAGTGCGGTCGGCTCAGCCTTGCTGGCAGTGCCAATTTCGGCAGGAAACGCCGTTATTTTGTCTTCCCCTCTAAATGCTGCATCCCTGCCTGCTTTACCGACCTCTCTACCAGCTGTGCCTCAGACTCCTGCTTCTTCAGCAGGTGAAAGTGGTTTCCCGCCTGACTTTGTGATACAAATGTACTAAGCTTTTTTTTTTGCACAAAGCTGCTCCAGGAGAGGCTTCAATGAAGAGATCTCAGGAGGGTCAAGCAGCGGCTGCTAAGCGGCCCAGGCAGTTTTGGGATTTAGAAGAGGATTTTTCTTTTGATTTGGACCAGGAAATGCCATCCTTGGAGGAGACATAGGTGTTTCTAGAAGGCCATTTTCCTGAGGATGATGGTGCGGAGCCTCTCCCTGCGGGGGAGGATCCCTCAGTGGTGAGAATTTTTCATACAGGTGACCTGCAGGAGCTTATTCCCTATCATCAAGCCGATCAATCTTTAGACGGGTGGGTTGTGTCCATCTACCAGCAGGTGGAGATAGAGAGCAATCTTTTGCCTCCCTATATGTGGTCATGTGCTGCCGGAAACTCCCCAGCATGTTCTCTATCTCAGCAGGTGTGTGGTCACACAGCAGCAGCTCTGGCTAGGTCTCCAAGCCTAATTGTTTAGGTTTCGTTGAGTACCTGGGGTTGAGAGCTGTTCGTGAGCAAGTGCAAACCTGGTGGTGCCAGGTCCCTCCTTTTCTCCCCCCTCCCGCTGGCTCCGTTAAACAACAAACAAAAAAAACAAAAAAAAAATTTTTTAAACGTTCAAAAAGGACGTCCATTTGCAGCTGCTCACTGGAACAAGTCGTCGCTGCTCTGAGCAAGAAGCAGGTAATTTTTACCTTTTACTAGCGGGCAGGGGGTTCCCCGAACGGTCTCCACGTGGCTATGGCCTCGGATGGCAAGGGCACGAAAAGACGCTCCCCAGAACGCGTTCGCGCGCCTATCGGGGGGATCGAAGGTAGAGTCGCCCTTTTTGGGCGCCCTTTCGGAACCGGGAGAGTTCACCGGTTTTTCCTCCGACACGGCGGCCTTTCCCGCCTTAGGCGCCCATCCCCCGCTGGCCGCCCTCCTGGTCGTGCCCGGCCACGCGGCTCGGTCGGCTTCTTCTTGGGCCACCCTCGAGATGGGAGACGTTAACAGCTTGGTCGCCCTTGAATCGGGCGACAGTAAGAAGTCGGCGAAATTAAAACGCCCTTCTTCCCGCGCGGCTCCTTCTCGGAGTTTCGCGCCGGACGCCATTTTGGACGCGCAACACGTCTCTCCCCCGCTACTAGGAGCGCAGGTGGAAGGCGCCTCTAGGGCCGCGGCACAGGCTGCAGGAATGCACAGACTGGGGGGTTTCTCACCTGAGTTCATTTTGCTGCTGCATCAAGCCTTTCTTATGCAGAACACTGTCCCTGCCCACCTCTCTGATCGGGGTGATGAGGCCTCTATGCTTAAGCGCCCTCGGGTGGATCTTCCACCCTCGGGGGACTCGGTCTCCTCTGATGTGGATGATGGCAGCGTGACTGAGTTCTCCCGGAGATCCTTAGCGGAATCGATGGAAGAGACTGATCCTCGCTCGGATGGAGCGGACGACCCCCTCTGCACCGCGGCTTTTTCGCTCAGAGGATTTGCCCAACCTGCTTGTGCAGGCCATGAGCATTTTGAAGATTGCCTTTCCAGAGGAAGGCTCTCTCTCAGCCTCTACTGGCTCCGCCATTATGCTGGGAACGAAGCGCCCGCCTAGAACCTTCCACGTTCATGAAGCAATGCAGACCTTAATTTCAGCGCAATGGGATGCCCCTGAGGCGAGCCTGAAAGTAGCCAGGGCTATGTCCCGTCTGTCCCCCTTTCCTGAGGGGGAATGGGAAGCCTTTGTCTGGCCCACTGTAGATTCCTTAATCACTGCCGTGACTAAGAAAACGGTGCTGCCGGTGGAAGGTGGCACTGCCCTGAAGGACGCCCAAGACAGGAGAATGGAGGCGGCCGCTCTGAGTTTGCAAGCCTCGGTTTGCGGCTCCTAAATGGCTAGGGCGTGCCTGACTGTTTTGCAGCGGGCTTCCCCCTCGGACCCTTCCTGGAGGGCGGAATGGCCGAGCCTGGAGTTGGGTTTGGCCTACTTGGCAGACTTGCTGTATGATGTTTTGAGAGCCTCAGCCAAGGGCATGGCTCAGACAGTCTCTGCGCGGCGGTGGCTCTGGCTTAAGCACTGGTCTGCTGACCATGCCTCTAAATCTCGCCTAGCCAAGTTGCCTTTTAAAGGCAAGCTGCTCTTTGGGGACGAGCTGGACAAGATCGTGACGGAGCTTGGCACGTCCAAGGGCAAGAGGTTGCCGGAGGTCAGGACGCGGGCCAGCAGTGCCCGTCCTGGTTCCTCTAAGGGCCGATTCCAGGAAGCCCGTCGGTATCGCCCAGGCAAGTCGGCCTCCTCTGCCTCCGCTTCCTTCAAACGGAACTTCTCCCCTAAGCAGCATTCCTTTCGTAGGGACCGCCATCCCGGAAGTTCGTCCTCCGGCCTGCCCCCAGGGTCGCATACCCAATGACGGGGACCTGGTCCATGGCCCAGTGCAGATAGGGGGAAGGTTGTCCTCGTTTCTGGGCGAGTGGACCAGGGTAACTTCAGACGCTTGGGTTCTGGAAGTCATCAGAGACGGCTACAAGCTAGAGTTCTGCCGACCCCTAAGAGACGGGTTTGTAAACTCTCCTTGCAAGTCTCGGGTCAAAGCAGCTGCCGTGTAGCAGACTTTGAGGAGCCTGATCCGCCTGGGCGCGGTGGTCCCGGTGCCAGTAGATCTGCTTGGCAAGGGGCGCTACTCCATTTACTTTGTGGTGCCAAAGAAAGAAGGGTCTGCTCGGCCTATTCTCGACCTCAAGGAAGTCAATCAGGCCTTGAAAGTTCGGCACTTCCGGATGGAGACCCTCCGCTCCGTAATAGCTGCGGTGAAAAAGGGAGAATTCCTGGCCTCCCTGGACATCAAGGAAGCTTACCTACCTATTCCCATCTGGCTGCCTCATCAGCGCTTTCTGCGCTTTGTAGGGCTGGGCCGACACTTCCAGTTCAGAGCCCTCCCGTTCGGGTTGGCTACGGCTCTGCGGACCTTCTCTAAAGTAATGGTGGTCATCGCGGCCTTCCTCCGCAAGGAGGGAGTGCAAGTCCATCCCTATCTGGACGACTGGCTGATCCAAGCCCCTTTCTATGCGGAGTGCGGGAGAGCTACAGACAGGGTCATTGCTCTTCTGAGCTCCCTGGGATGGATCATCAACTGGGAGAAAAGCCAGCTTTGCCCAACTCAGTCCCTGGAGTATCTGGGAGTTCGATTCGACACCCAAGTGGGCAGAGTGTTCCTGCCGGACAACCGGAGCGTCAAGCTTCAGACCCAGGTGGGCCAGTTCCTAGCCTCCTCTACTCTTTGGGCTTGGGACTATGTGCAGCTGTTGGGCTCCATGACGGCCACGATGGAGGTAGTGCCCTGGGCCAGGGCTCACATGAGACCACTACAGCACTCTCTTCTGCGGCGGTAGACTCCAGTCTCGGAGGATTACGCCGTACGCCTTCCTTTGGATCCAGCAGTGCGAAAGGCGCTGAGCTGGTGGCTGAGGCCAAGCAAGCTGTCCGCAGGACCCCGGCATGGGTTGTCGTCACTACGGACGCCTGCTTGATGGGCTGGGGAGCCCACTGCCTGGGACGGACAGCGCAAGGGCTCTGGTCTCCTGCAGAGACGAAATGGTCCATCAACCTCCTGGAGCTCCGAGCCATTCGGTTGGCGCTTCTAGAGTTTCGCCCGGTACTGGTGCTGAGGCCTGTACGGGTCCTGTCGGACAATGCTGTGGCCTATGTCAATCGCCAGGGAGGTACCAGGAGCACCCCTCTAGCCAAGGAGGCCATGAAGCTATGCCTGTGGGCGGAAGCGAATCTGGAACAGCTGTCGGCGGCCCACATTGCGGGAGTCATGAATGTCAAGGCGGACTTTCTCAGTCGCCATACCTTGGATCCCGGAGAGTGGCAACTGTCTGCTCGGGCGTTCTTGGACATCACAAAATGCTGGGGCCGGCCGAGCCTGGACCTGATGGCGTTCTCGGCCAATTGCCGCGTTTTTTCAGCAGAGGACGGGACCCTCGATCTCTAGGAGTCGATGCTCTTCTTCAGCAGTGGCCGGCACAGGAGCTTCTCTACGTGTTCCCGCCCTGGCCCATGATGGGCAGGGTGTTAGGCCGGGTGGCAAAGCATCTGGGCCGGGTGATCCTGGTGGGTCCGGATTGGCCCAGACGTCCCTGGTATGCGGACTTGGTCAGACTCTCGGTGGACGGCCCTCTGCGGCTGCCAGCGGAGCGGGGCCTCTTACATCAGGGTCCCGTGGTGATGGAGGATCCCTTCCCCTTTGGTCTTACGGCCTGGCTATTGAGCGGAAGTGGCTGAGGAAGAAGGGCTTCTCAGACAAGGTCATCGCCACTATGCTGAGCGCGAGGAAGCGCTCTACTTCCACCACTTACGCCAGGGTTTGGCGTACCTTTGCGTCGTGGTGCGAGGCAGGCTCTATATCGCCCTTCACTGCTCCAATATCTTCAGTGTTGACGTTCCTGCAAGAGGGGCTGGAGAAAGGCCTGTCGCTCAGTTCGCTGAAAGTCCAGGTGGCGGCTCTAGCTTGCTTCAGGGGTCGTCTGAAGGGGGCTTCCCTGGCTTCACAGCCGGATGTAGTACGCTTTCTCAAAGGAGTTAATCACCTGCACTCTGCCCCCTCTGCACTCGATAGTGCCTACGTGGAATCTCAATCTGGTACTACGGACCTTGCAGAAGCTGCCCTTCGAGCCCTTGCCAAGGGCATCGCTGAAGGACCTGACGTTGAAAGCAGTCTTCCTGGTGGCTATCACATCAGCCAGAAGAGTTTCCGAGCTCCAGGCGCTCTCGTGTAGAGAACCGTTCCTGCGATTCACTGAGGCAGGAGTATCGATTCACCCAGTGCCTTCCTTCCTGCCCAAGATTGTTTCTCGATTCCATGTGAATCAGCAGCTTTACCTACCCTCCTTTCGTAGGGAGGATTACCCAGAGGAGTACCCTGCGCTCAAATACCTGGATGTTAGACGGGTCATCATCAGATACTTGGAAGTGACCAATGATTTCCGGAAGTCGGATCATCTGTTCGTGCTGTTCGCAGGCCCTCGTAAGGGTCTGCAGGCATCTAAGCCTACAGTGGCACGTTGGGTCAAGGAGACTATCGCGTCGGCTTATGTGGCGGCGGGGAAGATTCCGCCTATTCAGCTGAAGGCACACTCTACTAGAGCACAAGCAGCCTCGATGGCGGAGTCCAGGTCTGTCTCCTTGGAAGAGATTTGCAGAGCGGTTACTTGGTCATCGGCTCATAACTTCTCACGACATTACTGCTTGGATGTGGCTGCTCGGGCCGAGGCCCAATTTGGGGCTTCAGTTTTGCGTTCAGGGATTTCCATGTCCCGCCCTGGGTGAGTACTGCTTCGGTACATCCCACCAGTCTATGGATTGATCGGCTTGATGATAGGGAAGGTAAAATTATGTATCATACCTGATAATTTTCTTTCCCTTAATCATAGCCGATCAATCCATAGCCCCTCCCAGATATCTGTATTGTTTGTGTTCTGGTTATATTTCAGGTTCAAGTTCAGTCTTCATTTCCTGTTCACGAGGACTTTGTGTTCAAGTTCTTCCAATTGAAGTCTCTTTGAGTTGAGACGATTTTGTGTTACAGTGAGCTGCTGCTTCCTCTCCCCCCATTTCGGCGGTGGCTGGATTGATAACTAAATTATGCCGGCGCTCCCTCCCGCTTCGTGCGGCTGTAGGGTAGCTTTGTATCCCTCCTGCTTCGGCGGTGTTAGGGTAAGCCAGCTCCTCCCGCGGTTGCGGTAGCAGGATAAGCCAGTTCCCCCCACGTCGGCGGGTGTGGTTTCCCGCCCACCGCCCCGGCGGTGGTGCGCTGGAATATTTCCCCTCCCCCGCTTCGGCGGTGGTGAGCTGGGCAGAGTGTCCTTTGTGGGTGTAATTCTGTAAGTGCTGAGTCCTGCGGATGGAGCTTTGATATCGACATACTGAGGAGTTTCCGGCAGCACATGACCACATATAGGGAGGCAAAAGATTGCTCTCTATCTCCACCTGCTGGTAGATGGACACAACCCACCAGTCTATGGATTGATCAGCTATGATTAAGGGAAAGAAAATTATCAGGTATGATACATAATTTTACCTTTCTCAGCTTTCCACAACCTTGCGATTTGAGGAGCAGGAGACTCCAGTGGCGGAGTCCAGAAAGGTATTTGTAGGCCAGGCAAGACTTTTCCAATGCATCAGGATATTAGGGACATCATTCAGGCACAGTAGGAGGTGCCGGATTCTGACTTTCATCTTGCCAGATCCATGCTCAGTCTTTATTCTGTTCTGGTTTTAGACAAGGATGTCCAGGATTGCCGTATAGAATCCTTATTAAAGAATAGTTTTGATGTTGCTGCTATCTGTGGTTCTTTAGTAGCGAGAGCCTGTTTTCGTTGGTCTGAAAAGGTCTTGGACCGTTCTTCTTCTGATTTTTTTCAGTGATAGATGAGAAGTTGCGAAGTTGGAAATGAGTTTGGCCTTTTTGGCAGATGCTCTTTACAACTTGCTTCGGGCCTCTTCTAAGTCTATGGCTTTTTGCATGGCAGCCCGTCGCTCTCTTTGGCTTTGTGGCTGGTCTGCGGATGCGGGCTCTAAGTCCAAACTTAGTAAATTTCCTTTTAAGGGTTCTTTTTTCTTTGGCAATGAGTTGGATAAGCTGCTGCGTAGCCTAGGTGAGGCTAAAGTTCCAAGGCTTCCTGAGGATCATCCCAGGGGGCCTGGACTTGGTGGGGTTTTTTTCCAGCCATGGTAGGAACCGTGCTTTTCGGTATAGACCAGGCAGAGTAGTTCCGTTTCAACGATCCAAGTTTTTTTTCAGAGGACTCTCTCCTTTGGGTGGTCGTAGAAGCGGTTGGGAAACAGGAAATTCTTTCTTGTCTTCCTCCCGCTCAAAACCAGGGCTGTCGGGGACATTCTACGCAGACATCGCGACCTTCAGGCTTTGTCCAGTTCCTTTGTCAGAGCAGCATCTAGGACGTTACTCCATAAACTTTCTGGTTCCCAAGCAAGAGGGTTCCTTCAGGCCGATTTTAGATCTCCAGGTGGTCAATTGAGCCCTTAGGGTGCCCTCGTTTCGTATGGAGACTTTGCGGTCGGTCATTGTGGCGGTGCAGATCGGGGAGTTTCTGACGTCACTCGACCTCACAGAAACTTACTTGCATATCCCTACTCGACCGGCACACCGTTTCCTTCAGTTTGCGGTGCTCGGTCCGGAATTTTCATTTTCTAGCTCTTCCCTTCGGACTTGAGACTGCTCGGACGTTTACCAAAATCATGGTCGTAGTAGCCGCTGCACTCAGAATGGAAGGCATTCTAGTCCATCCTTATTTAGACGATTGGTGATCAGAGCAAAGTCTTACCAGGAGAGCGTTCAGGTGACAGCTCGAGTAGTAGACTTCTTGAAGTCCGTAGTTGGGGTAGTCGGTGCACAAAAGATCCGTCTGCAGCCATCTCGGTCATTTCAATACCTGGGAATCTGTTTTGACACATTGCAGGGCCGTATTTTTCTTCCGCCGGCTTGTGTCCTCAAACTGCAGTCTCAGATTTGTCACTTACTGCAGTCACCGAGGCCAGCGGCCAAGGATTATCTTCAGGTCCTGGGTTCCATGGTGACGGCGATTGAGGCAGTGCCCTGGACCAGGGCTCACATGAGGCCGCTTCAGAGGTTGCTTCTTTCTCGGTGGTCATCACAGAAGGACTCTCTACATCAGAAATTGTCACTTCCGGCTCAGGTGAAGAGCAGCCTACATTGGTGGCTGCGAGATGCCAGTATGACCAAGGGAATGCCTCTGGATCAGCCCAACTGGAGGGTGGTTACGACAGATGCTAGTCTCCAGGGATGGGGAGCTCACTGACAGGGACAGTATGCTCAAGGCCTGTGGTCTCAGGAGAGATCTTGTTCAATAACTCTTAGAGACCAGGGCAGTTAGACTAGCAATCCAAACCTTTGTCCATCTTTTGAGAGGCGAGGCAGTCGTGTGATGTCAGAAAATGCCACCGCAGTGGTTTACATCAATCGGCAAGGGGAACAAGGAGTCGGCAGTTGGAGCAAGAAGCGTCACAGCTGTTACAGTGGTCGGAGGTGCATCTGGTGGCGCTGTCAGCGGCTCATGTGGCAGGAGTTCAAAATGTTCAGGCAGACTTTCTCAGTTCAAACATGCTAGATCCCGGGGAGTGGGCTCTAACCGATGTGGCGTATCAGGCGGTGGTGAACCATTGTGGGGTTCCCCAAGATGGACCTGTTTGCTACTTGGCCGACCGGTCTTCTTTATGCCTTTCCTCTCTGGCCATTGATAGGGTGTCTACTTAAGAGTGTCGAGATGCACAGGGGCTGTCTGATCTTGGTGGCGCCGGATTGGCCTTGCAGGCCATGGTACGCCAATCTTCAGCGGCTTCTAGTAGAGGATCCTTCAAGCTCCCGGTCAGGCAGGATATTTTGGCTCAGTTTCGCTCTCGTCGGTGTTCTACCTCTTTGAATTATGTTCGGACCTGGAGGATTTTTGAGGCCTGGTGTGAGGAGCTCGCGATAACTCTCTTTCACGCGTCCGTCTTGCAGATTTTGGATTTTCTGCAGCGTTGTTTCGACAAAGGCCTTGTTTTGGCTTCTCTTAAGTGCAGATTGCAGCTCTATCGTGTTTTCGAGGTCATGTTCAAGGAAGATCGCTGGCGAGCCACCTGGATGTGTTCCGTTTTTTAAGAGAGGTTAACCTCCTGCGTTCTGCATCTCGCTGTTCTTTTCCCCGCTAGGATCTTAATTTGGTACTCTCGGTTTTTACCAAGCCTCCCTTTGAGACTTAATCTTCTTGTACTTTGAAGGACTTAACCCTGAAGGCATTGTTTTTAGTGGCTATTGTCTCAGCTAAGAGATTTTCGGAGTTGCAGGCTCTTTTGTGTAGGTCTCTGTTTTTGGAATTCAGCTTGGATCGAGTGTTCTAAGACCAGTTCCTTCTTTTCTGCCCGGTATTGATTCTTTTCTTTAATCTCAACCAGTGGTGTTGCCTGTTGTAGGTTTGTTTGGGGTTTTTTTTTTTTTTTTTTGTTACATTTGTACCCCGCGCTTTCCCACTCATGGCAGGCTCAATGCGGCTTACATGGGGCAATGGAGGGTTAAGTGACTTGCCCAGAGTAGTTTTCTTTCTCCGGGTCAGAGGAGCAGTGTCTCTTGAAGCGTTTGGATGTCAAAAGAGTTCTGAAGCATTATGTCAAGTCTACGGAGGAGATTTGTCAGTCCGATTGTTTTATTCTCATTGGAGGTTCACACACAGGGTTTATGGCTTCTAAGCCCACTATTTTTCGTTGGCTTCAGGAAATTATTTCCTTCTTTCTGGGAAAGCTGTTCCAGAAGGAGTTAGGAGTTAAGGCTCACTGTACCAGAGGTCAGGCTATTTCTTGGGCAGAGCGTTGTCTGGTGCCTCTGGAGGACATTTGTATGGTGGTGACTTGGTCTTCTTTGCATTCCTTTTCAAAGCACTATCGATTGTACCTCCTGAGTCATCAGCAAGTTGTTTTCGGGGCACACATTTTGACGGCGGGGCTGTTAGGGTCCCTCCCATAATCTTACTGCTTTGTTACTTCACATCAGTCACATTCTGAGCCGGTCCGGAGGGACGCTAAGGAAGGAGAAATTAGACCTTACCTGCTAATTTGCTTTTCTTTAGTCCCTCCGGACTGGCCCAGATCCCTCCCTTTAGGTATTCTGTGTCTTCAAGAGTTAAGTGATATTGTTTTCTTGGGAGATGTGTTGCTGGTTTCTGGTTTCATTGTTTAAAAAAAAAAAACCCACAAATTCTATGGTTCAGTATGTAACCTTTTGTGCATGATATGCAGGGGCATGTCACTGGTCACATTATTGTTGGTGGCACACACCCTCTGTTGGCAATGTGCCGGTGGCTGCTTAGGCTTTCGTATGCACAGACCATTTGCGTATTGTTTTACTTCCTTCTGCTTTGGTACTTTGTTACTGGATCTTTCTCTTGTTGCCAAGGGCTCTTATTGGCTCTCTCTAGAGTCAGTTTGGTTTTTTTTTCTCGGTCTCCTCCTGCTGGAAGGCGTGCACAACCCATCAGTCACAATCTGGGCCAGTCCGGAGGGACTAAAGGAAAGCAAATTAGCAGGTAAGGTCTAATTTCTCCTTTCCCCATGTTTCCAGTCACCTTCACTTGTGCCTTCTGTTAGAAAAATTAAATCAGAACAGACGGGGAACCAAAATGTGTCGGGCTCATAGAGAGGCACAGAGACAGGATTCTATTACACTTCTTAACATGGACCTTACTGAAAAGAACAAAGCCCTGTTCAGATTTAGATCTTAAGGGATTATAGAAACAAATTTCTATCAAGTTTATTGTAGCAGCCTTTGTGTTAGAGGGTCATGCGTGCAGCAGAAGTATTGGGTGATTCTATCACAGATACATTTCAGAGTTGTGGATCTGATGGAGCCTCTAAGTAAGGACCACTCCTTGGTTTTTAGAGGAGCTCAGCTGAAATGGCGGGAGAGGTGTCTTCAAAGTTTTGTAGTGGTTAACAAGAGGGATGTACCTTTTGACTGGGTTTTCCTAGCACTGAGTTCTTGTGCAAAGGGAAGAGGCTGTTGCTGCTATCCCTCTACACAAGTAGGGGGGGAATTTTTCTCTGGAGTGGTAAATGGCTGTATGGTAAGGAGGGGAGGGGACAGCAGTGGCAATAAGCAACCTAAGACTGACTTCCAAAAAGTGTGGGATGGCACAGCATAAGTTCCTTTTACATATGAAAGTTAAACATAAAAGCAGGTATGATCTTGTGCTATTAAAACACAACTTGTAAGGTCTCCCAAGCTTTACTGGACTACCAATTCTCATGTTCCAGCTCAGCTGTGGTAGAGCTTTGATAGGTGCCTCTTTTCCCTCCTTGCCACCCACAGTGTTCTCTCCCACTGCAGACTCCAGGCTTGCTTTGAGGTGAGAGAGGATGCCAACCCCAAATCTCGGAAACAGGGTTTGAAACGCTTCCAGCAGAATCCTGAAGCCAACTGGGGTCCCAAAGCCCGGGCTAAAGCTGGGTAAGTTCAGGGCCAGGGAGGTGACATTCTGGGGTAGCTGAGGTTAGAGGGAATTGCTCTCCTGCCCCCTCCTTTCTTTGTGGGAAATTATTGATGCTCCTATGGGCAGAAGTGAAGATGCTGCTACTGTGTTTAGTACAGCTCAGTCCCTAATCTTGTGCTGCCTTTCAGGGGAGGGATTTCAACTTCTTTGGCAGAAAAAAGCAAGCAACACCAGAACAAACGAAAATACAGGGAAGAGGACCAGAGTGCGCTGAAAAGCTTCCCCTGCAAGAAGTTCCAACAGGTACCGTATGCCTGGTGCAGAGGAGGAAGTATGGTGAATGGACGCCTGTGCTAACAGTTATTCTCTGTTGTCCAGGGCTGCTGTACAAGGGCTGAGGACTGCTGTTATTCTCATGAACCTGTGGTGTCAGCAACAGCAGAAGAGGGCCCCTAAGGGATGAGCTCCTTCAAACAGAATTCCTGATGGAAGGACAAAGCTTTCAGTGACTGAATCTCAACCTCAGGCTATGTGGTAGCTGCACTCATCCGAGCCAGGCGTGGAGCTTAAGCATATGGTATACAGAAGAAGGGGGGGGGGCGAGGTTGTGTGTGTGAATGAGAGCCCTCAATAAACACCACTTTGTTTTTACTCAAAGGCAGCGTCTTTATTAAAGCAAGGTACAGCTGGAGTCACTTTTAACCCCTTAGTGCAAGGGGTGCTCACCATTACTGTTCCAGGGAGCCATAGGCATATGGCACCTGCAAAAAGGGAGTCATTGTAAGGGTCCCTTTGATGTCCCAGTGGAAGTTTGACCTGTGTGCTAAAGATGGGCACAAGAGGGTTGGTTAGACAACTGGCTCCTGTGGCAATAGTGGTTTAAGAGAAATATTTGAGGGGGGAGGGGAATGGTGGGAGTTGCTAGTAGATTTTCCTACAGAAGAGGAAACCCCTGTGGTCTGGAACCACGCTGAAGCAAATGGTAAATGTGAGTGACCCATAAGCAATAAAGGGAATACAGTGCCTTGCCCTGTTCAGCCTGCAGGATTGCACGATTCCCTTCAGAAAAGCCGCATTCTCTCCCATTGAATCGGATTGGTAGTGGAAGCTGGTCCTTTGCAGGTAATGGCAGTGGTAGCTCAGGAACAGAAAACTGTGTCAGATCAGCTGCAGTGGCTTAGCCTTGGTGCTGCATTTTGGTTTGAGGTAGGACATGAAACTTCTACCGCACCCACTGTGTAGAGGAGGAATTCTTGTAGTGCAGGGTCACTAAAAAAGTCCGGATTTGCATGGGGTCCAGAGTGATGGCCAGGATGTTAAGCCTTGAAGCCACAGGCTGAGGACAAGCTTTACCTGCAGAACAAAAACCAACAAGGATCAAGGGAAGATAAAGCAGTGCAATACACTAATGAAAGATTTCTACCACCACCACCACCACCCCCCCCCCCCCCCCCCCCCCGAAAAAAAAAAAAAAAAAAAAAAAGGTTCTGCATGGACAGTCACACACTGATCTCATCAGAAGGTGCCATAGATTTTGCTCTCCTAGAAGTTAGGAAAGCCTACATGCTTTAGTTTGTTCAACTGGCTCCTCCTGCGGACTCCTCAGACCCTCATCTTTTTTTTTTTTTTTTTTTTTGTTCTCTTTAAAGTTCCGTTCCATTCCATTATGTAGCTTCCCACTGTTCTAGAACCTGTAATAGTTGTGTCCATCAATGAGCAGGTGGAGATAGGAAAACTGAGCTTACACATCTCAATCATGGCATCCAGTCCAGCTCCTCAGTATCTACATAGACAAGCAGTAAGGAGAAACTCAGAATAAAAACAACCACCTTAAACAACCTGCTAATCTAACATTAAAGACGAGCAAACGTGTGGACCTCTCTCATCTCTGGACAACTGTAGAGAACAAGAGATATGCAGGAAGCACTCTGCAAAGTGACAGTCATTATTTGACCATTAATTTGCAAACTAAACATCTCAGAAACCTTGAGTGGGCCTCTGGAATAGTGGGAAGGACTAATGGAAAGAAAATTATCAAGTAAGACCTAATTTTTCCTTCCATTATGTAGCTTCCCACTATTCCAGAACCTGTGGGATGTTTAAAAGAAATTCCTAGACTGGGTGGGATCTCCAGATATTTGCAAGGCAAGGACCTGATCGAAGCTGTATACCGTTATCTCAACTCTGTTTTCAGTTCTCTATCTCTTGCTGGTTGATGGACACAACTGTCCACAGTTTCTGGAATAGGGGGAAGAACTAATGGAAAGAAAATTCAGGTAAGACCTAATTTCTCCTTCATTGCTCTAGACCAGCATTTTTCAACCACTGTGTCGTGAGTGCTCAGGAGGTGTAATGGGGCCAACACATGGCTGCTTATTTTTTTTGTTCTCTCCTACTGCAGCCACAGACCCAGCACCTCTCTTCCCTCCTCATGAGTCCAGTACCACTTCCGTCCTCAGTGCCTCCCCTGTCCACAAGAAACCTGAGAATCCTACTTGAGCGCTGACATCAGTGGTAACAGGCTGTCTGAGCCAACCCGGATCCTTCCCTCTGCAGTGCCCTGCCAGCACGTTTAACAGGAAGTTATGTCAGAGGAATGGGACACTGCAAAGGGAAGGGACAGAGTTAGCCCAGACAGCCTGTTACCACTGATGTCAGCGCTTGAGTAGGATTCTCAGGTTTCTTGTGGACCAGGGAGGTGCTGAGGAAAATATGCCATGGGGGGGGGGGGGGGGGGAGGGAGAGACAGTGGGAGTTACTGGCTCACAAGGGAAGGGAGAGGAAGGCAGAGAGGGAGATGTGCTGAACATGGGTGGGGTAGGAGCACAGGAAGGATGTGTCACCATATCAAACTTGTGGAGGGTGAGGGAGGAAAGAAGTACAGGACTGATGGGGAGGAGTTGGGGGAAGGGAGAGGAAGAGGTGCTGGATGTATGGACAGGAAAGATGCCAGACCTGGGCTGAGGGAACACAGAAGAAAGAAGGGACATGTCAGACTATGGAGGGTGGTGGGGAGGCAGGCTGCAGCAAGGGGGCATGATTGTGTGGGCTGGGGGAAATGTCTGACCAGAGTGGGGGGGAGAGGATATGAAAGATGCTGGATTGCAGGGGGAAGGTGGGGAGAGCGAATGATACATACCTGTAGCAGGTGTTCTCCGAGGACAGCAGGCTGATTGTTCTCACGACTGGGTTGACGTCCACGGCAGCCCCCTCCGACCGGGAAAAAACTTTGCGGGAGGTCCCGCACGCAGGGCACGCGCACCGCGCATGTGCGGCCGTCTTCCCGCCCGTGTGCGACCGTTCCCGCTCAATTGAATGACAAGCAAAGGAATGAGGAAAAAAGCGCAACTCCAAAGGGGAGGGGAGGGAAGGGTAGGTGAGAACAATCAGCCTGCTGTCCTTGGAGAACACCTGCTACAGGTATGTATCATTCGCTTTCTCTGAGGACAAGCAGGCTGCTTGTTCTCACGACTGGGGTATTCCTAGCTCACAGGCTCACTCAAAACAAGAACCCAGGTCAATGGAACCTCGCAACGGCGAGGGCATAACAGAAATTGACCTACGAAGAACAACTAACTGAGAGAGCAGCCTGAACAGAATAAAATCGGGTCCTGGAGGGTGGAGTTGGATTCAAACCCCAAACAGATTCTGCAGCACCGACTGTCGCGTCGGGTATCCTGCTGGAGGCAGTAATGCGATGTGAATGTGTGGACAGATGACCACGTCGCAGCCTTGCAAATCTCTTCAATAGTGGCTGACTTCAAGTGAGCCACTGACGCTGCCATGGCTCTAACACTATGAGCCGTGACATGACCCTCAAGAGCCAGCCCAGCCTGGGCGTAAGTGAAGGAAATGCAATCTGCTAGCCAATTGGCGATGGTGCGTTTCCCGACAGCGACCCCCTTCCTATTAGGGTCAAAAGAAATAAACAATTGGGCGGACTGTCTGTGGGGCTGTGTCCGCTCCAGATAGAAGGCCAACGCTCGCTTGCAGTCCAATGTGTGCAACTGACGTTCAGCAGGGCGGGTATGCGGTCTGGGAAAGAATGTTGGCAAGACGATTGACTGGTTAAGATGGAACTCCGACATCAACTTTGGCAGGAACTTAGGGTGAGTGCGGAGGACTACTCTTATGATGAAATTTAGTTTCTCCGAGGACAAGCAGGCTGCTTGTTCTCACTGATGAGTGACATCCACGGCAGCCCCTCCAATCGGAAAACTTTACTAGCAAAGGCCTTTGCTAGTCCTCGCGCGCCGATGCTCATGCGCGGCCGTCTTCCCGCCCGAACCGGCTCTTGTTCGTCAGTCTTCTTTTGTCCGCGCTCGGGACGGTCGTGTTTTGCGCCGTTTCGCGCCCTTAAAAGTTGACCCTCGTGCGTCTTCGTGATTTTCGCTGAAAAAAAAAAAAAACACAAAAGACGGACCTTTACGGTCCTTATCCCTTTCCCGTGCTTCCAGATTTTGCCCCACGTAAGTTTCCTTTCGCTTTCGGGGTAGGCCTTTTTTGAGGTCTCGGTACGGGTTTTTCTCTCCCTGTTTTTGGTGCCTATATCGCCATTACGAGTTTTGATTTCGCCAGCGGGATTTTTCCGCCCATGTCATTGAAGTCTCCCAGCGGCTTCAAGAAGTGCACCCAGTGCGCCCGGGTAATCTCGCTCACTGATAGGCACGCGTCGTGTCTTCAGTGTCTGGGGGCTGGGCACCGCCCGCAGGCCTGTAGTCTTTGCGCCTTTTTACAGAAAAGGACTCAGGTAGCGAGATTGGCCCAGTGGAACGTGTTATTCTCGGGCTCTTCGTCGACAACAGCACCGGGGGCATCGAGTGCATCGACGTCGACAGCTTCAAGACCTTCGACCTCGGCATCGACTGCATCGAGGCATCGACCCTCTGCATCGTCGGTACCGAGACATCGAAAGGCTGCGTCGGCGTCGGTGGTACCGGACCTCCACTCTAGTGCTGATGTCGTCGGACGGTGGTGCTTCGACTGGAGTGCAGGTGAGGGCTGTCCATTCCCCTGCTGGTGGCGGTGAGCCTTCGGGTGGGTCTTCCCCTACCCTGAGGTCTCCTGCGGTACAGCCCCCCCCCCCAAGACCGACCTTCTTCGGCCTCGGTCCCGAGGAAGAGACGGCTGGATTCTACATCCTCCTCGTTAGTACCGGGAAGTTCCGGTGACATGCTTCGTTTGAAAAAGTCAAAGAAGCATCGACACCGGTCTCCTTCCCGCATCGGTACCGAGAGCTCTGGGTCGCTGAGGGAGTCGGCACCCAGTAGGCATTGGCACCGGGAGGACCGCTCAACCTCTGTTCAGGAGGTGTCGATGCGCTCCACCTTGGACAACCGGGAACAGCCTCCACGCCCGGAACAGACTCTGACCTCAACGCCTGCATTGGCTTCCATGTCTTTCTCCACAGCCGCTCTGCACGAGAGTCTCCGGGCCGTTCTCCCAGAGATCCTGGGAGAGCTGTTGCGCCCTTCCCCTCCGGTACCGGGGGTGTTTGCGCCACCGGTACCGTCGAGTGAGGCGCCGGCTGGCCCCTTGCCCGGGGTGAGGTCTCCGACATCGGTGCCACTTGCGGTACCGACTGCGGTCGCCTCCCAGGAAGGCTCCCCGACGATGTCGGTGGAGGGAGCTTCACCGGTGCTGGTGAGGGAGTCTACCTCTCGACGCTCCCTCCGTGGCCGTGTTTCCACGGAGTCGAGCCGGGCACGGCTTCAGACACAGGTTCATGAACTTGTCTGATACCGATGGTGAGGCCTCATGGGAGGAGGAGGACATCAGATATTTCTCTGACGAGGAGTCTGATGGCCTTCCTTCTGATCCCACTCCCTCCCCTGAAAGGCAGCTTTCTCCTCCTGAGAGTCTGTCTTTTGCGGCCTTTGTCTACGGCCATCCCCTTCCCGGTGGTTGTGGAGGATGAGCCCAGGGCTGAAATGTTTGAGCTCTTGGACTATCCTTCTCCACCTAAGGAAGCTTCCACAGTACCCATGCGTCATGTCCTAAAAAAGACATTGCTGGCGAACTGGACCAAGCCTCTAAATAATCCCCACATTCCCAAGAAGATCGAGTCCCAGTACCGGATCCATGGGGACCCAGAGCTGATGCGCACTCAGTTGCCTCACGACTCTGGTGTGGTGGATCTAGCCCTAAAGAAGGCTAAGAGTTCTAGGGAGCATGCTTCGGCACCCCCGGGCAAGGACTCTAGAACCTTAGACTCCTTTGGGAGGAAGGCTTACCATTCTTCTATGCTCGTGACCAAAATCCAGTCTTACCAGCTCTACACGAGCATACATATGCGGAACAATGTGCGGCAGTTGGCGGGCTTGGTGGACAAGCTCCCTCCTGAGCAAGCCAAGCCATTTCAGGAGGTGGTCAGGCAGCTGGAGGCGTGCAGAAAATTCCTGGCCAGAGGGGTATATGATATCTTTGATGTTGCGTCCAGGGCCGCTGCTCAAGGTGTGGTGATGCGCAGACTCTCATGGCTGCGTGCCTCCGACCTGGAGAATAGGATCCAGCAGCGGATTGCGGACTCCCCTGGCCGAGCGGACAATATTTTTGGAGAGAAAGTCGAACAGGTGGTAGAGCAGCTCCACCAGCGGGATACCGCTTTCGACAAGTTCTCCCGCCGGCAGCCTTCAGCATCTACCTCCTCAGGTAGACGTTTTTATGGGGGAAGGAAGACTGTTCCCTACTCTTCTGGTAAGCGTAGGTACAACCCTCCTTCTCGACAGCCTGCGGCCCAGGCTAAGCCCCAGCGTGCTCGCTCTCGTCAGCAGTGTGCGCCTCAGCAAGGCCCCACGGCTCCCCAGCAAAAGCAGGGGGCGAGCTTTTGACTGGCTCCAGCAGAGCATAGCCGACATCAACGTGTCAGGGCCGGGCGATCTGCCGGTCGGGGGCAGGTTGAAAGTTTTTCACCAAAGGTGGCCTCTTCTAACCTCCGACCGTTGGGTTCTTCAAATAGTCCGGCAAGGATACACCCTCAATTTGGCCTCCAAACCTCCAAATTGCCCACCGGGAGCTCAATCTTACAGCTTCCAACACAAGCAGGTACTTGCAGAGGAACTCTCCGCCCTTCTCAGCGCCAATGCGGTCGAGCCCGTGCCATCCGGGCAAGAAGGGCTGGGATTCTATTCCAGGTACTTCCGTGTGGAAAAGAAAACAGGGGGGATGCGTCCCATCCTAGACCTAAGGGCCCTGAACAAATATCTGGTCAAGGAAAAGTTCAGGATGCTTTCCCTGGGCACCCTTCTCCCCATGATTCAGGAAAACGATTGGCTATGCTCTCTGGACTTGAAGGACGCCTACACGCACATCCCGATAGTGCCAGCTCACAGACAGTATCTGCGATTTCAGCTGGGCACACGTCACTTCCAGTACTGTGTGCTACCCTTTGGGCTCGCCTCTGCGCCCAGAGTGTTCACGAAGTGCTTGGCTGTAGTAGCAGCGGCGCTTCGCAGGCTGGGAGTACACGTGTTCCCCTATCTCGACGATTGGCTGGTGAAGAACACATCCGAGGCAGGAGCTCTACAGTCCATGCAGATGACTATTCGCCTCCTGGAGCTACTGGGGTTTGTGATAAATTATTCAAAGTCCCATCTTCTCCCAGTACAGAGACTCGAATTCATAGGCGCTCTGCTGGAATCTCGGACGGCTTGTGCCTATCTCCCAGAGACGAGAGCCAACAACTTGTTGTCCCTTGTCTCGCGGGTGCGAGCATCCCAGCAGATCACAACTCGGCAGATGTTGAGATTGCTGGGCCACATGGCCTCCACAGTTCATGTGACTCCCATGGCCCGCCTTCACATGCGATCTGCTCAATGGACCCTAGCTTCCAAGTGGTTTCAGGCTGCTGGGGATCTAGAAGACGTGATCCACCTGTCCACGAGTTTTCTCAACTCCTTGTATTGGTGGACGATTTGGTCCAATTTGACTCTGGGACGTCCTTTCCAAATTCCTCAGCCACAAAAAGTGGTGACTACGGATGCATCTCTCCTGGGGTGGGGAGCTCATGTCGATGGGCTTCACACCCAAGGAAGCTGGTCCCTCCAGGAACGCGATCTACAGATCAATCTCCTGGAGTTACGAGCGGTCTGGAACGCTCTGAAGGCTTTCAGAGATCGGCTGTCCCACCAAATTATCCAAATTCAGACAGACAACCAGGTTGCCATGTATTACATCAACAAGCAGGGGGGCACCAGATTTCGCCCCCTGTGTCAGGAAGCCGTCAGCATGTGACTGTGGGCTCGCCGTTACGGCATGTTGCTCCAAGTCACATACCTGGCAGGCGTAAACAACAGTCTGGCCGACAGGTTGAGCAGGATCATGCAACCTCACGAGTGGTCGCTCAATTCCAGGGTAGTGCGGCAGATCTTCCAGGTGTGGGGCACCCCCTTGGTGGATCTCTTTGCATCTCAGGCCAACCACAAGGTCCCTCAATTCTGTTCTAGACTTCAGGCCCACGGCAGGCTGGCATCGGATGCCTTCCTCCTGGACTGGGGGGAAGGTCTACTGTATGCTTATCCTCCCATACCTCTGGTGGGGAAGACTTTGTTGAAACTCAAGCAAGACCGAGGCACCATGATTCTGATTAATCCTTTTTGGCCGCGTCAGATCTGGTTCCCTCTTCTTCTGGAGTTGTCCTCCGAAGAACCGTGGAGATTGGAGTGTTTTCCGACCCTCATCACACAGGACGAAGGGGCGCTTCTGCATCCCAGCCTCCGGTCCCTGGCTCTCACGGCCTGGATGTTGAGAGCGTAGACTTTGCCTCTTTGGGTCTGTCGGAGGGTGTCTCCCGCATCTTGCTTGCTTCCAGGAAAGATTCCACTAAGAGGAGTTACTTCTTTCTATGGAGGAGGTTTGCCGTCTGGTGTGACAGCAAGGCCCTAGATCCTCGCTCTTGTCCTACACAGACCCTGCTTGAATACCTTCTGCACTTGTCTGAGTCTGGTCTCAAGACCAACTCTGTAAGGGTTCACCTTAGCGCAATCAGTGCATACCATTACCGTGTGGAAGGTAAGCCGATCTCAGGACAGCCTTTAGTTGTTTGCTTCATGAGAGGTTTGCTTTTGTCAAAGCCCCCCGTCAAACCTCCTACAGTGTCATGGGATCTCAATGTCATTCTCACCCAGCTGATGAAACCTCCTTTTGCGCCACTGAACTCCTGCCATCTGAAGTACTTGACCTGGAAGGTCATTTTCTTGGTGGCTGTTACTTCAGCTCGTAGAGTCAGTGAGCTTCAGGCCCTGGTAGCCCAGGCCCCTTACACCAAATTTCATCATAACAGCGTAGTCCTCCGCACTCACCCTAAGTTCTTGCCGAAGGTAGTGTCGGAGTTCCATCTGAACCAGTCAATTGTCTTGCCAACATTTTTTCCCCGTCCTCATTCCTGCCCTGCTGAACGTCAGCTGCACACATTGGACTGCAAAAGAGCATTGGCCTTCTATCTGGAGCGGACACAGCCCAACAGACAGTCCGCCCAATTGTTTGTTTCTTTTGATCCCAACAGGAGGGGAGTGGCTGTGGGGAAACGCACCATATCCAATTGGCTAGCAGATTGCATTTCCTTCACTTACGCCCAGGCTGGGCTTGCTCTTGAGGGTCATGTCACGGCTCACAATGTCAGAGCCATGGCAGCGTCAGTGGCCCACTTGAAGTCAGCCACTATTGAAGAGATCTGCAAAGCTGCGACATGGTCATCTGTCCACACATTCACATCTCATTACTGCCTGCAGCAGGATACCCGACGCGACAGTCGGTTCGGGCAGTCAGTGCTTCAGAATCTGTTCAGGGTTTAGAATCCAACTCCACCCCCCTAGGCCCATGTTTATTCTGTTCCAGGCTACACTCTCAGTTAGTTGGATAAATTGTTAGGTCAATCTCAGTTATATCCTCGCCGTTGCGAGGCCCAATTGACCATGTTTGTTGTTTTGAGTGAGCCTGGGGGCTAGGGATACCCCATCAGTGAGAACAAGCAGCCTGCTTGTCCTCGGAGAAAGCGAATGCTACATACCTGTAGAAGGTATTCTCCGAGGACAGCAGGCTGATTGTTCTCACAAACCCGCCCACCTCCCCTTTGGAGTTGTGTCTTCCCTTGTTTTGTCTTGCTACATATGGGACTGACGAACACGAGCCGGTTCGGGCGGGAAGACGGCCGCGCATGCGCATCGGCGCGCGAGGACTAGCAAAGGCCTTTGCTAGTAAAGTTTTCCGATTGGAGGGGCTGCCGTGGACGTCACCCATCAGTGAGAACAATCAGCCTGCTGTCCTCGGAGAATACCTTCTACAGGTATGTAGCATTCGCTATACGGAGCATGAGCTACTAGGGCTTGAAGCTCACTGACTCTACGAGCTGAAGTAACTGCCACCAAGAAAATGACCTTCCAGGTCAAGTACTTCAGATGGCATGAATTCAGTGGCTCAAAAGGAGGTTTCATCAGCTGGGTGAGGACGACGTTGAGATCCCATGACACTGCAGGAGGCTTGACAATGGGCTTTGACAAAAGCAAACCTCTCATGAATCAAACGACTAAATGCTCTCCTGAGATGGCTTTACCCTCTACACGATAATGGTAAGCACTAATTGCACTAAGGTGATTCCTTACTGAGTTGGTCTTGAGACCAGACTCAGATAAGTGCAGAAGGTATTCAAGCAGGTTCTGTGCAGGACAAGAACAAAGTTCTAGGGCCTTGCTCTCACACCAAACGGCAAACCTCCTCCACTTGAAAAAGTAACTCTTTTTAGTGGAATCCTTTCTAGAGGCATGCAAGACACGGGAGACACCCTTAGACAGACCCAACGAAGCAAAATCTACGCCCTCAACACCCAGGCCGTGAGAGCCAGAGACTGAAGGTTGGGGTGCAGAAGCGCTCCGTCGTTCTGCGAAATGAGAGTCGGAAAACAATCTCCACAGTTCTTCAGAGGACAACTCCAGAAGAAGAGGGAACCAGATCTGACGGGGCCAAAAAGGCGCGATCAGAATCATGGTGCCACCGTCTTGCTTCAGCTTCAGTAAGGTCTTCCCCACCAAAGGTATGGGAGGATATGCATACAGGAGGCCGTTCCCCCAATGGAGGAGAGAGGCATCTGACGCCAGTCTGCCGTGTGCCTGAAGTCTGGAACAGAACTGAGGCAGCTTGTGATTGGTCTGGGAGGTGAAAAGGTCCACCGAGGGGGTGCCCCACTCTCGGAAGATCTTGCGTACCTCTCTGGAATGGAGCGACCACTCGTGCGGTTGCATAACTCTGCTCAGCCTGTCGGCTAGGCTATTGTTTATGCCTGCCAAGTATGTGGCTTGGAGAAGCATGCCAAACTGGCGTGCCTAACGCCACATCCTGACGGCTTCCTGACACAGAGGGCGAGATCCGGAGCCCCCCTGCTTGTTGATGTAATACATTGCAACCTGATTGTCCGAATTTGGATAATTTGGTAGGACAGCCGATCCCTGAAGACCTTCAGTGCGTTCCAAACCGCTCGGAGCTCCAGGAGGTTGATCTGAAGATCTTGTTCCTGAGGGGACCACACCCCCTGGGTGTGGAGCCCATCGACATGAGCTCCCCACACCAGGCGAGATGCATCCGTCGTGAGCACTTTTGTGGGCTGGGGAATTTGGAATGGGCGTCCCAGGGTCAAATTGGTCCGAATTGTCCACCAGCACAGCGAATTGTGGCAACTGATGGACAGGCGGATGATATCTTCTGGATTCCCGGTGGCTTGGCACCACTGGGAAGCTAGGGTCCATTGAGCAGATCTCATGTGAAGACGAGCCATGGGAGTCACATGGACTGTAGAGGCCATATGGCCCAGGAGTCTCAACATCTGCCGAGCTGTGATCTGCTGAGACGCTCTGGTCTGGGAAGCGAGGGACAGGAGATTCTGAGCTCTCGCCTCGGGAAGATAGGCCTGAGCCGTCCGTGAATTCAGCAGAGCTCCTATGAATTCCAGAGATTGGACTGGCTGGAGATGGGACTTTGGGTAATTTATCACAAACCCCAGCAGCTCCAAAAGTTGAATAGTGCACTGCATGGACCGAAGAGCTCCTGCCTCGGAGGTGCTCTTCACCAGCCAATCATCGAGATACGGGAACACGTGCACCCCCAGCTTGCGTAGGTACGCCGCAACCACCACGCGACACTTTGTGAACACCCATGGTGCAGAGGCGAGCCCAAAGGGCAGCACACAATACTGAAAGTGACGTGTCCCCAGACGGAATCGGAGATACTGTCTGTGAACTGGCAGTATCGGGATGTGAGTATAAGCATCCTTTAAATCCAGGGAACATAGCCAATCGTCTTTCTGAATCATGGGTAGAAGGGTGCCCAAGGAAAGCATCCTGAACTTTTCTCGCACCAGATACTTGTTCAGGCCTCTCAGGTGTAGGAAGGGGCGTATCCCCCCTGTTTTCTTCTCCACAAGGAAGTACCTGGAATAGAATCCCTGCCATTCCTGCCCGGGTGGCACAGGCTCGACCGCATTGGCGCTGAGAAGGGTGGAGAGTTCCTCTGCAAGTACCTGCTTGTGATGGGAGCTGAAGGATTGAGCTCCCGGGTGTACCTATGCTTACTGTAGGCGTAGGGTGCAGCCGGCCGGGCCCGGGAAAAACATCCACCTGCAGAGCTGGATGCTGAAGGCACCTGGTGGGAGAGCTTGTTGAGAGCGGTTTCCCGCTGGTGTAGTTGGTCCACCAACTGCTCGACCTTCTCACCAAAAATGTTATCCCCCAGCCACTGCTGGGTACAGTTGTCCAGGTCAGAGGCACGCAGCCAGGAGATTCTGCGCATCACTATACCTTGGGACGCAGCTCGAGATGCCACATCACAGGTGTCATAGATACCCCTGGACAAGAACTTTCTGCACGCCTTCAGCTGCCTGACCACCTCCTGAAATGGCCTGGATTGCTCCGGAGGGAGCTTGTCAACCAGGTCCGCCAGTTGCTGCACATTGTTCCGCATGTGGATACTCATGTAGAGCTGGTATGATTGGATTCTGGTCACCAGCATGGAAGATTGGTAGGCCTTCCTCCCAAACGAGTCCAGAGTGCGAGACTCCCGCCCAGGGGGCGCTGAGGCGGTATCCCTCGAACTCCGTGCCCTCTTGAGAGCAGAGTCCACGACCGCCGAGTCATGAGGCCGCATCAACTCTGGGTCTGAGTGGAATCTGTATTGGGACTCCGCTTTCTTGGGGATGGTGGGATTAGATAGTGGCTTCAACCAGTTCCAAAGCAGTGTCTCCTTAAGGACATTGTGCAACGGCACCGTGGAAGACTCTCTAGGTGGTGATGGATAGTCGAGGACTTCGAGCATCTCCACCCTCGGCTCATCCACAGTAACCACTGGGAAGGGAATGCTGATAGACATATCCCTGACAAAAGAGGCAAAGGAGAGGCTCTCAGGAGCCGAGAGCTTCCTCTCCGGTGAAGGAGTGGGGTCGGAGGAAAGGCCCACAGACTCCTCTGAGGAGAAATATCTGGGGTCCTCCTCCTCCCCCCACGAGGCCTCCTCCTCGGTGTCGGACATGAGCTCTCTCAGCTCAGACCACAACCGGGCCCGTCTCGACTGCGAGGAACCACGTCCTCGATGATGGCGTCGAGCGGTGGACTCCCATGCCGGCGGGGACGAAGCTCCCTCCAACGCCGGCGGAGACTCCACCTGAGTGGCGGTCGACACCAGTGCCGCAAGCGGCATCGGCGTCAGAGGCCTCATCACCAGGTCAGAGCCCACAGGCGCCTCCATCAACGGCGCCGAGGGCGCAAGCAGCCCCGGTGCCGGCAGAGCCTGGCACATCAGCCCTTCCAGGATCCCCGGAAGGATAGCTCGGAGGCACTCGTCTAGGTCCGCTGTCGGGAAAGGCAGGGGGGCCAATGTGGGCGCCGGTACTGGAAGCTACTCGGGTCCAGGAGACGGTACCGAGATACCCGACGACCGGCGCAGCGACACCTCTTCGACCGAGGGGGAACGCTCCTCCCGGCACTGCCACTTCCTGGGCGTCGAGTCGTCCCTCGATGTCCCGGAGCTGCCAGTCCCGTGCGTCGTGGGCGACCGATGACGGTGCTTTTTGGCCTTCTTCCGATGTCCGTCATCGGCGTTCCGTGGAAGGGACGAGGAGAAGGTGGAGCCCCCACAGCCTCGAGGTATCGGATCCGACAGGGTTCGGTCCCGATGGCCATGAGCAGCGGGAGTGGCCAGGGCAGACTGCCCGCGCGGCCGCTCACCACCGCCGTCGCTGGCAGGTCGCCGGGCCAAAGGTACCTGTGCTCCTGGGGTTGATGCCGTAGTCGGCGCCGTCGACATCGGTACCGGCATCGAAGGGCCGGCGCAAGTTCCAAAAAGACGGTCCCGAAGAACTTGCCTCGCCACCTGCTTCCGTAAGCCGAGAAACAAGGTGCACGTCTTGGAGTTATGCTCCGGGCCGAGGCACTGGAGACACCAAGCGTATCTGTCTGCGAGATCTGCCGGCCGCACCGACCACACTTCTTGAATCCGCTCGGGACCTTCGAGGACATCGACGGAAAAATCGCGTCGGTGAAGTCAAAATCGTCGATGGTGGCGGTGAAAAGCACACCCGAAAAAGAAACGACCGCGCGGCCAGAAGGCCGCGACGGTGTGCCCTCGCGACTAAGAACGACGAGGGAAAACTTTTTTTTTTTTTTTAAACGAACAGAAAAAGAGAACGCGTAGCAACAAGAAAAGAAAAAACGTGGGCTAGGCCGCAATCCGGTTTCCGGGGCTGACTAGGAGAGGGACGAAGACACGTCTCTCTAGCGCGGAAAGGAAAAAAACTGAGCGGGAACGATCGCGCATGGGCGGGAAGACTGCCGCGCATGCGCGGTGGGCGTGCCCTGCGTGCGGGACCTCCCGCAAAGTTTTTTCCCGGTCAGAGGGGGCTGCCTCCTTTCCAATGCTTGGTTTGCCATCTACACAACCCAGGAAAGGGCAGGGCATTGGGATTTGTGCAGCTGCATCTTCTGCTGTCAGGTTCCCTTCACTGTCCTCTGCGACTATTGCTGATGCCTTCAAACATGCCGTAGTCACACCACTCCTTAAAAAAACCTTCATTGGACCCTACCTGTCCTTCCAACTATCACCCCATCTCCCTCCTCCCTTTCCTATCCAAGATACTTGAACATGCTGTTCACTGCCGTTGCCTTGACTTTCTTTCATCTCAAGCTATTCTTGATCCACTTCAATCTGGCTTTCGCCCCCTTCATTCAACTGAAACAGCGCTTGCTAAAGTCTCCAATGATCTGTTCCTGGTCAGATCCAAAGGTCTCTATTCTATCCTCATCCTTCTCGATCTATCTGCTGCTTTTGACACTGTTGATCACAGCCTACTCCTTGATACGCTGTCCTCACTTGGATTTCAGGGCTCTATTCTTTCCTGGTTTTCTTCTTATCTCTCCCAGCGTACCTTTAGTGTATACTCTAGTGGATCCTCCTCTACTTCTATCCCACTGTCAGTTGGTGTACCTCACATCTGTCCTGGGACCTCTTCTTTTCTCCATCTATGCTTCTTCCCTTGGTACTCTGATCTCATCCCATGGTTTTCAGTATCATCTTTACACTGATGACTCCCAGATCTACCTCTCCACACCAGAAATCTCAGCCGAAATCCAGGCCAAAGTATCAGCCTGCCTGTCTGACATTGCTGCCTGGATGTCTCAGTGCCATCTGAAACTAAACATGACCAAGACTGAGCTTCTTATCTTTCCCCCTAAACCAACCTCTCCTCCTTCCCCCATATCTGTTTCTGTGGATAACACTCATCCTTCGTGTCTCATCAGCTCGTAACCTTGGGGTCATCTTCGACTCCTCCTCCTCTGCACATATTCAGCAGACTGCTAAAACCTGTCATTTTTCTCTATAATATCACCAAAATTTGCCCTTTCATTTCTGAGCACACTACCAGAACCCTCATCCACACTCTTATCACCTCTCGCTTAGACTATTGCAACTTGCTTCTCACAGGTCTCCCACTTAGCCATCTCTCTCCTCTTCAATCTGTTCAAAATTCTGCTGCACGACTAATATTCTGCCAGTGTCGTAATGCTCATATTAGCCCTCTGTTCAAGTTACTTCACTGGCTTCCTATCTGTTTCTGCATACAGTTCAAACTCCTCTTATTGACCTATAAGTGCATTCACTCTGTAGCTCCTCAGTACCTCTCCACTCTCATCTCTCCCTACATTCCTCCCCGGGAACTCCGTTCACTGGGTAAATCTCTCTTATCTGCACCCTTCTCCTCCACTGCTAACTCCAGACTCCATTGGTTTTATCTTGCTGCACCATATGCCTGGAATAGACTTCCTGAGCCAGTAAGTCAAGCTCCATCTCTGGCCGTCTTCAAATCTAAGCTAAAAGCTCACCTTTTTGATGCTGCTTTTAACTCCTAACCCTTATCTTATCATCCTCACTTTAATATTCCCTTATCTCTTGTTTGTCCTGTTTGTCTGCCCTAATTAGTTTGTAAGCTCTGTCGAGCAGGGACGGTCTCTTCATGTTCAAATGTACAGCACTGCGTACATTAGTAGTAGTAGTACTCTGAGCTGCTTCCCAATTTGGGGGGGTGGGGGACACAGGGAATTACTGGATCATCCTGCCAAATTAATCTTATTGACTTCTTTGACTGGGTGACCAAAGAACTGGATGAAGGACATGCGCTAGATGTAATCTACTTGGACTTCAGCAAAACCTTTGATACGATCCCCCATAGAAGACTTGTGAATAAGCTGAAAGGGTTGCACTTAGGACCAAAAGTGGTGAACTGGATAAGAAACTGGTTGACCGACAGGTGGTAATGGAATCCGCTCAGAGGAAAGAAAGGTGAGCAGTGGAGTTCCTCAGGGGTTGGTGCTGGGGCCTATTCTGTTTAATATATTTGTGGAAGATATTGCTGAAGGGTTGGAAGGAAAGGTGTGCCTTTTGCGGATGAGTCGAAAATAGCCAATAGGATCGCCGAACCTTAAAAGAATGGTCAAGGGTCTGGCAGTTAAAATTTAATTAATATAAATATATCAGTTACACCATAAATACACTTAAATACAGTGTTAGGTTATTTCTTAATTTTAATTTTTTATAATTTTTAACTTGCAGTGCTCAGTAATGCTGTAGTGCCTTTTAAACCATAATAGGGAGTAGGTACTCAGCCACCAAACATCACAGCACTCGCCCTTCCTTCCTTCCTGTTCTTACAATACTCGGTGTGTTATATCTTGTGCTGACATTCATTAATAATGTGAAAGTCTTTCTTCACTTATCTTAGCTAAGATATCTTGTTGGGCAGACTGGATGGACTCTTCAGGTCTTTATCTGCCATCATTTACTATGTTACTATAAGGGGGAGAGAGGGGACAGGGAGTGGTGGACCATGAGAGAAGAAAATGCTGGACCAGAAGAGTAGAGGAAAGGTGGGCAGGACAGGGAGATAGGCTACAAGTGTGGGTGGAGAGAAGAAATGGGCTATGAAAGTGGAGGGAGGGGAGATAATGAGTATGATGGGAACCATGGGGCGAGGAGTGAGAAGAGGATGGTAAGTACAGAGTGCAGTAATAGAACTTGTAGAACTGAACTGCATATTTTACTATTTGGCCGAATATGAATAAGGAGTTAAAACAACAAAAGAAGCAACATGAAATTGGAGAGCAAGTGTTTATTTCAGTAGGATTTAGCACAGTATATAAGAATAGTCCATCTAGCCCAATAGTCTCCTCTTTTAACCTTTATCAATGTTTTGCACCTAGCTTGACACTGCTTATGTTGCTTCTTATTTTCTTCATTCAGATCCTTTTTCCATTCTTTGAAGGATGTTCTTTTTTTTCTCTAATAGCCTCTTCCTTAGCCTCCCTCTGGACCGGCCCAGATTCTGACTGATGGGTTGTGCACGCCTTCCAGCAGGTGGAGACTGAGAATTCTGACTCTTCAGTGAGAGCCTGTAAAGAGCCCTTGCTAGTGTACTGGATCTTTCTCTCACGGGCAATCTCAGTCTCCAGCATGTGGAAGTTGGTGAGACCTTCAGACTCTAATTTTTTTTTCTCTTTTGTCTATTTTCTTGATGTTGTGATACTTCAGTTTATCTTCATTTTCTCTTCTGTGCTTCCGAGATTGCTAGGAACCTGTTTAAGTGAGGCCGTGGGGATCTATCATTGGCTAGATTATATTCTGCTTACGTCTGCAAGTTCAGGGGATTCAGGGTACTTTCCAAAACTGCTAGTGGTTCCAGTAAAAATCTAACATTTATAGGAATGTGGAACTATCATACAATATTCTATACATCATCTGCATGCATTGCATTCATTTCCAAACATGTTTGTCTAATAACAGTTTCCTGCATCTGGTAGACAGCATTGTCATTTTCCATCTTATTTTTTATACTAACATTTAACCTCTAATATTCGTCTCCATGAATGGGGGGACCATTATTTTCCAATATAACCTTAATATCAAAGTGTGTCACGGTGATGGGGTGCCTGATGCTTCTGGGGCTGTAAGTGGCTACTGTTATGTCAGTCTCATTTTGGTTGGATGTCTGGTGTTCTCTTCCTTCTGGGGGTTCCTGAAGGGAGTTATGTTTTCTGTTTCTGGGTTTTTGTGATTCTTCTATGGTGCTTGATTATTTGAAATACTGAGTAGGTCAGGGTTGCACATAATGCTCAGTCTCCCTCTGCTGGTATGAGTGCATATTACTCACTCATCTGGAATGGTCTGGAGAGACTCAAGGAAAGTAAGTTAGCAGGTAAGATATAATCTCTCTTTCAACACCAGTCACCAGATATGGCCCGCCACCAACTATCCAGGGTCAGCGCTAGTAGCTAACTGCTGCTTGCCGCCAGCTGAATATCGGGGGGGGGGGGTGTTTTGTGTTTAATTTATTAGGCAAAATGTTAGCTTTGGGAGGTGTGCATTACGGATGACTATTTTGTTAACAATGCATTTCTCCTGCGTTGTGGTACCTACTGCATTTGACTTCCCAGTTCAATCTTGGTCTTCATATTTGTGATCCTGTGTTTTTGTGTGTGATGGAGGTGTGGTATTCTGTCTGCACGTACTTTCTGTAGCAGTCCCTCTTGTTCAGTTTTACTAGTCCTAGGTGTATTGGTATTCTAGGACCCTGTGTAATATTGTACTGCTGCATATAGATGCATGTTTGAATCCTAGGAATTAATGGTACTGTTGCATGGTAGGTTGCTATATGTATGTTAGGATTGTTTCAGGTTTTGTGTTAGGATTGTTTCAGGTTTTGTATTTGAGTGCTTGGTGGTGGTAGTAGTAATATTTATATACCACTTGCAAGCCCAAAAGCTATTGCTATTACACAGGTGGCATGAGAAATCAGAAAATATATAAATACATTTCATTGAGCATTTGAAGTTTCCTCGTTGCCGTTGGAGCGCCCTGGTCCACTTCCCACTGTTTCTTTTGCTTTGCATCCGTCATGGGAATATTTTCTAGGATCTATCTTATTACCAATCTTTTTAAATTACTTCCTCGGTCCTTTTCTAGGCCTGAATTTGTATTTTTTTTTTAATTGCATGGTCTTTATTTACTGTTAAAACATATCACAAAATCCATCCAACAGTTTATACAATACTCTGCATATTGAGAAAAGCAAACAATCCACATCACCTGATGTACCTTAGCCAATAATTTTAACAACCAGTTACCAAACCACAATTAACTTCAAGTTTGTTTTTTTTGTTTGATTTTAACAGAGAAATTTAACCCCTTTCAGCCCCGACCCCCTCCCCTCCTATCCCCAACCTCCCCCGGGGAAATCATTTAGCCATATACAGCCATTAATTGCCCATTGATTACATTCTTTTCACGTTAAACCCTGAGATTGAAAGGTCTCCCATACCGATTGCCATTTACACATCTGTTGTTTTCGCTCTGCTAAGACCCTTTCCATTTCACAGACATATGCCATTTTATTGAGCCATCTCTTGATTGAGGGGACCCCCTCATATTTCCATTGAGAGGCTATGACCACTCTAGCTGCTCCAACAGCATGTCTCGCCAATGTCTGCTGACTGGGCTTTAACCCCACTACATTCACAGAGAAAAGAAAAACTTCAGGAGCCCACGTAATAGAACACCCGACCCATTTCTGCAGCCTACTATGAACTGCTTTCCAGAACGCTCAAGCTTTTACACATGTCCACCACACATGCCCCATTGTTCCCCTTTGGCCACATCTCCTCCAACATAAGCCTGATGTTGCAGGATAAATTCTGTGAAGGCGATCAGGTGTTAGGTACCATCTAAACAGTACTTTTACTGCGTTTTCCTTTAGAGGTGCATGAATCGCCACCCTCCACGCCCCCCCCGTTCAATTCTTTCCCACTCCGCCTCCCCCAGAGCCACACCAATTTCCCTCTTCCAGCTTTCCCTATGCTGGCAATACCGTGGAGACTGGGCACTGATGCATTTATATAGACGGCTAATCAATCCACTAGAGGTGAATTTTTTTGCAGATCTCCAAGCTGAGATTTTCCCGCTTTACTACCGCTCGTACTGCCTCCGTTTTGAGAAAATGAACCAATTGAAGGTATGCAAAATTCATCCCCCTCCACCACAGGATAACGTTTTTCTTCAAGGCCTGAAAGGACAATGGCGAATCTGCCTCAAACATTTGGCCCCAGGTTTTCAGAATACCCAGTCGTGGTCCCTGGCAAAAAGAGAGGGTTATACGCTATAGGAGACAGTCGAGTTAGTACACACTTGCTCTGTGGAAAGAGGCTATCCCAGTAGTAAAGGGTTAGACTTATAGATGGACATTCTCCCATCCCCAGTGTTCTAAAGGACTTCGGGAGCCACATAGGTGCACCCAGAGGTCTCTGGCCTATTGAGTGTTGTTCCAAGTGCACCCACTGCCTATCTGGATAGTCCTGGTACCATTCAATTGCTACCTTCCCTTGGGCCGCCCTATAGTACCATATAAGGGTTTTTTTTTTTTTTTGTTACATTTGTACCCCGCGCTTTCCCACTCATGGCAGGCTCAATGCGGCTTACATGGGGCAATGGAGGGTTAGGTGACTTGCCCAGAGTCACAAGGAGCTGCCTGTGCCTGAAGTGGGAATCGAAATCAGTTCCCCAGGACCAAAGTCCACCACCCTAACCACAAGGCCACTCCCATCCCCCCCGCCCATCCTGGTAAAGAAGGGTACGTGATAGGCGCGGGCGTTTTCCTGCCCAGACAAATCGCATTATTTTATCCTGTAGCGCTGCCAGAAACCGCCTGGGCATCTTCATAGGCAACACTTGAAATAAGTACAGCAGGCGTGGCAACACATTCATTTTGACTATGGTTATCCTGCCAAACCAGGAGACCGCTAAATCCCCCCACCTTTCCAAGTCCGCCGCAATATTGCTTATCGATCCCTTATAATTAGCCTTAAAAAGCTCTGAATGGTCCAAAGTCAAACTGACCCCCAAGTATCGGACTCGCTTAGCAGCCCAACGAAAAGGGAAGGATGTCCTCAATGGTGGTTGGGAGGCAGGTATAGTGCTGGGCAGACTTATACGGTCTGTGCCAGAGCCGGTGGTGGGAGGCGGGGCTGGTGGTTTGGAGGCAGGGATAGTGCTGGGCAGACTTATACAGTTTGTGCCCTGAAGAGCACAGTTACAAATCAAAGTAGGGTATACACAAAAAGTAGCACATATGAGTTGTCTTGTTGGGCAGCCTGGATGGACCGTGCAGGTCTTTTTCTGCCGTCATCTACTAATCCGCTCTTTAGCCTCATATTTATGGAATCAGACTATTATGTCCCTTGTTTGTTGGTTCTTCCTTGCGCCCAGCACGCGATGCGCTCTGTCAAGTTCTACCGGCACGTCTCCTGCTTCTAGGCCCATCAAGGTTGCACACAGGGACTTTACTATCATCGGCATGTCCTCAGTCTCTCCCCATTCAGGACTCCACGGAACCGGAGATTATTCCTTTGGCCCCTGTGCTCCATGTCATCCAATTTGTATTCCAGGTCTGCATTTTTTTTCCCAGCCCCTGGATCATTACAGTATGTTTATTCAGTGTTTTACCATATTCGTCAAGCTTCAGCTCAGCTTCCTCCACCCTGCCCCCCAGCTCTCGGAGCTCCGAGCTCAGCGATTCCATTTTCTCCATAATCTCTTCCTGAATGTTTGAGAAAAATTTTCGGAGCTCTCCCGAAATACCTTTCTTCGGTGGTGGGGGACGGGTCTCCACCAAAGACAGGGCAGAGTCCGAATCAGACGCACAGGCCCATTCAGGGGACTTGTGGCGATGTACTGCCTTGTCCCCGGTGCTTTTCTCCTGCCTCTTGGGTTCTTTTTTCCGGGTTGAAGAGGATTTACTCATGGCTGGTTCTCCTTTTTAAGTCACTTTTTCCGCTCTCAGCTCTGCCTAAGATCGCGTTTTTTCGCTTCAATCGGGTACAGGGAGACGGAGCAAAGAAGCTAGGCTGCCATATCGTGCGATGACATCACTTACTCGCCCGAGTTTGTATTTTTATGCCAATGATCTTCTCACCAAGCGGAGTTAGGTCCCCTACATCTATGTTTAGATAAGATTATCAGCTGGCTGCATGATCATCACTTGGGATTAAAGCCACTGAACATAGCTGCATGTTAGATCAGTGGTCATGCCTCCATTCTACTGCTGAAACCAGAATTGTGCGGTTTCCCTATTCCACCAATTGAGATCTTCATGTACCATGGCGTAATTTTGGATTGCAAGTTAACTTTTTCAGCACCGGTCTTGATGGTACTCAAATTTGGCTTTATGCTTCTTTGTGAATTAAGATAAATCTGTTCCTAACTCCCATCAATTTGCTTTACATTTTTTATTCCTTGCTGCCATTAGAGCTCGACTCGACTACTGTAATGTAGTAGATGCAGGTTATTTCCAAATCTAAACTGAGAGACTTCAACCACTGCAAAATCCATCAGATCAGGTCCACTGGGTGCCAAACAAAGACCACATCACGCTGTTGCTTAACAAACTACACGGACCTCTTGTTAATGTATAAAGCACTCCACTCAGAGCCCCTGTTTAGTTTCATTGACCATACCCTACCCTATGGCCCACTGCGTCCACTTTTAAAAATTCTGTCTAGCCTTCAATGCTTTCTAGAGTCCAACAGAGCCTAATTTATTTATTACGTTTGTATCCCACATTGAGCCTGGGAAAATGTGGCTTACATAGTTCCGGAGAGGCATTGAAGTCTCCAGTGAACAAATGCAAGGTAATGTTGTGATGTGACAGTGCTACATGAACTCTATCCTGTTAGGGAGTGGTACAACGGAAGAGTTGAGTAATTTTAAGATTTTATCTAGCCTTCAATGCTTTCTAGAGTCCAACAGGGCCTAATGACAAATGGTGTCCAATTTGGGAACAGCATTCAATCACCATTATCTGGTGTGTTTGTCCTTTCTTTTTTTATATGGCATTCTTATTTTTTCTTCTTCGTTGCTTTGATTGCACTTTAATAAAGCGATTTTAGCGAATACAAAATAAGCAATGACTCACGGACGGCTGTAGTCCAGCGCAGTCGAGATGTGCTTTCTCGCTGTTGATTTGATCCCAAGGTCATTTCTCGGACAGAAGTGATTGTGAAAGAGGAAAACAGATCCTAGAAATGAGCAGAAGTAATCAAGATTCAGAACCCAGCCCCAGCACAGCTGCACCATTTTTCTTACCACTCTTAGTGATCACTAGCCTTTCGACAGTGATCTTAGAAAGGATGGGTGCATAGAGGTCAAAGTCTCTACCATCATTCGTGCAGGTTACCAGTGCTGGGTTTTACCCAGATACTTCACACCTGAAGCTGTACAAGACCCAGACAGACTCCATATTTGCTCCTTGAATTATGTCAAATCCCCAGATGGTGCACAGAGTAAGAGATGAAAAGGCAACTGTACCTGCAAGTTAACAGTGACTGGCTTAGAGAAGTTGGCACTTTCTCCTTTCTCAAACTGGTGCTCGAGCCGGATGAGGGTGGAGTTCTGATCTCTCTGCGCCAGCGTTAACAGATGGATGTTGGGTGGCAAGTCTTTCTTCAGAGCTGAAAACTGTCAGCAAGAACTATTACAGACCAGGCTTGTCATTCTGGCCAGCTCCCTCCCTCCCTCCCAGACATGGGCAACCTCAGGCTAAGGGCCCCACACCCAGGTAAGATTGTAGCTGTTTCCTGACAAGGTACCACCTACTCTGATGCCCTGTCCCTCAATACAGGTCCCAGCAGGCAAAATATTTCAGCCATAGGTGTACCTATGAGAGAGGTGGCCCAAGCGTGTACAGCATTGCCCAGCCTCTGTGCCCTCCATACCTGCTTCTGGAAACGGGCCTTCTTCTGATAAGGTGACCCCCCTCCAGGGGAAAAGACTGTCTGCACCGCCATGAACTCCTCTTGGGCCTGGAGCCGGTGCAGATCAGCCGATACCTCCACATTGTCCAGAAAGAGGAGATGCCTGCCACGAATGACCAGGCCCTTGCCATGCTCTCCGAACTCCAGCAGCGGCTCCCCCACCCCACGTTGGTCGTCAAACAGGAGTCGGCGATGAACCTAGATGTAGACACCACCAAAAAAAAATGGGGGGGGGGGGGGGGGGAAAGAGTATGAAACTGACTTTTCACCTTTCACCAATCCTGCATTATGTGGAAAATGGGTTTAAGATACCAGTGTCTTTTTACTGCAAGTGCCTCTATGCTGGAAGCAAGTCTTACCATCAATTCCAGAGAGCCATTCAGGAGGCTGGAGCCACCCTGGGACCGGTCAGTCAGCACTGTCAGTTGAATCCTTTTATCCTAAAAAGGGAAAACTTTTTTTTTTTTCTTTTCTTTAAATGTCAATTTGAGATTGGTGATGGTTTCTCAGCTCCAGAAGAGTGGAAAGCCTACCAGCTGTTCCCTCTCCCACCCCACCGGGCACATGGCATTCATTCATACCTTAATGTAAATGCGACTGTTGACAGGATAGTAATTTCCAGCTACTGGCTCAGTCTGATTCAGTTTCCAAGTCTCACGGCTATCCTTCCTGAAAGCCATATCATCTGATCAATAACCAGTCACACTGCAGTCAAGGCATGACCCCCACCTCCCCAAAAGCAGCATCAATACTGCGGAGAAACCTTACCTCTTCTATAACTTCCCAGCCATTTTGAGACTGGGTGAAAGCAACTCCCAATTTTCCCTTTACCTCCTTTCCAAGATCTCCCGTCCATTTGCATCGGTATAGAAGAGACCCCCGGTCTCCAGCGGAGTCTTGAAGTGGCTGATAATCTCCTTCCCGTAGTTGTCACTGGCAGCATGGAAACATTAATGAACCCTTCTAGCCAGCATCTATTCTGCCCCCCCCCCCCCCCCCCCCAAGCATGCAGCTATCCTCCAAAGGAGCTAGTGTAAAGTGGCATCTTGCATAAATCCCCACACAGCCAGGAAGGAGGATGCACAATGGTCACTCACTCTATAGGGATGGGCCCCACTGTCCACTCCAGCTCCAGAAACCTCTGCCCCACATAGAGACGAACCACTTGGGAGCACCAGGAGGAGAAGTTCTGGTAAACCTCCTGTACCAGCGTGTTCTGGGAATGGCACAAAAGGAACGTGTCAGAAGCAACGACAGGTTCTGCATGTTAACAAACACAAGGCTGGAGTCATGCCCATTACAGCAGGGGAAGGAAGCCACTGTGCTGCATTAACCCTCCCCCCCCCCCCCCCCATCCATAGTACACTGAAGATTTGTTTTTCTACCCCCATTCTGTGCTCTCTACCTCTCAAGAGGTAAAGAAGGAAAGGCAGGTGTGGAGATTTTAAAATGAATACCAGCCTACTCCCCCACAGGAACGCCCCCTCGCCCTAGTGTACAAGAGCCACCTGCTTCCCTATTGCAGCCACAAGGATAGCAGACAGAGAGAGGAGAGGGAACACAGATCCAGAAGAGAAACTTCCCAAAGAGCACTGTGAAACATTCCCAAATCAGGAAGTTCCACTAACAGAGCTCAGGCTGAAGACACGCTATCCACCTGCACCAGAAGGACCCATATAACCCTCCCGCCACCCTGCCTGCACCAGGAGGAGCCCGTATAACCCCACAATCCTGTCTGCATCCAGCCCACCCACACCCCACCCGCCCCAGAGAAGCATGTATACCCCCCACCTTACCTGCACCAGGTGTGTGTGAACTGCTTTAGCGATAGGAAATGGCTCCGAGCCATTGGGTCGAAAAATGTAAGCCCCCGAGGCCTGAGAACTGGCACCATTTCCAGAGCTAGCATTATACCTGCAAGAAGCAGGAAAATAGAAATGTCAGTACACCATTACTACTAGTCCTCCCTTCTTCAAAAACAGGTGCCATCAAACCACCTCAGCCTGCCCTCGTGCCACCCCTCCCCTACCAAACAGTGGGAGAGTGGTCTAATAGATCAGGGGGCTGAGAAATGGAGGCCAGAGTTCAAATTCCACTGCAGCCCTCCGCTGCATCAGGTTCAAACAGACTAAGGCCTCCAGGGCCAGGGAAATATCTACTGAACCTGAATGTAACTCTGTTACTACTGACGAGGCCTGAGCTAAAGCCATACTCCCATCCCTACCACTACTACTAGTTAGCATTTCTATAGCGCTACAAGGCATACGCAGCGCTGCACAAACATAGAAGAAAGACAGTCCCTGCTCAAAGAGCTTACAATCTAATAGACAAAAAATAAAGTAATCAAATCAATTAATGTGAACGGGAAGGAAGAGAGGAGGGTAGGTGGAGGAGAGTGGTTACGAGTCAAAAGCAATGTTAAAGAGGTGGGCTTTCAGTCTAGATTTAAAGGTGGCCAAGGATGGGGCAATACATAGGGGCTCAGGAAGTTTATTCCAGGCGTAGGGTGCAGCGAGACAGAAGGCACGAAGTCTGGAGTTGGCAGTAGTGGAGATTTAGCGCCTCTCACCAGTAGAAGTTCTGAGTAATGGGGAGGGTGATATCCCTGTCCAAGTTCTGGATCTCACTGATGAGCCCTGTATCCGAGTCAAACAAAACACGGAGGTGCTGTGAAGAAAAACAGGAATTTTACATCTCTCTCATCCCCCAGTGGTCAAACCAGCTCTCATGCTTAAGTAGTTACATTACATTATGGGACATTTTTACCCCACTAGAAAACAACAAATTCTATAAAAATATCCCACACATACCTACTGCATTCATGGGCCAATGATTGAGACTCCAGCGCTATTCTGAATAGCACCTTAAAAATCCCACCGGAACTGTGCCCTGAGATGCAAATATAAGTGCACTGATAGGTTTAAACATTAGGGAGTTCAGTGGAAGAACTAGTTCAGTAGTATGCTTGGCTCCTGTGCGCATGCTAAAACCACATCTCAATTAAAATCCATCTTACAAACCCCCAAAAGTAAACAACCTTCGCTCACAGGGCCATAAGTTATGGGGATAAAAATGTTCTAGATAAAGTTTTCAGCAGTTTCCAAAAGGTAGCATAATTGACCTGACTTCTGATATTAAGTGGTAGACTTAAAAAAAAAAAAAGACAACCAGGCTACCTGGAAACTCCTGTAGCATAAGGCGGAAAGCTTTCCCATGACCCAGCCTCTCACCTCGTTCTGGATCTATGGCAGCACTGCCTCCTCGCACCTCGTTCAGGATCTACGGCAGCGTCAGCCCACCCCCCACCTCTTGCCGCATTCTGGATCTGCAGCACCGCCCCCTCACCTCATTCTGGATCTGCAGCGGCACTGCTTTTGCCCGATGCAGCTCCTGCTGTGCTCTTGTCCTCGGCAGCCGCACCACAGCAAGTTTATCTACAGAGTAGGTGCTGAAGCCAAGTGGAGGGACTGACGCTTGGAAGATGAGCTCGCTGCTGGCCAGAGCCTGGCCACGGCTTACCACTCTGGTGAAGTTAGACACGGGAACCACCTGATGGAGAGGAAAAGCCCCAAACCTTACACTGGGAAGGAAATCCAGTGAGCAGCTGGACCTGAACTAGTACAAAACTTAACACAGCGGGGGCAGTGCATAGAGAAGATGTGCCCCAAGCAGCCTGCATACCTCGCTCGGCACTTTCTGCCCTCTGGGATCAGTGACCTCGTACACAAGTCCACTGATAGGAACCCGTACATTCCAACGCACGCTGCGCACCAGGGGATTGTAGAGGATCACCAGGAACTGCACAAACAGAGACAGCCTGTGTTACACAAGCATGAAGGAGACGGAGAGGGGAGCCTCTGCCGAAGATCTCTCTAATGCCAGATGCATGGAGAAGTTCCCAGATTCTTACCCGGCTGGAGGTCGCCGTCAGCGGACACACACTGATGTTCAGTAAGTTACAGAACACAAAATGTTCCTTCCTACCCATCAGGCTGGCCAAAGCATTACTGATCAACACCTGCAAAGCAAAAGAACCCAGTCGCAGGTGGCTACATTGAACCTTGCACACACAAACCGTGCCCCCCCCCCACCCTCAAATCCTGCTACAGGAGCAGGAAGTGCCACACCAACACCTCCCCAGTTCCTGAAACACAGCAGCAGCTCTCCCTGCTATTGAGACAGACAGGGGGAAGCCACTGCTTGCCCTGGGATTTGTAGCAAGGAGTGCTGCCACGATTTGGGTTTCTGTCAGGTTCTTGTGACCTGGATTAGCCACTGTTGGAAACAGTATACTGGGCTAGATGGACCACTGGTCTGACCCAAGATGGCTACTCTTATGTTTTGCTGAAAGCTGGAGCACAATCTTCTGCTCTTCATTAATGTAGTATTCCTCAGCGACCCTCCAGACCAGTCAAGACGCTTGGGTTATGCTCGCCTACCAGCAGAGGGAGACTCAGAACACTAAAACTTAACCATGTATAAGCTACCTGTCAACCCCCGAGCAGCCAGTAAATCTCAGTCTCCAGCAGAGGGTAGACGGGCAGCCTGAGCAGTCAGTCTGGTCTGGTAGGCTTAGGGGTTATTTTGGCCTCTGGTTTATTTAATACCCTATACTTAGAACTGTGTGCTTCGGGGAAGTGGGTTCGGTGGGGCTCCATTTTTTCCCCTGGGGTGTTACACCCGGTGTTTGGGTCCCTCCCCCTGCTGTGCTCTCCTCAGCAATCAGCCATGTGCCTTGGCTCCTGTATTCTGCAGGAACCTTGAGTGTCTTTGCCCTTATTAGCTATTAGCAACTGGGCTGCGAAGTAAAGTTTTGAAAAAAAAAAACAAAAAAACTCAGACAAAGTCAATCTCTTTGTTTGAATTGGGGCTGACCGGGAGAGCTGTGGTGCTTGTTTCTGAGAGAAAGTGAGTAAAGGGCCCTGTTGCCTGTTGTTTGGCTTACCTTTCCCCTTCCTCCAGAGATGTCGTCCGGGAAACTGTCCCATTGCCGAGCCTGTTCGCGTCGGGCATTAGACGCGCCGGGGGCACAATGCAGGCTCTGTGGAGAGCCGAAGCCGCCTCTCCCTTTACCTCCGGTTTTATCCGCAGAGGTTTCCGGGGTCAGCGCAGGCTCAGCTGAGGCTTCTTCTCTCTTGAGTGCTGTGGCGGTGGTTCCGATTTTGGCGGGAACCACCGCCATTTTGGATTCCTCCGGTCTTGCGGTTTCTTCTCTCCCGGTGCAAGATTGTTCAGGGCAGATTGCAGGCTGGTCTCCTGAGGTTACAGGAGACATGAGATTTCCTCCAGATTTTATTTGGTCGATGTTCCAGGCGTGGAAGTCAGGATCCCAACAGACAGACCTTCAGAAGGGGGTACGTCCCATAGTTCCCAAGTGCCCACGTTTGGATTGGTCAGAGGACCCTGAGCTTTTGTCCTTATAGCACTCGGAGGATGAGTGCAGTGATCTTGGGGACGAAGGTCTTTTAGATGCTTGTCCTGAGGAGGAGGGGTTCTTGCCAGGGGACGATCCCTCGGTTGTAAGGATCTTTCATAGAGATAAGCTGTCTGAATTGATTGATCAGGTGGTGCCTACTCTTAAATTTGATTCTTCAGAGACTTCGGTGGGGGAGGTAAAGCAGGTAGACCCCGTTAGTTAAGGGTATTCGCCGGTCTTCCTGTTCTTTTCCCATGAATACAGACCTCAGGGATATGGTTTTGCAAGAGTGGTCCTCCCCAGATTCTGACTGTAGGGTGGCTAGAGCTATGGCGAGGCTTTATCCTCTTCTGCAGCAGGATAAGGACTCCTTAAGGTCTCCTACAGTAGATGCGGTGGTGACGGTGGTCACCAAAGCCACTGCAATTCCTATGGATGGCGGGGCTGTTCTCTGGGGTCCTCAGGATAGAAAATTGGAGTCCTTTATTAGGCGTAGTTTTGATTTGTCCACCTTGTCGCTACAAGCCTCGATGAGTGGAGGTTTAGTAGCTTGTGCTTGCTTCCGCTGGACTGAAAAGCTCCTGGATGATCCAGCGGTGGACAGATTTTCCTGGGTGCAGTAATTAGCTAAGCTGGAGATGGGCTCTTCTTTCTTAGCAGATGCTCTTTCTAAGAATATGGCATTGGTTGTGGGAGCTCGTCGGGCTCTTTGGCTTCGAGGTTGGGTCGCTGATGCAGCTTCTAAGTTGTGTTCGCTTCCCTTCAAGGGTTCTATGCTGTTTGGGGAAGAGTTGGATAAGCTGGTTCGCGGTCTTGCGGATGCTAAGGTTCTGCGTCTGCAAAACAAGCGTCCCAGAGCATGTGGTCGGGGCCTGTCGGTACGGGGTTGGTTCCGGGATGCTTGGCGTTATAGGCCAGGTAGGTCCAGTGGAGCGCCTAGAGGTCGATGGGTTCCGCCGTAGGGCGGGCCTCTCAATGGTGTGCGGGTCCAGCCTCTGGTTCGCGTGGGTGCTCGTCTATGTCAGTTTTACCAGAGCTGGACCCACATCACGTCGGACCAGTGGGTGCTCAAAGTGGTGTGCGACGGATATGCCCTAGAGTTCGATGGTCCTCTTCCCGATTCTTTTCTGGGATCGCCGTGTCGCTCTCGCCTCTAGGCCACGGCAATTCACCAAACTCTCCGGTTGATCGATCTGGGGGCTGTGGTTCCCATGCCCACCTCGGAGATGGGGGTGGGGTGTTACTCGATTTATTTCGTGGTTCCCAGAAGGAAGGTTCCTTCTGGCCTATCTTAGATCTGAAACGGGTCAACAGGGCACTGAAGGTTCCCGCTTTCCGGATGGAGACTTTGCGTTCCGTCATCATAGCGGTTCAACTCTTCGTTGGATCTGACTGAGGCCTATCTACATATTCCCATCCGGGCGGCGCATCAGCGTTTTCTTCGTTTTGCTGTCTTAGGACAGCACTTTCAATTCTGTGCTCTGCTGTTCGGCCTTGCGACGGCTCCTCGTACCTTTTCCAAGGTTATGATGGTCGTGGCAGCAGCATTGAGGAAGCAAGGGGTCTTGGTTCATCCGTATCTCAACGATTGGCTGATTCGAGCCAAGTCAAGACAGGAGAGTGTAGAGGCGACTGCGAGAGTAGTCAGCTTTTTGGAGTCACTCGGTAAGGTGGTGAATGTGGACCAGAGTCACCTAGTTCCGACGCAGTCCCTGGAGTATATGGGAGTTCGTTTTGACACATTGAAGGGGCGAGTGTTCCTACCGTCAGCTCGGATTGTCAAAATGCAGGCTCTGTTTCATCAGCTTTGCTCCAAGACACTTCCTTCAGCTCGCTCTTATCTGCAGATATTAGGTCTCATGGCAGCATCGATAGAAGAAGTCCCGTGGGCCAAGGCTCACATGCGGCAGTTAGTTGTCCCTGCTGGATCACTGGTCTCCTCAGACTCAGGACTTGGAGGAGAGACTCTTGCCGGAGGCTCCTCCCTCAGCCTTCAGTGGTGGCTTCACACGCCGAACCTGGAGAACGGCATGCCCTTAGATTCTCCGGACTGGATTGTTCTCACCACGGATGCCAGTCTGGGAGGTTGGGGGAGCCCATTGTCTCGGACACGTGGTCCAGGGTCGTTGGTCGTCGGAGGAGGCAAGCTTGTCCATCAATCGTCTAGAAACGCGGGCGATTTGTTTGGCCCTGCTGGCTCTTCAGTATCTTCTAGGCGGCAAGGCGGTCCGGGTTCTGTCTGACAATGCCACGACCGTAGCTTATGTCAATCGTCAGGGGGGCACAAAGAGTTGGGCAGTCGCCGAGGAGACAGCAGAGTTAATGCGTTGGGCGGAGGTTCATCTGCAGTTTCTCTCAGCAGGTCACGTGGCCGGCGTGGACAACGTGAGAGCGGATTTTCTGAGGCACACGTTGGACCCCAGAGAGTGGTCGCTTCATCGTCTGGTGAGGGAGTGGGGTCTGCCTGTGTTGGACCTCATGGCAACGTCCGACAACGCTCAAGTGGCCAGGTTTTGTCGTCGTCGTCGTCTTCGGGACCCGCAGTCCGATGGGATCGACGCCCTGCTACTTCCATGGCCTCCTCAACAGCTGTTGTACGTGTTTCCTCCTTGGACCCTGGTAGGTCGTGTAGTTCAGAGAACAGAGCGACACTTAGGCACCGTGATTCTGGTAGCTCTGAATTGGCCTCGTTGGCCGTGGTACAGAGATCTCATGTGGTTGGCAGTGTGGGGTCCGCTCTCTCTGGAGGGGTCGGTGTTGTTAGTACAGGGTCCAGTCGTGATACCCGATCCGTCTCCGTTCTCACTTACGGCTTGGCTCTTGAGAGGAACAGGTTGCGGAAGAAAGGGTTTTCGTCCAGAGTAATTGATACTATGTTGCAGTCCCATAAACGGTCCACCTCCTTCGCTTATGTCCGTGTGTGGCGAAGTTTTGAAAATTGGTGTCAAGGGCGTTCTTTTTCTCCTTGGTGCATTTCGGTCCTGGAAGTGCTAGAATTTTTGCAAAATGGTATGGATAGAGGTCTCGCTGTTTTCTCTTTGAAGGTACAGGTGGCAGCTTTGGCTTGTTTTCGTGGAAAGGTACAAGGGATATCTTTAGCTTCTTCTCCGGACACAGTTCGTTTTTATGTTTCAACGGTTTTTATTGATGACAAGTCAAAAAGTACAAATCCACCTTAACATGGCGGCATCAATGCAGTTTTACAGAACTCAGCGAAGTAACATTTCAAGAATACAGCATTGCATACAGTCATCAAATTTTTATATATAATTTTTATCCCCTCCCCCTTTTTACTGTACTCTATATTTAACTTTTAATATTTCAACAATTATTATTGATGAGATCACATAGTAGACAATTCTGTATCCATCAGCATAAATCTAATAACAAATAATTCCGTCATATGTTAATGAACCTAAAACTTCTATCATCCAGTTCCCCCCCAAGCTTCCCCCCCTTCCTTTCCTTCTTAAGTATTCATGAATGTGGTCCTGTACTATTACCAGACAATGGCATAACCAATAAACTTTTTATATTAATCTCCAATAATTATGTCTCTTGTTTTACTCTGTGTATTATTGATTTGTTTATATATAAACGGTTTTTATTGATGGACATACTCCAGTTCAAGCATATGAAATGTTTACATTTTATATCTTTTCCAATATTTCTATATTAACAACATAACTTACAACATGCCTATCCCATCATTTTTTAAAACATTTACTGCCTCCCCCCTCCCCCCCCCTTCCCCCCTTCCAAGAAATGAGAAGCAACAACCTCTGAGTTTGAGCTTCATGTTTCTTACTAACATTCTCGTCAAACCTTGCCTAGTCCTTAATTGCTTACACGTGGGCTTCTGGCTTCATTATATCGACCCCAGCCTGTTAAGTACAGCACTTCTGGCTTTGTGGGATATATTTTGTAAATAATGATTCCAAACGTTAAGAAATTTCTTTCTTCTCCTCGAGTTGTCATATGCTTCTCTTGCCTCCCACAACATTAGCTCATGTAGCTTATTCCTCCATAACCATACAGATGGTGGCTCTTCCTGCATCCAATGTCTCAATATACATTTTTTGCCCACTGCAAATGCTTTACATAAAAATACCTCCAAATTTTTATCCGATATCCCATATGCATTAGTTTTGTTCAAAAGTACTCCTCTCCAAGAAGGGTGTAACCTTTGTCCCAATAGATGTTCTAAGTACTCCTGTATCGCTCTCCAGAATGTTTTTATTTTATCACACCACCAAAATGCATGCAAAAATGTGTTCTTCTCTCTGTGGCATTTAAGGCATTGAGAATCAGAGCTCCATCCCGCCCTTACAGCCTGAGATTGTGTTATATAGCCTCGGTGAATAACCCTGAATTGACTCTCTTGTAATTCTGCCCCCCCCCCATCTGCCCAGTTATGCTTCCAATTAGTTTTGCAAAATTTATTCCCTTCAGCTCATATCCCAAGTCTTTGCTCCATTTGTCTTTGAGCTTCTCATATGTTCTGGGGGGTCCAAGTGGGACCAGGGCTTTATGTAGGCTCGATATTGATACCTGTCCATGTGCGTCCCCTTCCAGGAATTCCCGCACCCTCTGACCCAGTTTTGTGCCCAGGGCTGCCTGATCCAAACTATGCCAGTAATGATGCAATTGTCTATATGTATAATAATCCCTCTGGGCCAATACCTGTCTCTGCTGCAGGTCCTGAAAACTATGCAGATTCCCCTCTTCATTCATTAAGTGTTCAAATAGAGTAATTCCCATTTCCGACCATCTAGCCATTACCCCTTTCTCCAATCCGGGGGGGAAGTCCCTATTTCCCTGTATTGGAAGTTGGTCACTAACATTAGGGTCTTGTCCCCAGTTATGCATAAGAAACTGCCAAGCACGTCGCAATGGTTGCAACAGTATACTTCTTCTGCAGGTAGGTGGTAAACTCTTTGTTTTTGCCTGCAGAAGGAAATTCAAGTGCCACGGGTCAAAGAATGCACGTTCCCAGTTAGTTGGCGTGTGTTGATATGTGTTAAGTATCCAATCCCTGATGTGTCTTAAAAGACATGCCTGATTGTAACGTCTAATACAGGGGAAACCCAATCCACCCTGAGCCCACCCATCGTATAAGTATTCAAATCGTAGTTTAGACTTCTTTCCCCCCCACACAAATTGCCGACACATCCTATTTAATTTCCTTAAATCTTTACTCAATATATGTATTGGCAACACCTGCAAGATATAGAGCCATCTCGGGAATATGATCATTTTGAAGAGATTTATTCTGCCTATTAATGATAAAGGCAGGTAATTCCATCTCTCCAGAACCCTTTTGGTATCTTGTAGCAGCTTGTCAATATTTATCCTGTACAGAATGGTAGTATCCATAGTTAATCGTACCCCTAAATATCGAAAGGATTCCCCTGCCCTCCTCAATGGCAGCTGTCTGTGCCACTCTCCCAATTGATCCTCTTTCCTTCTTAATACTTCTGATTTCTCCAGGTTTAGCTTAAAGCCAGAGAAATCCCCATACTCTGCCATACATTCTAATAGCGCCTTCAGTGATGTCTCTGGAGAAATTACATGAGCCAGCAAATCATCAGCGAAGGCAGCTATTTTAAAAATTTCTGTGCCAACCCTGACTCCTTGCACATCAGGGTTGCGTTGGATATCTCTAAGCAGTGGATCTAGCGTTAACACAAACAGTAAAGGTGACAGGGGGCATCCTTGCCTGGTCCCCCTATGGACAGAGAATGATGGGGATAATATTCCATTAACCCATACCTGGGCCTGTGGAAGATAATATAAGGCTTTGATTGCGTCCTGGAATAATCCTCTTATGCCATATGCATCTAGTGTGCCAAATAAAAAATCCCAGACCACCCTATCGAACGCCTTTTCGGCATCGAAACTTACTAATATTGAGGGCATGTCCTTTTTAAATACCTCCTCTAATGTTACCAATATCTTTCTTACATTTTTAGTAATAGTTCTGCCCTGTACAAACCCTACCTGTGATTCTTCTATAACATCTGGTAATATTCGGGACAAGCGATTTGCCAGGACTTTTGCAAACAATTTTGCTTCAAAATTTAGTAGCGAAATAGGTCTGTATGATTCAGGCTTTTGTACATCTTTTCCTGGTTTTGGAAGTACTATAATCTGTGCTGTTCGTAGTGACGTGGGCATTCGTTGCTCTTGCACTATCATGTTAAACATTGTGGTAAGGGGTTCTACTATTTCCTCCTTCATCAATTTATATAATTCTCCCCTATATCCATCAGGGCCTGGGGCCTTCCCTAGTGGCGCTTGCTGTATTGCCCATGATACCTCCTCTGTTGACATGGGAGCATTTAGCATAGCCAAACTTTGTGTGTCCATCTGCGGGAGCTCCTGTCCCGCCAGGTAGATCTCACTATCCATCGGGGGCGGGTCAGGTGAAGCATAAAGCCTCTGATAATATTTTTGCATGATACGATTTATACAATCATCTTTATTTTCTAACACCCCTTCTGAAGAATATAACGCGTTTATCTTATAATTTCCTTGTCTTGGGTTTGCCATCCTGGCCATCATCCTACCACTTTTATTTGCATATTTGTATAATTGATACCTATAATACATATAATTTTTTTGTGTTTTATCGTGTATTCTTTCATTCAGTGTTTGCTGCATTTCTAAAAGCTTAACTTTCAGCTGAATATCATGATGGCGTCCATACTCGCGTCTCAAGCGGGTGATTTCTTTTTCTAACCTTTGCAATTCCTTTTCCCATATCTTTTTCTGGTGGCTAGTATACGCAATAATCTCACCCCTTAATACTGCCTTTGCTGTGTCCCAGTATAATATGGGGGCCGCCCTATGCTCCTGATTAGTGTCTTGAAACTGTCTATATTTGGCTAGTATAAATTCCCGAAATTTTCTGTCTTTATATAACCTTGTAGGGAACTTCCATTGGTATGTGCTAGCCTTACTCTCTGTGGGTTCCCATAAGACCATTACCATTGCATGGTCTGATATTTTTATGGGTCCTATTTCCGCCTTGCGAATTTTTGTAAATAGTGAACGGGAGATAAAAATATAGTCGATCCTTGACATGGTGTCGTGCGCCCGGGACAGGTGGGTGTAATCTCGTTCCAACGGGTGTAAGGTTCTCCACACATCCACCAGGTCAAGGACCCCACTCAGTAGCCCAATTCCTCTAGATTCTGCTCCCGCTCTCCTCTTTTTATCCCCATGTGACCTGTCCAAGTTGGGATCTCCTACTTCATTGAAATCTCCCCCTAACAGCAGAGGAACTCCTTCTAGACCTGTTAGGTGATGTAGAAGTTTTTTATAGAATGTTTTGTTATAAGTGTTTGGAGCATAGATATTGCACAAAACCATGGGTTGACGTTCTATTGTCAGGTGTGCCAACACATATCTTCCTTCTTTATCTGCTATGATCTTATGTGTAATGATATGGATCCCTTTCTTGATCAGTATTATTACCCCTGCTTTTTTCCCCAGTGCTGGTGAATCATAATATGATCCTACCCACCATCGACATAATTTCTCATGTTCTTTGGCTGTTAAGTGTGTTTCCTGAAGCATTGCTACCGATACCTGTTGCTTATGAAGTGCTTGGAGGATCTTCTGCCGTTTAATCGGTGATGAGATACCTCCCACGTTCCATGTCACCACCTTAAGGACCATCACATATCCTCAAGCATTTCCTAAGCACCTGGCAATTATCTCTCTGTGTGCAGGAGGGGTCTCCCAGCCTATACCCCTCCCACTTCTGATATTGTAAGAATTCTCTAGATTCCCCTCCTTTTGAAGCTCTTTGTGTATTCCTTGTGTTGCCCTTCTCCCTTTCTACCCTGAAATACCTAATCTTCCCTCTACCCTCCCTCCCTCCCTCCCCCCTTCCCCTCTCCCCTCTCCCATCCTCCCGTCTTCCCCCCTTCCCCAAGTCTGAACAGCACCAAATGTGCTGTCTGCCTCCGTGCTACCGATCAGGGACCCCACCCCTACTTTTTTGCTTATGTTACATATTACCTCCCTCCCCCTTAAATTCACAGCCCCCCTTGTATAACATCAAATAACAGTATCAAAATCAACTTTAGTAATCACAACAGTTATAGTTACTGATCTTCTGCCTCTCGCTACCCCTTGTCGTTCAGCAATGTCACTCCCACTGATGAATCTCGGGTTTTTTACTCATGTGTCTCTTGATGCTTCCGAACTGTCTCTCTCCAGGCGGTCCACCAGTGTCTGCGCGGCTTCTACCGTGTCACAGATTCTCACTGTCCCATTATGTTGAATCCTGAGTTTAGCCGGATATAGTAAGCTGAATTTTATCCGCATTTTGTGTAGTCGCCCGCAAATGGGCGAAAATTGCTTACGTTGAAAGGACACTTTAGTGGAATAGTCTTGAAAGCATAATATCTTTTGTCCTTCCACTTCCAACGTTCCTCCTTTCCGAAGAGCTGTTAGGATCTCCATCTTATGTTGATAATTAAGAAGTCTCAGTATGACCACGCGTGGGCGTGCATTTGCCTCCTTCCTCGGCCCCAGACGATGCGTCCGTTCTATCTTCAGTTGTCCCACTGTGCTCTGATTTGGCAATAGCTTAGTGAGCCTGGGTTCCAGAAAGTCTCTCAGATCTGCATCTGGTATTGACTCTGGTATGCCTATCAGTCTGAGATTATTTCTACGCGAACGGTTTTCCAAATCATCCACTTTCTCTTCTAAAGTTAATACCGTTTTTTGGAGGTGTTCAATAGATTTAGAGGCTTCCTGTGAGGCATCTTCTACGTCACCTATCCGCTGCTGGACCTCCTGGAGTTCATTAGTAAATGTAGTAAACCTTTGGTCCATGCCATCAAGCTTATCAATTATTTGTTGTAACTTGTGGCTCATGGTTTCCTCTACCGCCATCCTCACCTCTGCTACTATTTCTGAGGCCCAAACCGAGCTCACTGGCGGCGATGGAGGCGGATTTTTCTCCGACATTTTTGGTCCTCCGCTCTTAGTTTTGTCCTTCTCCAGCTCTTTTTTTGTACTTCTAGTCGCCATGCAAACAGTTTTTGGGGATAACCACAGTTTGATCTGTCTGTGGAGTTTGTTGATATCACTTCTTTAGCCGACTACTTTGGGGAGCCTCGTGGCTCACTGCTGTGATAGCTCAAATTTTAGCCCAGACCCAGACTTCCGATTTTGCTGGCTATTGCATTGGGTTAGAGAGCTATTTACAATTCTTTTTATTTAGTTCTTTAAATTCTCTGAACTTTGTACATTCTGCTTCGCAATCGCCATTCGGGGCTGCGTTTGTTGTTTCCTCAGTGTCTCGCGGCACGCCTCCCCTGTCCCCCTTCGTTTCGCCGTTAGCTTCGCCGAGTTCTTTTACTCACTTTTATGCCTGGTAAGAAGATTTCTCAGCTTGCGGTTTTCAGCGCTCTTTTCTCGGCGCTATATTACCACGTGGGCGGACATCCGTCGTCGATCTGTTCCTCGCCCTTTCTTTCCTTTTCTGCCCCCGAATCGGGGTTTACGGGTCTCCATCGCGCCGCTGCATCTTCCAGAGGGGAGGGGAAGCAAAACCGCCGACTCTGGGAGTTATTTTATCTCGTTTTGGTGGGGTCCCCGATCGCAGCTAGCTGGAGCTCTCTCTTGCAGCGGCCATCTTGGCCGGCAGCTCCACCGGAAGTCCACACAGTTCGTTTTTTGCGGGGTGTGAAGTTGATTCATCCACCGCAGCATCAGGAGGTTCCTCAATGGGATTTGAATCTGGTGTTGGAAGTGTTAGTGAGTCCCCTCTTTGAGCCGTTGGGTTCGTGTACTTTTTAAGATCTCACTCTGAAGACAGTGTTTTTGGTTGCTATTGCTTCGGCTCAGCAAATTTCGGAGTTGCAGGCTTTGTCTCGTCATGCTTCTTTTTTGACTTTTTCTAAGGAAAAGGTGTCCCTGAAGCCCATACCTTCTTTCTTGCCCAAGGTAGTTTCATCTTTTCATGTTAATCAGGACATTTCTTTGCCAGTCTTGGGTGATAGATCGGGAGATTCGGGTCAATGCCATTTGGCTAAACTGGATGTTTGTCGAGTTTGCGTTCTTATTTATCAAGAGTTTTCGGGCCTCTGATAGGTTGTTTGTATTGTATGGGGGACCTAAGAAGGGGGCTGCAGCTTCTAAAGCAACGATATCCAGATGGTTGAAAGAGGCAGTTTCTTCGGCATATTTGCTCAAGGGGCGTGAGGTGCCTTCGGTACTTAAGGCGCATTCTACTTGGTGGGGGGGGGGGGGGTGGCTTACTCCTGGGCAGAAAGTAGTTTGATTCCTCCTCAAGATATTTGCAGGGCTGCTGTCTGGTCTTCTCTGCATTCTTTTGTGAAGCATTACAGGATTGATGTGCAGGCCAGAGTGTATGCGAATTTTGGTGCGGCAGTTCTGACTTCTGGTTTTCAACGTTCCCACCCATAGTTTATTACTGCTTTAGTACTTCCAAAGCATCTTGACCGGTCTGGAGGGTCGCTGAGGAAGGGGAAATTAGGTCTTACCTGCTAATGTTCTTTCCTTTAGACCCTCCAGACCAGTCAAAAACCCACCCGGTTTGTTTTAGTCTGGTGTGGGCTGCAGATTTGTCTTCTGTTTGTGTCCGAGTGTTGCTATGGCTGATAACGCTTTAGTTCTGGATTTCTAGTTCCTGGGGTCCAGTACTACTAGCCTTTGGGTTGTCAGGGGCGGACCATATCAATTTAGCATTCGGTCGTCAGAAGCACATTTGTGTTTGTTTTGAGTTCTGAGTACAGGGTTCTGGTTTTATGTTATTTGATTGTTCTTTTTCTGCTTTGTTATTGATTTACTGGCTGCTCGGGGGTTGACAGGTAGCTTATACATGGTTAAGTTTGTGTTCTCAGTCTTCCTCTGCTGGTAGGTGAGCATAACCCAAGCATCTTGACCGGTCTGGAGGGTCTAGAGGAAAGCAAATTAGCAGGTAAGACCTAATTTCACCTTTTCATCTATGTTTATTAATTATGCTCACTCTGAGTTCTGAAAGGGAAGACATGGCCATTGTTACCTGGCATGAGTCCCAGCCAGCAGCCAGGCGCCTGGCATAATCGTTGGCCACATGCTGCTTTTCTGTGCCGGAAACAGCGTCATGGTGCTGGGCCACAGCCATTGCGCGCTCTGTAAGAAAGGGCAGAGAACACTCAGTGTGTGCGCACAAGGCTGCTGAACGCTAGAGAACAAAAAAAGCAGGTCTTACTTAGGGTGGAGCTGTCACCCTTCCCGTAAGGTCCCTCCCTGGACATTGGGCCAGCCAAAACCTCCAGCTGGTTACACACCTGCCAGGAGACAGCAGTAGAGAAGCATTCAAAATCTGAGCGACAGCGTAGAAATGAGTTACATAAAATAGGTCCCTCACTTCCCTAGACTAAGTTACATTTAGGTGCACTCAGTCTCCAGGAAGCTTCCAATCAAAATTTGTATCTGAGGCAATGGAGGGTTAAGTGAGACTTTCCCAAGATCACATGAGGGGTGGCAGTAGGATTTGAACCCAGCTTTCCTGGTTCTTGGCCTACTGCTCTAACCACTAGGCTACTCCTATGAGCAGAGGGAACCAGCAACACAAATCAAACAGCAGCAGCAGAAACAGTATAGTGGGACCGGAGGGGAACAAGAAGTGGAGCCTTCAATCAAGAGGATTCAATACTTCACCCACTACACTGCATTTCTGCTCCTTATATCCTCCTATACCAGCTTGAGCAAAAAGTGCAGCAACGCAGAGTGAAAGCCCCCCCCCCCCCCCCCAACAGCTGCTGTACCCATGTTCAGTACCAGGTACCCCCCCCCAAGGCCTCAAAAGCAATGCACAGAAGAATTCATATGCAAATGATAAGCGTTCTTAATTTGCGCTAACAAAGGAAAAGGAAGGGGAGGAATGTGCCTGGCACATGCACACAATGGTTTTGCAGTAAGTGCAGCTCTTGTGCACATGTCCAGACAAACCTGAATTGGCAGCTCACAGCAGCGCTGTTCTTCTAGCTTTAAGCGTAGAAAAATGAGCATCGATGCATGTTTTCACTCTGGACTTTTACACATTTGTTTCTCAGTCTCAGCAAATGAAGACAAAAAGGTAAAATTATGTATCATACCTGATAATTTTTTTTCCATTAATCATAGCAGATCAATCCATAGACTGGTGGGTTGTGTCCATCTATCAGCAGGTGGAGATAGAGAGCAATCTTTTGCCTCCCTATATGTGGTCATGTGCTGCCGGAAACTCCTCAGTATGTCGATATCAAAGCTCCATCCGCAGCACTTAGAGAATTACACCCACAAAGGGACACTCTGCCCAGTTCACCACCGCCAAAGCGGGGGAGGGGAATCCGTCCAGCTCATCCCCGCGGAGCGGATGAGGGACACCACACCCGCTGATGCGGGGGGGATCTGGCTTATCCTGCTACCGCAACCGCGGGAGGCGCTGGCTTACCCCAAACACCGCCGAAGTGGGAGGGATACAAAGCTACCCTACTGCCACACGAAGCGGGAGGGAGCGCCGGCATAATTTAGTTACTAATCCAGCCACCGCCGAAACGGGGGGAGAGGAACGCAGCAGCTCACTGTAACACAGAATCGTTTCAACTCGAGGAAAATTCAATTGGAAGAACTTGAACACGAAGTTCTCCTGAACAAGAACTGAAGAGTATACTGGAACCTGAAATATAACCAGAACAACAAACAATACAGATATCTGGGGGGGGGGAATATGGATTGATCTGTTATGATTAATGGAAAGAAAATGATCAGGTATGATACATAATTTTACCTTCCATTTCATCAAGCAGATCAATCCATAGACTGGTGGGATGTACCGAAGCAGTACTCACCCAGGGCGGGACATGGAAATCCCTGAACGCAACAGTGAAGCTCCAAACCGGGGCTCGGCCCGAGCAGCCACATCCAAGCGGTAATGCCGCGAGAAGGTATGAGCCGACGCCCAAGTTGCCACTCTACAAATCTCTTCCAAGGAGACGGATCTGGACTCCGCCATCGATGCCGCTTGTGCTCTAGTAGAGTGGGCCTTCAGCTGAGTAGGCGGAAACTTCCCCGCAGCCACATAAGCTGCTGCAATCGTCTCCTTGACCCACCGTGCCACGGTAGGTTTAGATGCCTGCAGACCCTTACAAGGGCCTGCGAACAGCACGAACAGGTGATCCGACTTCCGGAAGTCATTGGTCACTTCCAAGTATCTGATGATGACTCGTCTCACATCCAGACGTTTGAGGGCAGGGTACTCCTCCGGGTAATCCTCCCTGCGAAAGGAGGGTAGGCAGAGCTGCTGACTCACATGGAAGTGAGAAACAATCTTGGGTAGAAAGGAAGGCACTGGGCGAATCAACACTCCTGCTTCAGTGAACCGCTGGAACGGCTCTCGACACGAGAGTGCCTGGATCTCAGAGACTCTTCTGGCTGGCGTGATGGCTACCAAAAAGACCGCTTTCAACATCAAGTCCTTCAGCGATGCCCTCGACAAGGGCTCAAAGGGCGGCTTCTGTAAGGCCCGAAGCACCAGATTGAGATTCCACGTAGGCACTATCGAGTGCCGAGGAGGGCGCAGGTAATTAACTCCTTTGAGAAAGCGCACCACATCTGGCTGTGACGCCAGGGAAGCACCCTTCAGGTGGCTCCTGAAGCAAGCTAAAGCTGCCACTTGGACTTTCAGGGAACTGAGTGACAGGCCCTTCTCCAGACCCTCTTGCAGGAACGCCAACACTGCCGATATTGGAGCAGTGGAGGGCGATAGAGAGCCTGCCTTGCACCACGATGTAAAGGTACGCCAAATCCTGGCGTAAGTAGTAGAAGTAGAGCGCTTCGTCGCTCTCAGCATAGTGGCGATGACCTTGTCTGAGAAGCCCTTCTTCCTCAGCTGCTTCCGCTCAAGAGCCAGGCCGTAAGACCAAAGGGGGAGGGATCCTCCACCACCACGGGACCCTGATGCAAGAGGCCCCGCTCCGCTGGCAGCCTCAGAGGGCCGTCCACTGCGAGCCTGATTAAGTCCGCATACCAGGGACGTCTGGGCCAATCCGGACCCACCAGGATCACCCGGCCCGGATGCTTTGCCACCCGGCCTAGAACTCTGCCCATCATGGGCCAGGGCGGGAACACGTAGAGAAGCTCCTGTGTTGGCCACTGCTGGAGAAGAGCATCGACTTCCAGAGAACGAGGGTCCCGTCCTCTGCTGAAGAACCGCGGCACTTGACAGTTGGCCGAGGATGCCATCAGATCCAGGCTCGGTGGGCCCCAGCGCCTCGTGATGTCCAAGAACGCCCGAGCCGACAGCTGCCACTCTCCTGGATCCAGAGTATGGCGGCTCAGAAAGTCCGCCTTGACATTCATGACTCCCGCAATGTGGGCCGCCGACAGCTGTTCCAGATTCGCTTCTGCCCACAGGCAGAGCTTCATGGCCTCCTTGGCTAGAGGAGCGCTCCTGGTACCTCCGTAGCGATTGACATATGCCACTGCCGTGGCATTGTTGGACAGGACCCGTACTGGCCTCAGCACCAGGACCGGAAGAAACTCCCGAAGCGCCAACCGAATGGCTCAGAGTTCCAGGAGGTTGATAGTCTGTTTTGCCTCTGCAGGCGACCAGAGGCCTGCGCTGTCCTCCCCAGGCAGTGGGCTCCCCAGCCCGTCAAGCAGGCGTCCGTCATGACAACCACCCACTCCGGGATTGTGAGGGGCATTCCTGCAGACAGTTTGTCTGGTCTCAGCCACCAATCCAGCGCCTTGCGCACCGTTGGATCCAAAGGAAGGCGTACAGCGTAATCCTCCGATACTGGAGTCCACCGCCGCAGCAGGGAGTGCAGTAGGGGTCTCATATGGGCCCTGGCCCAGGACACTACTTCCATCATGGCCGTCATGGATCCCAGGAGCTGCATATAGTCCCAAGCTCGAAGAGTGGAGGCTGATAGGAACTGGTCCACCTGGGCCCGAAGCCTGCCGCTCCGGTTGTCCGGCAGGAACACTCTGCCCGCTAGGGTGTCGAATCGGACTCCCAAGTAGTCCAGGGACTGAGTCGGGCGCAGCTGACTTTTCTCCCAGTTGATGACCCATCCCAGGGGGCTCAGAAGGGCAATCACCCTGTCCGTAGCCTTCCCACACTCTGCATAAGAGGGGGCCCGGATCAACCAGTCATCCAGATAGTGATGGACTTGTACTCCTTCCTTGCGGAGGTAAGCCACGATGACCACCATCACTTTGGAGAAGGTCCACGGGGCAGTGGCCAACCTGAAAGGGAGGGCTCTGAACTGGAAGTGTCGGCCCAGGACTGCGAAGCGCAGGAAGCGCTGATGAGGAGGCCAGATAGGAATATGTAAGTAAGCTTCCTTGATGTCCAAGGATGCCAGGAATTCCCCTTTCTTCACCGCAGCTATTACGGAGCAGATAGTCTCCATCCGGAAGTGCCGGACCTTCAAGGCCCGATTGACTCCCTTGAAGTCGAGAATAGGTCGAACAGAACCTTCTTTCTTCGGCACCACAAAGTAAATGGAGTAACACCCCTTGCCAAGTTGATTTACTGGCATCGACTGGCATCTCCCTGGGACCACTGTGCCCAGGGAGATCAGGTTGTTCAAAGTCTGTTGTATGGCAGCTGCTTTGACCTGGGACTTGCAGGGAGAGTTTACAAACCCGTCTCTCAAGGGCCGGCAGAACTCCAGCTTGTAGCCGTCTCTGATGACTTCCAGGTCCACTCGCCCAGGAATGAGGACAACCTTCCTCCTATCTGCACTGAGCCATGGACCAGGTCCCCCTCATTCGGTATGCGACCCTGGGGGAGGGCCGGAGGACGAACCTCCGGGTCGGCGGTCCCTGTGAAAGGAATGCTGCTTGGGGGAGAAGTTCCGTTTGAAGGAAACGGAGGCAGAGGAGTCCGACTTGCCCGGGCGGTACCGACGGGCTTCCTGGAACCGGCCCTTGGAGGAACCAGGGCGAGCACTGCTGGCCCGATTCCTGACCTCTGGCAACCTCTTGCCCTTGGACGTGCCGAGCTCCGTCACGATCTTCTCCAGCTCATCCCCAAAGAGCAGCTACCTTTAAAAGGCAACTTGGCTAGGCGAGATTTAGAGGCATGATCAGTCGACCAATGCTTAAGCCAGAGCCACCGCCTCGCAGAGACCGTCTGGGCCATACCTTTGGTCGAGGCTCTCAAGACATCATACAGTAAGTCTGCCAAGTAGGCCAAGCCCGACTCCAGGGTCGGCCATTCCGCCCTCCAGGAAGGGTCCGAGGGGGAAGCCTGCTGCAAAACATTCAGGCACGCCCTGGCCACATAGGAGCCGCAAACCGAGGCTTGCAGACTCAGGGCTGCCGCCTCAAAGGACGACTTTAAGGCCACCTCCATTCTCCTGTTCTGAGCGTCTTTCAGGGCAGTGCCGTTTTCTTAGTCACGGCAGTGATTAAGGAATCTACCGTTGGCCAGATAAAGGCTTCCCGTTCCCCCTCTGGCAGGGGGTACAGACGGGACATAGCCCTGGCTACTTTCAGGCTTGCTTCCGCGGCATCCCATTGCACCGAAATTAAGGCCTGCATGGCTTCATGCACGTGGAAGGTTCTAGGCAGGCGCTTCGTTCCCAGCATAATGGTGGAGCCAGCCAAGGCTGAGAGCGAGCCTTCCTCCGGAGAGGCAATCTTCAAAATGCTCAAGGCCTGCCCTAGCAGGTTAGGCAAATCCTCCGAACAAAAAAGGCGCACTGCGGAGGGGTCATCCGCTCCATCCGAGCGAGGGTCAGTCTCTTCCATAGAGTCCGCAAAGAATCTCTGGGAGAACTCAGACACGCTGCCGTCATCCACGTCCGAGGAGACCGAGTCCCCTAGTGGCTGAAAATCCACCCGAGGGCGTTTGAGCACAGAGGCCTCCTCACTCTTATCAGACAAGGGAGCGGGGGCCGCGTTCTGCATAAGAAAGGCCTGATGCAGCAGCAAAATGAACTCAGGGGAGAAACCCCCTAGCCTGCGTATTTCTGCAGCTTGCGCCGCGGCCCTAGAGGCACTTTCAGCCTGCAATCCCAAGATCGGAGGGGAGGTGCGATGCGCGTCCAAAATGGCATCCAGCGCGAAACTCAGAGAAGGAGCCGCGCGGGAAGAAGGGCGTTTTAATTTTGCCGACTTCTTACTGTCGCCTGATTCAAGGGTGAGCAAGCTGTTAACGTCTCCCATCTCGCGGGCGGCCCAAGAAGAAGCCGACCAAGCCGCGTGGCCGGCCACGACTGGGAGGGCGGCCAGCGGGGGATGGGCGCCTAAGGCGGGAAAGGCCACCGGAGGAAAAACCGCTGAACTCTCCTGGCTCCGAAAGGGCGCCCAAAAAAGGCGACTATCTTTGAGCCCCCCACTTCCCCGCTAGGTGCGCGAACGCGTTCCGGGGAGCGTCTTTTCGCGCCCTTGCCATCCGAGGCCATAGCCACGTGGGGGACCGTTCGGGGAACCCCCTGCCCGCAATAAAAGGTAAAAATTACCTGCTTCTTGCTCCGAGCTGCGACGACTTGTTCCAGTGAGTAGCTGTAAATGGACGTCCTTTTTGAACATTTTTTAAAAAAAAATTTTTAAACGGAGCCAGCGGGAGGGGGGAGAAAAGGAGGGACCTGGCACCACCAGGTTTGCACTTGCTTACAAAGAGCCCTCAACCCCAGGTACTCAACAAAACCTAAACAATTAGGCTTGGAGTCCTAGCCAGAGCTGCTGCTGTGCGACCACACACATGCTGAGATAGAGAACATACTGGGGAGTTTCCGGCAGCACATGACCACATATAGGGAGACAAAAGATTGCTCTCTATCTCCACCTGCTGGTAGATGGACACAACCCACCAGTCTATGGATTGATCTGCTTGATGAAATGGAAGCCACAGTTTAATGTGGAAAATTGACAAGTCTTCTAAAAACCTGGCATTTCCTTCTGTACTCACAGCCATCTTTACCATACGCTCAAGCACAATAACATGCGTGTAAATCGGGCACAAACTGCTTAATGCTGACGTTAGTTTTGAACATTCCCCCTTTCCTATCATCCTAGATAAGCATCAGCCCCTACACATTCCTCTTTCTACAGGAACAGGGGTCCTCACCTGCAAGAAATTATTGCTCGCCCTCTCGTAGCGCTTGAACCCAGGCCGGCTGGTAAAATATCCAGTCCAGAACTGATATGGACCGTCCGCATACGGGAAAAGGTCTTCCTGTGTCAGAGACCTGTGAGGAGAAGGACAGGGATCTGGTGCTAATCTAAGGCCATCGTCTCTCTAAGAACACACATGGTACTGACGCAAAAATCTCAGTCAATGATCACCCAGGAGCTAAATCTCAATGACTGCATCCACAGGTCTCGAAGGCAGTGTGGAGCCAGATGGGACAGATACATCCCCTCCCCCACCCCATTCCGCTCTGCTCTTCCTACCAGGAGAGGTTGGCCTGGTGCAGTTGGTTCAGGTAGCAGCTAGGTGTAGAGTACAGGACATTCACGTTACTGCCACTGGACTGCTGCAGAAATAAAACAAAAATCAACCTAAGAATGCATCTGAGACTGGGGCGGTGGGGGGGGTCATTACACACTTCTGAAGCAACGAAGCACAGAACCATGCACAGCCAGATCACAGATTGTCCTTTTACATGGTGGGAAAGCCCTCCCCTCCTAGTACCTGGGCATTCACGTAATGGATCAGTTTGTCCATGTTCTTATACCACAGCTGGGCATTCTCGTAGTGAAAGTCTGAGCCCATCGTCATGATGAGATGGTTAGTTCGGTACACTTCGGCCTGCAAAGAGGAACATATTCTGATTCACCTGCTTTTCCCCATCTACCCTTCCCCCCCCCCCCCCCCCCCCCCCCCCCCCCCCCCCCCCCCCGCTTTCCCATTCCTGACCCCACGCACACCTGTGAATACGCAACTGCCAGGAACCTGGAAACGATGATGTCCACATTATAACCCTCCAGGGATTCATCATCCATCACGGGATCATCGGAGCAGAGCCCATCCCAGCACATGAAAGCAGGGGGGTTGTACCCGTTTGGTAACACACCTGGAGAGTAAAAGGCCACTTTCCGGCATTGACAGTCAATTGTGCTGTCTGAAACCCATTACCCACATGTCCTTCATGCCACTGCTCTCCTGTGCTCCCAGTCCCTTCACCCCCCCCCCCCCCCCCAACACACACAAATACTCAGAGCTGCAGAATTTACCCCACACCTACACCTCCTGCCTCCTTGTTCTCCCCAGGACCTTGTGAATGGGCACACCAGCTGCCTAAATTAACCAAAAATGTTCTAAGACTATGCAGTACTCCCCCAGCTACTCCCCACCCAGCTACTCCTTCATGCCACCCTTTGCTCCCACAGCCCCTTCCCCACCCAGTGCTCACCAGTGAAGAGATCTGCTGCCGCAGGCTGCAGGCTGGCACTGCCCCGCCAGATAAACTCCATTTTTTGCAGATTCTCTCGATTCATTTTGTCTTGGTAATCCAGGCGACCAATGAAATAACCATCGAAACCCATCTCACCAGAGAAAGGGGAGGGCACAAGGAAATGAGAAGTCTCTCAAGGTAATCCAATACTGAAAAGATATCTAACTACAGGACAGTCACTCCATCCCTTCCCCCAACCTCAATTCCTATCCGGCCTCTGACAATTCAGTAGAAGTGGGAACCTACAGTGGACTCCAGATGCGTGAGAGAACTATCAAAAAGCCAGATCCTTTTTCTGCTATGTAACACTCAACTACTCACCACTAGTCAGTTCAGTGACCTAAAGCCAAGAGCTCATACTGTTAGCCATCTCGAGTCTTTGGTTCTATTCCAGAACATAGGAAATGGACCACAGTGATTAACACTGGCCGTAGGTGCCAATCAGTACCTGACAGAAGAGGATGTGGCCCTAGTGTCTCATCTTCTCAAAGAAATCTGAAAATCCCTTGCAGCTTTCTCCCCACCCACATCCCCCCTTTTAATGTTCCAGCACTGGCATACCTGGGCAAAGAGGGACGCCTGCTCACGGGAGTGTCCAAACGGATCAATATGCCAAGCCACTCGTGGGCGGCCACACTCCCCAAAGGTTTCCTCCAGGAACTGCAAGCCCAAAGTCATCTGATCAATCATGGCACTGTAGTGCGTGGCTCCCTCGTCATTCATACACCAGCCTCCATTAACGAACTCCAGTCGCCCTGCAGGAAGGGAAAAGAGTCAGTGAGGGCTCTCTTACCTCCCATGGTCTCCTGCTTCTGCACTTGTCATTTTAAACTCTCTCCTCACCTTCGTTAACAAGCTGTATTACTGACAGTTTCATGCCCTCTGACTGCTGCTTCCACCAACGGTAGAAGAATGCAACCTCCACATAGATAAAGCGCTTGGTTGGGTCTGCCATGAGCTGAGGGATCACAGAGTCCAGGATGTACTGCACCCCAGCCCGCTGAATGTTTGTCTTGGCTGCCAGCGTGTGCAGGACAGAATAGAAACAATTAATGATGCAAGCAGACAACATAATACAAGCAGAGAGTCAGGAAGGAAAGTAGTAATAAGGATTCAGCATTGCAAATGGAAGTTTCAAGGACCTCTACCCCAAAGACCTTACAATTTGCACATGAACAAAAGGAGGTAACAATGCAAACTGATACGAGGCTCTGCAGGTTTCAGAGCTCCACATAGCAGCCTGCCACTCTGCTTTTTTAAGGACACAGCACACAAATGATTCTAGTTTCACTATTTAATAGGAGATTAGTATTTCATTTCACATTTTAGATCTTCCCTCAATCTTTCTTTACCCTCATAAAGCATAACTGTAGCGGTGGCTACCCAGTGGGTGGCTTGGTTCTATTTTGGTCTGTTCCATGCCCAGGTGTTTGGATAGTAAAGTCGTCAAATTCATTGGATATTTGTTCCATGACGATGATTCACTCTATAGAAGAGCTCAAGGTGATGACAAGGGCCGCAACAAAAGCATTAGAATCATAGATACAACCTTCATTCCCATCCGCGCAGGAAGCAGGTGCTGAAGTCCCAAGGATGTCTTCAGGCTGTCTCAACGCCTCCAATATAATCAAGGCTATAACTGGCAGATGCATTAATCATAACCTCCATGGTCAGAGCAGCATTTAAACAGACCTTGAATCCAAACTCCCAGTAACCAAAGCAAAACCCAAAGCTGCATTAGCAGTCCCTGTAACTGGTGCACACACACTTAGTTTAGTTTAATGAATAATGCGATATGCCACCTTTCAAGCCACTTATCACAGAGCAGCACCATCACTGAAACTCACCTCCATAGAAATACTGGTCCACAGTTTTCAGCCAGCCCACATCATTGTGGGTGTGGGGCACCAGATGGACATTCAAAAGGCCTGGTTTGGTGGCAGGGCAGGACTAGAGAAAAAAAGTCAGCATATAAGAAATAACTCAGAGCAGCTCCTTCCTGAAACCAACAGTGAACAAAGGGTGCAGACAAAAAAAAAAAAGAAAAGGCAGTGAAGAAATGGACGGCTTTCTGCACTTTTCCAGCAGATGATTGTGCGCTCTAGGGATTTGTAAGATGGGAACCACAAGAGGAGCAGAGAATAGGGTGAAAGCTGGCTGCACTGATGGAAGAGAAAATCTTGTTTTTACCTACTTCCCCAAGTAGGAGCCTGACCCTTTTCTCATTGTGTCAGCCTGCCCTAGAGCAATCCCCGGAGATCCACATCCAGGCTCTGGGGCTGAGACAGATCCAGGGTACTTATTATTCAAATCTTTTTATTGATAATTGAAAAGAACCATACAAGCATAAAAATTCAACATTTTAGTATTATTAACACAATTGTCTCCATTCAGAACTAGTTCAAACAGTCAAACAAATTCTTCTATGTTTCTATACCCTTCCCCTCCTTTCTCCCATCTCTATTATAAAATGTTTTATCAACGTGTTTGAAAACAAAGCCAGGAATAACTATCCAAGACTCTTAATAACTCCCTTAAGCAACTATTGACAGGTAAAATAATATGTGTCCTCAGTTACAAATCAGCATCCTAAAATTAACATCCATCAGTAGTACCAATCCCAGCCTATGTCATTAGTGTGCTGTCTATTATTATCAATGATGGAGTTGAGGTCTCCTCCTCCCTCCTCCATATGTTCTTCCAATTGCTTCTTCTTAAAAATCCCCTATTTCCCACCCCCCTCCCTTTCCCTCCCCAACAGGAAGTTTCCCATACTCTCAGGGGATCTATATCACCAGCCAGTGTTACTAATTATGTCATGCAGGAATGTGGGGGTCTCCCAGTCGATTAAGAATAAAACTGCGGGCTCTAGGTGCAAGATTATGTATATAGTTCCTCCAGGTCAAATACAGTTCTTTCTGTTTTTTGAGTCTCAAAGAAACGTCTCGCAATTCCATCAGCAACAAGGCATGGAATCTATTACGCCATTGCCAATACGTGGGTGGTTCGGGCTTAACCCAATTGACCATTATGCATTTTTTGCCTATCAAACATGCTTTATAAATCAATAGATTATGATGGCCAGCCCCAGTCTCCAACACAGCATCTTCCCCCAGGAGAACCTGTTCGGAGCGTGGTGTGATGTGTTCATTTAACAAAAATCCCAAAAATCTAAATATCCTAGCCCAGAACCGCTGGATTCTCTGGCATTCCCACAGGGCGTGGTAAAAAGTACAGGGGGCCCTAGTACACTTTTCACAAACAGGGGAATCCACTCCTCCCATTTTATAAAGCCTCGATTTAGATGTATAGGCTCGAAAAATCACCCTTCCTTGGCATTCTCTCAGTTCTGCACTATGTATTTTTCTGGGGATCTGTCTCATATTGCTCAGAAGCATTTGCAGTGTTATCACTCTTTTAGTATCCACCGACCATTTTGTTATAAGATGCTCTATGTGCTTATGCTTTTCGTGCTGCAGAAGCCGTTTGTGTAGTATTGATATCGATATGGCTTCGTCTGTTGGTAGCTCGTAAAATTTGTCTATTTTATGGGGTATATCCATAGCGAGCGATTGTTTAGGGATCCCTACTATATAGTGGGAAAGCTGTTGGTACGCAAAGGTGTCCATCCATGTTATCACTCCGAGTCCCAATGAGTTCAACCGTTTAATCTTACCAGTGAAGTCTACCCTATCTTGTATATTATGAATCCCTTTTTGTCCCCAAATTTTAAATTGTAAATTGTCCATACCTGGAAGAAAATCTCCATTCCCCCTTATAGGCAGTAGCCCATTTTGATGCACATTAAAGGTCCATGTACGGCCTAAATCTCTCCACAACAGCCTAAGCGGTCTAATCAATAAACTATTCCTGATAGTTTTCGGGAGAGAGGATTGTTTGGCTTGCAACACGTATTGCAGGTGCAATGGACTAACCCATTTTTCCTCCTCGTTTCTTGGCGTATGATAAGCTGTTCCCATTAACCAATCCCCCATGTGCCTCATTAAGCAGGCTCTATTATATCGCATTAAGTCTAGCACTCCCATTCCTCCTCTTTCCCAAGTATCTAACAGGTTTCGCCAGGTTATCTGGGGCCTTTTCTTATTCCAAAAAAACTTTGAAAGCTTACCCATCAATTTTCTCCAGTCTCTTTTCAAGAAGTATATTGGCAATATCTGAAACCAATAGAGCCATTTCGGGAAGAGTATCATATTAAATAAGGCGATTCGTCCCAAAAGTGAGAGTGGATCCAGGGTACTTATAAGGTTGCGCCCTTTCCCCGGTTACTAGGATCCATACATTTCCCTCTCTCACTAGTTACTGGATGTCTACAGCTCCCTCCCACCTACCCCAATTACTAGATATTTAGAGAGTCCTCCCCCTACCCCTGGGGTTACACACAAGCCCCTTCTCTCTTCCCATTTACCGGATATCCATAGATCCCTTTCCTTCCTTGGTTAGTGGATAGCTGCAAGCCTCTCCTTTCTTTTCACATACCGGATATCCGTAGATCCCTCTCCCTCCCGGGTTAGTGGATATCCACAGATCCCTCTCCCACACTGGTTACCAGATATCCGCAGATCCCTCTCCCGTTACTAGATTATCCACAGGTCCTACACCGGTTACAGGATATACTACTACTAGTTAACATTTCTATAGCTATACAAGGCATACGCAGCGCTACGCAGATCCTTCTCCCTCCCCGTTTACCGGATTATCTGCAGCTACCTCGTCCTCCCCGGTTACTGGATATCTGCAAATCCCTCTCCCTCCCTGGTTACTGGATATCTACAGATACCTCTCTGGTTAGCTGGTGGTGGGAGGCAGGGCAGACTTATACGGTCTGTGCCCTGAAAAAGACAGGTACAAATCAAGGTAAGATGCACATGTGAGTTTATCTTGTTGGGCAGACTGGATGGACGGTGCAGGTCTTTTTCTGCCGTCATCTACTATGTTACTGGATTAGCCACAGATCCCTCTCCCTCCCCCGTTACTGGATGTCTACAGCACCCTCTCCGGTTATTAGATATCAATAGAAATCAAACAAAATAAAACATGGAAAAGAAAATAAGATAATACCTTTTTTATTTGGACATTACTTAATACATTTCTTGATTAGCTTTCGAAGGTTGCCCTTCTTCGTCAGATCTGACAAAGAAGGGCAACCTTGAAAGCTAATCAAGAAATGTATTAAGTTATGTCCAATAAAAAAGGTATCATCTTATTTTCTTTTCCATGCTTTATTTTGTTTGATTTCTATTGATAACCTTAAGAGTGGACTAACACGGCTACCACACTCCTCTACTTAAGACGGTTATTGGATGAAATACATATCCCTCTCCTGCCCCAGTTACTGGATTATCCACAAATCCCTCTCCATTCCCGGTTACTGGATAATCCACAGATCCCTCTCCCGGTTATTGGATTATCCATAGATCCCTCTCCGGTTACTGGATATCCGCAGATCCCTCCCCGGTCCTAGTTACCTGATATCCACAGGCTTCCAGCTCTCTCAAGAACGGGAGGAGAAACAGAAAAAGCAACTGCTGCATCGCCGCCGCCATCACTAGCCCGCGGTCATATGATCTGTAGCAGCTGACACTTCGGTCCAGACCCAATGTAACATGGCGTCGACTCCCCTCCAATCAGCCAATGAGTGGGCAGGGCCTTCGCAGGCGCGGGGCGTGACTCTGCCTTCTGACGCCCATCACTGTGGAAGGTCACGTGTGGCTTAATAGCGCTTTTAAAAGGAAGCAGGGCGAACGGGGGGAAAATCCTTTTAAAAGGAATCGGACTGGAGTCGGGGGGGGGGGGGATATTTTAAAAGGCTGCGGAGAGTGGGGAGGGAGAAAGGTTTTTGAAAGGCAGCAGAGAGGGGAAAACGGTTTTAAAAGGAAGCAAAGAGGGGACGGGAGGGAGGGAGAAGTGCTTTTAAAACGAGAATAGGAAGGAAGGAGGGGTCCTGCTTTAAAAAAAGGAAACAGAGGGGAAAGGGGAGTAGGGAAGCGCTTTTAAAAGGTAGCATTGTTTGTCCTAATTAGATTGTAAGCTCTGTCGCACAGGGACGGTCTCTTCATGTTCAAATGTACAGCTGCGTACGTTTAGTAGCGCTTTAGAAATAAGTAGTAGTAGTAGCATGGGGCAGGAGAGAAGAGAAAGGGGGGATAACAAGGAAAGCGGAGAAAGAAGAGACCAGAAAGGAGAGGGAAAAGAAATTGGAGAAAAAGGGAGGGGAGGTGTCTAGAAGAGGGACAGAGGTACTAACTAATCAAGATGGGCTACACACAGGGCCGTCCTGAGGACGGGGGGTGCAAAAATTGTTCCATAGCTCCCTGGCTTAGCCATGGTGCAGCGGGCAGGAACACAAGGAGGCATATCATACAGGGTGTGATTCCAGCTGGGGACAGTACTCCTGGCTACAGCTATTACAGTGGAAATATAGGAGATATCTTTTCATTGCACCACCAATATATCTTCTGAGACGAGCTTTGAACAATTACCTCTTCTACGTGGCCAAGCAGGATGAATTAGCCACACACCAGTATGTCATCTGGCAGTGCCACGACGCTTAATAGTAGGCAACCAATCGTCGAGGGCCACAACCCAGTCCAGTTTTCAAGATTTCCACAATGAATATGAATGAGATTGATTTGCATGTACTGCTTCTGTTGTATGCAAATAGCTCTCACTGCTACAATGAATATGCAATCTTGAAAACCTGACTAGGTTGTGGCCCTTGGGCTGTGGTTGCCCACCACTGTCTTAAAAGCTATTAACCTCAGCTTCACCTGTAAACTTTTTTTTTTGCAGAGAAAACCCTTATCCCTGGCACTCAAGGAACCTCCCCAGTAATCTGGGAAAAGGGTCGAGGCATAAACACAATGTCCCCTAAATTTAAAGGTGGGGTAGTCAAGACACCCCACAGCTAAAAGTACCAAATTTCTCTCAGACCGCACCAAGATGCATAGAAAGATGACCTATCACCTGCTGGAGAGTGATTAGCCAGGGGACCACACTGGATTTTTAAAGGATGCTATCAAATCATTAGCTCTATCTGCACATGCTGGCAGGACAGCATAACCTAAGCATCTGGACTAGTCTGATGGACCTATAGGAAATGTTCATTCTGTCTAAAGAGTATGAAAACCATTGCTCTAATCTTTTCTTATTCTTCGGTAATTTTCTCAAATCTTGAATGCAGAATTTGCCACCTCGTCATAAACTGTTTTCATTGACTTTCCAGGCAACCTATACTAACTAGAAACACACTTAATCGTGTATTATTTGAATGTAACAATGTAAACACCTTTTGGCTTGATATTTGGTCCAAAATATAAGAAATTATAGAGTTTACAGAACCTTTGGCTTTTAAGCACATGATCTGGAAGTCTCTTGTAATGTCTTATTCTTTCAGTGTTGAAGAAGCCTCACTGTTTGATTTTATCTCCATAGCTTTAAAATTGGTTATTCAACATTGGAAAGATAATTTCAACTTGTCCACTTTTTTATGGTGGAATACTGTATTATTGTTTAGGAAACATGAAGACATTTCTCTAAAGTTCATTTCCCCACCCTGTAAATGTAAATGTAAACACTCAGGAATTTCAATTGTACCGTAAGAATGTTTATTCTCACCTGCTCATTTATCTTGTTTTATGCTTCCCGTTTGAAGCTTATTCCTTCATATATGCATTCATAACTTGTTAATAACAATTATAAATTAGCTCTATATGATTTTGTATTATTGTAATATCAAATATGTACATAAGTATTGCCATACTGGGAAAGACCAAAGGTCCATCGAGCCCAGCATCCTGTTTCCAACAGTGGCCAATCCCGGTCACAAATACCCGGCAAGATCCCAAAAATGTACAAAACATTTTACACTACTTATCCCAGAAATACTGGATTTTCCCCAGAGTTTAATTACACGTTGAGTAAAGAAAAACTTTCTCTGATTTGTTTTAAATTTACTACATTGTAGCTTCATCACATGCCCCCTAGTCCTAGTATTTTTGGAAAGCGTGAACAGACGCTTCACATCTACCCGTTCAACTCCACTCAGTATTTTATAGACCTCTATCATATCTCCCCTCAGCCGCCTTTTCTCCAAGCTGAAGAGCCATAGCCACTTTAGCCTTTACTCATAGGGAAGTCGTCCCATCCCCTTTATCATTTTCGTCGCCCTTCTCTGCACCTTTCCTAATTCCACTATATTTTTTTTGAGATGCGGCGACCAGAATTGAACACAATATTCGAGGTGCGGTCGCACCATGGAGCAATACAAAGGCATTATAACATCCTCATTTTTGTTTTCCATTCCTTTCCTAACAACACCTAACATTCTATTTGCTTTCTTAGCCACAGCAGCACACTGAGCAGAAGGTTTCAACGTATCAACGACGACACCTAGATCCCTTTCTTGGTCCGTGACTCCTAACGTGGAACCTTGTATGACATAACTATAATTCAGGCGGCTAAATGGCAGATGATGTTTAATGTGAGCAAGTGCAAAGTGATGCATGTGGAAAAAAAAAACCCGAATTATAGCTACGTCATGCAAGGTTCCACGTTAGGAGTTACGGACCAAGAAAGGGATCTGGTTGTCGTCGTCGATAATACGCTGAAATCTTCTGCTCAGTGTGCTGCTGCGGCTCGGAAAGCGAATAGAATGTTGGGTATTATTAGGAAAGGTATGGAAAACAGGTGTGAGGATGTTTTAATGCCGTTATATCACTCCATGGTGCGACCGCACCTTGAGTATTGTGTTCAATTCTGGTCGCCGCCATCTCAAGAAAGATATAGTGGAATTGGAACAGGTGCAGCGAAGGGTGACTAAAATGATAGCGGGGATGGGACGACTTCCCTATGAAGACAGACTAAGGAGGCTAGGGCTTTTCAGCTTGGAGAAGAGACGGCTGAGGGGAGACATGATAGAGGTATATAAAATAACGAGTGGAGTGGAACAGGTGGATGTGAAGCGTCTGTTCACGCTTTCCAAAAATACTAGGACTAGGGGGCATGCGATGAAACTACAGTGTAGTAAATTTAAAACAAATCAGAGAAAATCTTTCTTCACCCAACGCGTAATTAAACTCTGGAATTCATTGCCAGCGAACTTGGTGAAGGCGGTTAGCTTGGCAGTTTTAAAAGCGGTTAGACGGTTTCCTAAAGGACAAGTCCATAAACCACTACTAAATGGATTTGGGAAAAATCCACAATTCCGGGAATAACATGTATAGAATGTTTGCACGTTTGGGAAGCTTGCCAGGTGCCCTTGGCCTGGATTGGCCACTGTCGTGGACAGGATGCTGGGCTCGATGGACCCTTGCTCACATTAAACATCATCTGCCATTTAGACGCCCAGTCTCCCAGTCTCGTAAGGTCCTCTTCTAATTTTTCACAATCCTCCCGCGATTTAACGACTTTGAATAACTTTGTGTCATCAGCAAATTTAATTACCTCACTAGTTACTCCCATCTCTAGGTCATTTATAAATATGTTAAAAAGCAGTGGTCCCAGCACAGAGCCCTTGGGAACCCCACTAACTACCCTTCTCCATTGAGAATAATGACCATTTAACCCTAATCTCTGTTTTCTATCTTTTAACCAGATTTTAATCCACAATAGAACACTACCTCCTATCCCATAACTCTCCAATTTCCTCTGGAGTCTTTCATGAGGTACATTGTCAAACGCCTTCTGAAAATCCAGATACACAATATCAATTGGCTCCCCTTTATCCACATTTGTTCACCTCTTCAAAGAAATGTAGTAGATTGGTGAGGCAAGCCTTCTGAAAATCCAGATACACAATATCAACTGGCTCCCCTTTATCCACATTTGTTCACCCCTTCAAAGAAATGTAGTAGATTGGTGAGCCAAGATTTCCCTTCACTAAATCCATGTTGACTTTGTCTCATTAATCCATGCTTTTGAATATGCTCTGTAATTTTGTTCTTAATAATAGTCTCTACCATTTTGCCTGGCACTGACGTCAGACTCACCGGTCTATAATTTCCCGGATCTCCTCTGGAACATTTTTTAAAAATCGGCGTTACATTGGCCACCCTCCAATCTTCCGGTACCACGCTCGATTTTAAGGATAAATTACATATTTTTAAAAATAGCTCCACAAAGCTCATTTTTCAGTTCTATCAGTACTCTGGGATGAATACCATCCGGTCCAGATTTCCTACTCTTCAGTTTGTAGAACTGCCCCATTACATCCTCCAGGTTTACAGAGATTTCATTAAGTTTCTCTGACTCGTCAACTTCGAATACCATTTCCGGCACCGGTATCCCACCCAAATCTTCCTCGGTGAAGACCAAAGCAAAGAATTAATTTAATCTCTCCACTACGGCTTTGTCTTCCCTGATCACCCCTTTTACTCCTCGGTAATCTAGTGGTCCAGCCGATTCTTTTGCCGGCTTCCTGCTTTGATATACCAAAAAAAAATTTTTACTATGTGTTTTTGCCTCCAACGCAATCTTTTTTGCAATGTCCCACTTAGCTTTTCTTATCAGCGCTTTGCATATGACCTGACATTCCTTATGCCGTTATTATTTTCAGTCGGTTCCTTTGTCCATTTTCTGAAGGATTTTCTTTTAGCTCTAATAGCTTCCTTCACCTCACTATTTAACCACGCCGGCTGTCGTTTGGTCTTCCGTCCTCCTTTTTTAATACGCGGAATATATTTGGCCTGGGCTTCCAGGATGGTGTTTTTGAACAGCATCCACGCCTGATGTAAATTTTTGACCCTCGCAGTCGCTCCTCTAAGTTTTCTTTGCACCATTCTTCTCATTTTATCATAGTCTCCTTTTTTAAAGTTAAATACTAACGTATTTGATTTTCTATGTATACTTACTTCAAAGCTAATATCAAATCAGATCATATTATGACTAGGTCTAGAATTTTTCCTTCTCTCGTCGGTTCCTGTACCAGCTGCTCCATAAAGCTGTCCTTGATTTCATCAAGGAATTTTGGCGGTGGCCGTAGCTAGAAGGTTGCTAGGCTGTATAGGGAGAGGCGTGACCACCAGAAGAAAAGAGGTGTTGATGCCCCTGTACAAGTCGTTGGTGAGGCCCCACCTGGAGTATTGTGTTCAGTTTTGGAGGCCGTATCTTGCTAAGGATGTAAAAAGAATTGAAGCAGTGCAAAGAAAAGCTACGAAGATGGTATGGGATTTACGTTACAAGACTTATGAGGAGAGACTTGCTGACCTGGACATGTACACCCTGGAGGAAAGGAGAAACAGGGGTGATATGATACAGACGTTCAAATATTTGAAAGGTATTAATCCGCAAACGAACCTTTTCCGGAGATGGGAAGGCGGTAGAACGAGAGGGCATGAAATGAGATTGAAGGGGAGCAGACTTAAGAAAAATGCCAGGAAGTATTTTTTCACGGAGAGGGTGGTGGATGCTTGGAATGCCCTCCCGCGGGAGGTGGTGGAGAGGAAAACGGTAACGGAATTCAAACATGCGTGGGATAAACATAAAGGAATCCTGTTCAGAAGGAAGGGATCCTCAGGAGCTTAGCCTTGAATGGGTGGCAGAGACGGTTGGGAGGCGGGGCTAGTGCTGGGTAGACTTATACGGTCTGTGCCAGAGCCGGTGGTGGGAGGCGGGGCTGGTGGGTGAGAGGCGGGGATAGTACTGGACGGACTTATATGGTCTGTGCCCTGAAAAAGACAGGTACAAATCAAGGTAAGGTATACACAAAAAACTAGCACATATGAGTTTATCTTGTTGGGCAGACTGGATGGACCGTGCAGGTTTTTTTCTGCCGTCATCTACTATGTTACTATGTTACTATCAAGGAATTTTACCTCCCTAGCGTGTCTCGATGTTACATTTACCCTGTCAATATCAGGGTAATTGAAATCACCCATTATTAATGATGATTTAAAAAAATGGAAGAAACACTCATGTCAAGCTTCTAGTTTGGGTCACTAATATAGGTGCGGTACTTTAATTTGAGCTGGTGGCTGCAGTAAAAGAAAATAGGATCCAAAAAATAGGTAGGCAAGTACTCTGCTAAACACTCAAAAAAGAAAATACAATGGCATTGATCAATGACATTGTTCAATATGACTAAGGAGAAATTAGGTCTTACCTGATAATTTTCTTTCCATTAGTCCTTCCCACTATTCCAGAACTTGTAATAGTCCATCAACCAACAAGTGGAAATAAGAGAACTTAAAACTGAGCTGAGACATATCGCTCTTGGCGTACGGTCCAGCTCCTCAGTATTTACATAGACAAGCAATAAGGAGAAACTCAGAATAAACACAAAAACCTTAACTCGCTAACCAAACAAACATATGCAGACCTCGCTCATCTCTGGACAATTCGCTAACCAGACGAACAAACACGTGTAGCCCTCTCTCATCTCTGGCCAATTTGTAGAGAACAAGATATGGAGGGAACACCATTATTTTGACCCATTACTTCGCACTGACTACACACCTCAGGAATCTTGGGTGGGTCTCTGGAATAGTGGAAAGAACTAGTGGAAAGAAAATGGTCAGATAAGACCTAATTTCTCCTTCCATTACGTAACTTCCCACTATTTAACTTCCCATTATTCCAGAGCCTGTGGGATGTTTCAAAGCAATCCCTAGAGTGGGTGGGATCCTGGCACCGCCATCCTGAGCCCCAAAACTGGCTGCCGAGCATGCCACAATATGCACCTTGTAGTGATTGGCAACGGTATGCAGCATCGACCACATTGCTGCCTTGCAAATATCAGCCAGAGACAGTAAGGTAGTCTCCGCCCAGCATATCGCTGTATGCTTCGTAGAATGAGCCCGCAAGGCCCAAGGAGCCTGGTTAACCACAAGCAAATAAGCTGATGGGATACTCTCCTTCACCATCTAGCAACTGTGGGCTTGGAAGCCAAAGGCCATGCCTCTGCTTACCCAAAAGCACAAACTGTCTTGATTTATGAAACTTCCAGGTATTGAATGAGGACTCTACACATATCGAGAAGCTTCAAGGAAGAATACTGTGCCTCTTCATCCTCTCTGCAAAAGGACAGAAGCTCCACAGATTGGTTGAGATGAAATGCTTATACCACTTTCGGAAGAACCGTGCGAAGGGAGACCCTCGCCTCTGAAAAGCAGAGATAGGAATCCCGACCAGAGAAAGCCATAAGCTCCAAAACCCTATGTGCCGATACAACCGCCACCAACATCACTGTCTTTAGCGTAAGATCTTCTGTAGTCAGTCAAAGCCACAACCTGTAACTTTTAAAGAACCCAACACCGGAGATCACGTGATGAGCTGAGGGGAGCAGACGTGGCATAGCTCTCCTCTGAGGGCTCACCCGCTCTCCCGCACCTGAGATACAGAGCCACGGTTCCCAACCACCACCACAAGTAGAGGAGAGTGCGAAGGACTTTATGGACCAATTTGTCACACGTCCAGAGCCAAAAATGCCTCCAAAAAGCGGGAAAAAAGACGAGAAGGCTCGACCGCTAGATAACAAGATGGCCGCGAGCCCGGCACCAGAGAAAGTCTCTGCGAAGTTTACCGACACGCAATTACAGCAATTGTCCTCCGTAGTTAAATCAGCAATGGAACCTCAACTTCAACAGTTGCAACAGCTCTCGGGTCAACTAACCTCCCTTGAATCGTTACTAGCTGAAACCACGAAACGAACTGGGGAGCTAGAGCAGAGGATGTCGGCGGTGGAGGACGAGGAGGCCGGAATGGCGACGAGGTTGACAGAACTTACAAAATTGGTGCAGAAAAATACTCAGCTGGTAGACGAATTGGAAAATAGATCGAGGAGGGACAATCTGTGAATCATTGGGTTCCCGGAATCCACGCCGGACCATCTACTGTCGGAAGTGCTGGAGAAATGGCTAAAATCGGAATTTGCCCTGTCTGATAGTGTGGAGCCATTGTGCCTTGAGCGCGTCCACCGTGTGGGGCGTAAACCGGGCCCAAATCAGCGATCGAGGATAATAATGATAAAAGTGCACAATTACATTCATAAAGTGGAAATCTTACGTGGGATGCGGCAGAAGCGAGAATCTTTAACTTTTGAAGGGACACCTGTTAAAATATTTCAGGACTTTTCAGCCGCACTGCAGGAGCGACGCCGAGCATTTGGGCCTATATGCAAATCCCTAGCCCTCACAAAACAAAGATTTGCTTTGATATACCCGGCGATTCTAAAAGTGTTTCATCAGGAGAAATGGCAGGTTTATAGAGCGCCGCAGGAGGTCCCAGCAGATTTACTTCATTCTCCTCCACCGTGAGGACTTTGCATATCATACTCAGAGAGTTCTGGGTTGACAAAGTGTCTTAAAATGTTGAGACTGGGAGGGGAAGTGACGTCACCGCTGCTGATGGCAGCTTAGCTCGATAGCTCCCGATCCACGAAGCCATAAAAAGCAATAAAAAGCGGCCATCGGGTGTTTTGAACGGCGAATAGCACGTTCCCACGGACTTTGACAACCACCCAACATGAGCAGAGCACAGTCGTCGCGAATTAAAGAACCGGAGAAGCCTGCAGGCGGCGGTTCCAGTCGGGCCTCAAAGCGCCACGAGGTAATGGCGCCGGGCTCACCATCCGACTCAGATTCGGCGCTTTCGTTGGCAGAATCGCGCAAGCCACCGGCAAAAAAGGGAGTCTCGGCTGAACTTCGGCAGATTCTAGCCGGCATTCAAGAAAACATTCAAAAATCAAAAGATGAAATACTGGAACGAATGGATGTTCTGAGCTCTGATTTAAAAGAACTGGGTGGCAGAGTAGAGGATGTGGAAGTGAGACTGGAAGAGCATGCGGAATCCCTGGTCTCACACGAGGCAAAACTACAAGAAATTGACCTACAAAACTACAAGGAACTAACCTACAAAATAGACGATCTTGAAAACCGGGGCAGGAGAAATAATCTCCGCTTTCGAGGAGTCCCAGAGGGAGGAGATACGGAGGATGTTTCTCGAATTGTGCATACCTTATGTGCCTCATTGCTGGGTGACGAGGAGGCCGATGCAGCGTCCATTGAGTTGGACAGAGCGCATAGAGCCCTGGGCCCGCGACAAGATAATAAAGTGCGAGACATCATTGTTCGGTTCCATAAGTTTGAAGTTAAGGAGCAGATACTAAGTTGTGCTCGGAAAACACAGAACTTGGAATTTGGTGGAGCAAAGGTCTCTGTTTATCAAGATTTGTCCCAGTTCACTTTGCAACAGAGAAGGTTGTTGAAGCCCGCACTGGACGTCCTCATAAAGGAACGTATTGCATATAGATGGGGCTTCCCCTTTTCGGTGATCTTTACAATCAAAGGGGCTAAGCATAGAGCCTGTTCACTGCCAGACGTCTGGGCGTCCCTGCATGCGGCGGGGCTGGTGAATTCAGGCACACCTCCGGGAGCGGTGGCACCCGCCACTAAAGCGAGACTGCAAAAGTGGCAACGGTTCCCCGAACCCAATAAAAAGAGCAACTCGAAGCGGCGGGTTGCAGCAGAGGGAACCTGAACTTTGATGAAGTAACTCATTTGGGGTTTGTAGTGCTTGACTTTGCAAATAAGAGGGCGAGACGGCCAAGAGGTGAAATGGTGTGGTATAAATGACTGTTACTATTAAGCCTAAAAGTTTTTCTTTCTCTCCTCTCTCTTTTGCCTCTAAATGTGCAGAGGAGGTCCTAAATTGGGATCCGAATGTACATCTGTTTAGCTGATGGGGAGAACTTAAACTAGAGGGGACCTTAAGATGTGAAGGAGATTAATGTGATGTGGCGGGTGGGTAATGTGTAAAGGGGCAAGAAGCAATGGGAAACAAATGGGGTTTGTATGAAAGCTGTTCAAAATGGAAATGTTTAACTGGTCTGGGGACCTGATGGTAATTGGGAGGTGGCTGATGGGATGGGGGGGGGGGAGGTGGGGTGCCTGGCATGTTGTGGGTTACTTTCTCTTCCTTTTTTTTCCCATTTAGGGGACTTGTTTCCCTGACTGGTGTACGGATGTGGGGGGGGAGGGGGGGAGGTCCGGACTTGCATAAAGTGAGAGTTGAAGAGCGTAGAAGCATTCAGTGGGCCATGTTGGAAGGTCCGTCTGGTCTTAGATGTCAGCCATGAGCGCAGATATAAAGGTTTTATCATATAATGTAAAAGGCTTGAACATGCCTCAAAAACGGCAAAAACTATTTAAAGAGCTCCAGCATTTGAAGCCTCATATAGTACTGTTGCAGGAGACGCACCTCCGCCAGCGGGATGAGAGACTCCTATACCAACCACAATACTCTAAGGTTTTTTTTGCCTCATCTGTGGATGGTTCTAGGAAAAGGGGTGTGGCGGTTTTGATTCACAAACAGGTACCTGCCCAAATAGTTAAAATTAAACGGGACCCTGGGGGGCGTTTTTTGTTTTTGCACATAAACATAGATCGGGTGGACATAACCTTAGCTTCAATATACGCACCTAATGATCATCAAGGGGCATTTTACACTAAGGTGAAGAATCTTCTAGCCACATTCGCCCGGGGCTCTCTGATTCTGGGGGGTGACTTTAATGAGGTCATGGATCCGGTATTAGATCGGTCTGGAACTGCCCAGTCTGTGGGGAATAGGGACTCTTTGGCCTTAGGATCGCTGGCCCTATCTTTGGGAACCCTGGATGTATGGAGGCTTAGTTACCCACATGTGAGGGACTACACTTACTTCTCTTCAGTACATACGTCTTACTCCCGTATTGACTATATCTTCCTTGACGTAACGCTCTCAGAGCGGGGCCCGAGGGCAGGCATTGGGAATGTGACGATTTCTGATCATGCGCCTGTCTGGGTGACGTTACCTTCTATTAAGGTGGAGGTTAAAGATCAGAGATGGGCACTGAATGCTAGTGTGTTGCAAGAGGGGGAGGTAGTGGAGGGCTATAGGAGGATGTTGAAAGAATACTTGGAACTGAACAAAGAGTCGGGACCCTCCCTTAGTATTGTGTGGGATACAATGAAGGCGGTGTCCAGGGGCTACTTTTTAAAGATAGCTAGCCAACGTGCAAGGATACGTAGGAAACAACTGGCACAATGTTTGGAAAAGATTCGGGCGCTAGAGGTGAGACATAAGGCAAGTGGGTCCCAGGCCACTCTGGAGGAACTGCGTAACCAGCGACTTCAGTTAGACTCTATTTACTCAGACCACTTATGCCAGCTTCAATCCAAAATGACGGCCCGGGCGTATGAATTTACTAACAAAGCAGGCAGAATCTTGGCCATACGTTTGCGCAAGCAAAAGGTGTTACGGGCGGTCACACATATTCGGGGGAAGCGGGGGGATATTCTGAACACATCGGAGGCCGTACGGCGGCGTTTTGCTGAATTTTATCAGGAGTTGTACGCCAGGGAGATTAACCCTTCTGTGGAAGCCATTACAGAATATTTAGCTGAGAGTGAACTTGCTTCTTTGACACCTCAACAGAGAGCAACTTTGGAGGAACCTGTTTCCTCGGTTGAAATTCAGCGAGCAATCCAGCATTTGCCATCTTGTAAATCCCCGGGGTTGGACGGCCTCCCGAACGAATTTTATAAGAAATTTGCCCCCGAATTAGCACCACTACTAGCCGAGTTGTTTAACCAAATTGGAAAGGGGGAGTCACTTCCCCCCTCTATGCTGGAGGCATGGATAGCTGTGCTACCTAAGCCTAATAAAGACCATGTGGAATGTGGATCGTATCGCCCTATCTCGGTCTTGAATGCTGATGCCAAAATATTGGCTAAGGTCTTGGCTAATAGGCTGGGACCTCTACTCCCTGCAATAATACATCCTGATCAGGTGGGCTTTGTTTCACACCGAAAGGCTACAGACAATACGCGGAGAGTACTCGATATCATGTATTTAGCTAAAAAACTAGGTAGGCCTCTGTGTCTCCTGAGTCTGGACGCTGAAAAAGCCTTCGATAGGGTGCACTGGCCCTACATGTATAAAGTGTTGGAGACATTTGGGATAGGGCCACAGTTTCGAGGGTGGATACAAGCGTTTTATAGCTCACCCAAAGCGTGTATTAGAGTGAATGGAGGTAACTCTGATATGTTTGCTCTACATAGGGGTACCAGGCAGGGGTGCCCTCTCTCCCCGCTACTGTTCGCCATGGTTATGGAACCGTTTGCATCAAGGGTCCGATCTAACCCAGGGTTCACTGGCATAACCATAGGGGGGAGAGAACATAAGTTGTCCTTATTCGCAGACGATGTGCTGTTGTTTGTCCCTAGACCACTAACAACCTTCCCTGAGCTCTTGAGGGACATTGAAGAGTATTCTGCAGTTTCAGGGTTTAAAGTAAACATGTCAAAAACTGAAGCCTTAAATGTGACTCTCCCAGGAGGAATTGTGGATGAAGTCAAATCGCTATATGCTTTTAGGTGGGCCCCTCAGAGTCTTCGTTACCTGGGAGTGAATATCACTGCTCAACTTTCGGAACTCTTTACTGCAAACTATAAGGGTTTGTCCCGGGTACTTGCTGAGGATATGGAGAGCTGGGGAGATATTGGACTTTCCTGGTTTGGCCGTATAGCCGCCATTAAGATGAATATCCTGCCGCGCCTGCTGTACCTGTTCCAGGCCCTCCCAATAGAGATGCCCCGCAAATTTTTAGCTGCACTGCAAGACCGTATTGTGCGGTTCATTTGGGCGGGTAAACGCCCTAGGCTAGCAAGAGCTTTTCTGTATCAGGAGAAAAACAGGGGAGGACTTGGGGTCCCCAACTTGGCTCGGTACCATCGGGCAGTGCAGGCACGTGCGGCGGTGGAATGGTATCAGGATTACCCAGATAGGCAGTGGGTGCACATAGAACAGTCTACGGTGGGTGCACGGCCTTTGAAAGCGCTTATGTGGATGCCGAGTACTCTTAGGTCTTTGGGGGAGGGTTTGTGTCCTTCTATATATGTAACCTTTGCCAACTGGGATAGTCTTTTTCCAAAGCGTAAATGTACACTGTCTCGTCTGTCCTCGATAGCACATAATCCTTTGTTTTATCCGGGAACTGAAGTAGGACCATTTACAAGGTGGTACGAGGGGGGTTTGCAAACATGGGGTCAATTATTTGAAGGGGAATCCCTTATGCCATACCAGATGGCCCGTGAGCGGTTCCCGGTAGTGGGGACTGACGAATATGCATATCTTCAATTGACACATTTCCTTAAGATTCGGGCAGTCCAGGAGGTGATACAGAGGGAACACTCAACTTTAGAAAAACTTTGTGAGGGACAGACCATGACAGGTGGGTTAATATCCCGATTGCACCACATTCTTACTCAGTCTATACCTCGTCATACCATACATAGGAAGAGCTGGCAGAGAGAGCTGGATATAGAAATAGAGGAGGTGGCTTGGGAGAGAATGGAGCGGGCTGCGGCGGGGGTGTCGTCTCATGTACCTTTCAAAGAAAATGCTATCAAAGTACTGTTTCGGTGGTATATGTCACCGGAGCGCCTTCAGCGCATTTACCCGGCCTTGTCGGGCTTGTGCTGGAGGGGCTGTGGTCTCAAGGGATCCATGGGTCATATCTGGTGGCATTGCAGGAAGATTAGAGCCTTTTGGAAAATGGTCCGAAGTAGACTGCAGATTTGGCTGGGTCGGACGATTCCCTGGCATCCAACCATTTTCCTTTTCTCGGCAAAAGTGGCGGGATTTTCTCCCACCCAACAGGCTCTGTTGCACTATGCCACGTGTGCAGCTAGAATTGTAATAGCAGCCTCTTGGAAACTACCAGTGGTCCCATCGCTGGATAGATGGCTCCGAAAGATGGGGTATGTTTGCGAGATGGAGAGGCTCATGGCTGAAAGACGAAACCTAACGCCTAAGTGGCGCTCAACATGGGATGCTTATCTCCGCTATACTCGCAAATGAAGTAGGCAGGAGAATTAATGATGCAGGTCCGGATTGGGAGGGTGGGGGGATTGAGGGGGGTAGGGGTTTGGGTCTTGTTATCCTTTGATAAAAGTTTTATAAACCTTGAAGTTTTTATGGCCTCGCTGTTCAGGTCTCTTAGTTCTTTCAGTAGCTGGGATAGGGAATATGGACATAGCAATGCGTTGTTAACTGCATGATGTATTTTCCACTATGTTCTCTCTGATTTCTGTTCAGTTTTATGTATCAGGACTTAAGGCTTATCTTGTTATACTTTACTGGATTGCTATATTGTCTATTAATAAAGACTTCATACAAATAAAAAAAAAAAATGTTGAGACTGAGTATGATATTGGAACTGGCCAGAAATGATAGTTGTTCTAAGTATCTGCTGTGCCGGGTGGCGGGAGAGTGGGGGGTCCACCATCATTGATCTCCATTAGTTAAAGTTTGGTTTATGGATAGGATCTGGTTGAATAAGGAATTGGGGCAAGTATGGGGGGTGGGCGAGAGGGTTGGGGGGGGGGTGGGTTGGGATACACGATTTATGTACATTTGGCAGGTATGATTGGGTTCACACGGGATTGGCTCAATTCGGGGCGGCGATCTTGGCTACAGGATTCCTTGGGCGAGGCTGGGCGCCCGAGGAATGGAATTAAATATTTACCATCTGCATTAGTCATCCGATATTCACCCCAAAATTAAGTCCCTTCGCTTTACCACGTGGAATGTAGGGGGCATTTCAACTCCAATTAAAAGGGCGAAAATTCTAGCAGCTCTGAATAGACACAAAACAGATTTTGGTTGTTTACAGGAAACTAAACTTACAGCGGTGGAGCATGCTAAGTTACAACGGCAGTGGGTGGGCGAGGTCCATTCATCTGCTTCTGGTGATCGTAAGGGAGGGGTGGCAATATTGATCCGGAAGGGATTGGCGGCCAAGTCAGAGGTAGTCGAATCGGACCAGGGAGGGCGATATATCTTGATTCGGGTGTGGGTACAAGGCAGAGAAATTATGATTCTGGGTGTGTATGGCCCGAATACTTATGATCCTAAATTTATAGCCCGCCTAACACAAGTGTGTATGCCCTATCACTCGAAACAGCTCATGGTGATGGGGGATTTTAATCTGGTGTCCCATCCTCAATATGATTGTTCTAATCCACATTCTGCACATAGGGGAGGACCGAGGTCACACGCACTTTCCCATTTTATGAAAACTCTCAACTTGGTGGATTCATGGCGTGGCCTGCACCCCATCGAGCGAGACTACACTCATGAATCTCGAGCTCATGGTACTTTCTCTCGATTGGATTATATATTAGTCTCCCATTCTATCTTCCCATGGGTGTTGAATGTAGAGATTGGTCCGGAGGAGATCTCGGACCATTCCCTAGTGTGGATGGATATGGAGTCCCCTGGATTTTATCAGCAGGCCGGGAAGTGGAGGTTTCCCACCCACTTGTACCAAGATAAAAACTTTAAAGGTTACTTGGCTCAGAAGTGGGAAGAATTTTCTCAGAATAATGACCAGCATAGAACCCAACCTGACCTGTTTTGGGCAACTGCTAAGGCAGTATTGCGAGGCGACATCATAGCCTATGTATCAGCTTATAATAAAAAAATAGCCTCAGCAGTTCTGAAATTAGAAAAAGATCTAAAAAAAGCAAAAACACAACATCTTAAATTCCCTACCCCTGCCACTAAGGAACAGCTTCACACAGTCCAGGTAGCCCTCAACTCTTTGTTGCACCAACGAGCCCGACGATATATGGCACACCAAAAACACAGATTTCAACGATATGGGGACCGGTCAGGCACCTTTCTCGCCAGATTGGTTAAATCTTGGGGCCCGCGAAGACCGATTGTCACTATCAGGGACAATAAGGGGAACCTCCATAACAAAAGTGAGAAAATAGCGGAAGTTTTTAAAAATTTCTTTAGTTCTCTTTATGAGTCATCCCAGACCCCGGACAGCACAGAGATCACCCACTATTTAGATCAAATAGGACTACCGCATTTGACAGAGCAGGAAAGGAACTCCTTCGGGCTCCCAGTCAATCTCAAGGAAATACAAGAAGTAATTAAATCTTTACCCATGGGCTCTGCTCCTGGGCCAGATGGATTCTCCGGGGAGTTCTATAAGTTGTTACCCCCATCCTTCTATCCCAGTTTGCATGATTTTTATGAACAGATTATAGAGAGTGGTAAATCTCCACCATATTTCAATCAGGCGTATATCACGTTAATTCACAAACCAGATAAACCGGAGGATCAGGCTAATTCCTTTAGACCTATCTCCTTAATCAATGTAGATTTAAAAATATTGGCCAAAATCATAGCAAATCGGTTATCCAATCTGTTGCCTAGGCTGGTTGGGGAGGAGCAGGTAGGCTTTGTAAAATCTAGACAAGCTGCTAGCAATGTTCGAAGGCTACTACTGGCCATGGCACATAGTCAACAATAGCGGATTCCAACCTGTTTATATTCCCTCGATGCTGAGAAAGCATTTGATAAGCTAGAATGGGAATATATGTTTACCGTGTTAACCCATATGGGATTTGGTGGGTGGTCTCTTGGGGCTATAAGAGCCCTGTATTCTGGCCCAGAGGCAGCAGTACTAATTAATGGAGTGCAGTCACAAATATTCCCAATAACCAAGGGGACTAGGCAGGGATGCCCTCTCTCCCCATCTCTCTTTGTATTAGCCATGGAACCCCTCTTACGAGCAGTTAAGCAGTCAGAGGAGATTCCAGGGGTGAGAGTTGGGGGAGAAACAATTAAGGCCCTATCCTTTGCAGATGATCTCCTGATTGTCACGACTCAGCCACAGGCTGCATTGGGGAAATTGCTGGATATGATTCAAGAGTTTGGGAAACTTTCAGGTTTTACTCTAAATGTGCATAAATCAATAGGCCTCGGGGTTTTTCCCACCAGAAAGGGCACCTGGGAATCGGGCACCTCCTTATCCTGGGCGGAAAATAAAATTAGATACCTAGGCACATGTGTAACTCAGGACATGTCAAAATTATATTATGAGAATGTAACCCCCTTGATGGAAATGACATGTCGTAAGCTGAAATTATGGACAGACTACCCCCTGTCCTTAATGGGTAGAATAGCATTGTACAACATTCTGCTGGTGCCGAAATGGATTTACACTTTTCAGACATTGCCACTTTTCCTCAAACCAGAAGACGAGAAAAAATTGAATAAACATCTGCAAAGCTTCCTATGGAGGAGGAAGAGGGCCCGAATCTCTGTAAACAACTTGTGCGTTCCGGTGGAACATGGTGGGTTGGGTTTGCTGAGCATTCGCTACCTTACCATAGCTAGTGGCATGCGTCATATATCAGACTGGTTTTGAGCCACGTCAAACTTTTCAGCTACCTCAATAGAAACAACTCTCACTCGGAACACTCATTTCAGTTGTTTGCTCCATATGGGGGGCGGTCCACTCCCTCCCATACTGACTGAGTCACACATTTTGCCTACAGCAAAGGCAACATGGAGATGGATTTGCCGCCACCACCAGTTTTCAGCGCGAACTACTCCATTTATATCAATCTGTGGTAACCCTAAGTTCCCCCCAGGAAACCTTTATCCCGCGTTCCTTAGATGGCAGAGACATGGGCTAATCTATTTAGTACACGTTCTAACGGAAGAGGGTCGGATGCGAACGTTTGAGGACTTACGAAATCAGTTTAAGCTGTTGCCCTCTGATCGTTTCCATTATTACCAGCTGCAACACTATGTTCGGAGCATTCCTTGGGTAACCTTAACTGAAGATGTCCAGGAGGAATTGTCCTCTGCCTTCTCCTTGCAAGCACAAACGAAAGTGCCAATGCGGATGCATCATAGGCACATCAGAGACTCAGTACAAGAACCTAACTTTACTGCATTGGCAACAAGATGGAGAGAGGAGTTGGCAGCGCCCGTATCAAGGTCAATTCTTCAGGACTTTGTTCTGCGCATCAAAAGCTCCTCTAAGCTGGTGTCGTATCAGGAGATGGACTACAAATTTGCAATGCAAATGCACATGCCGCCCCGGCGGGCATTCTATGTGGGAGTGTCCCCGGATGGAGCATGCCCCAAATGTTTGGCCCCGGGTGTCTCCTTGGGTCATATGTTTTGGTCCTGTCCGAAGATAATTGCCTTTTGGAATGCTCTCTTACTTTACATATCTGATCTGTGGCACTCTACATGGAGGCGTAACCCCCTCCTATTGTTTGGTCATCCATCTTTGAAAGGCCCTCTACCAGCAGGGTTCAAGGGATTTGTGCATCGTGCCACAATAACAGCTAAATCAGTCATTTTGAAAGAATGGATTTCGCCTAAAAATCCTACAGTCCAACAATGGCGCAGCAAAATGATTGAATTCATGAAATTTGAATGGAGAATGACCAGATCTGATCCGAAATTTTCAGAATCTGCTTTTTTCCGGGTTTGGACTCCATTTTGGCAAACTCTTACCCCAGCGGGGAAGAGACATCTCATGAACATATGACATCCCGTGTTGGACTTAGTGTGTTCAGTGGCAATCGTGTATCTTTCTTTTTGGGGGGGGGGAAAGGAATTGTAAGTATATACATAGTTATATATTTTGATGAGTCCGCAAGGATATGGAAGTTACAGGAAGCTACAGGTCATGTTATATTATCTGATGTGTACCCTTAATCCTGTACCTTAATTTTGCTGCACTATGATTACTTTGTTGTTATTACCTGCACGACTTACAATAAACAGAAATTTAAATAAAGAACCCAACACCAATCCTTTCTGAAGACCTGCCTGGAGAAACGCTACAATATGTGTGATCTGAGCAGAGAAGGGAGAAAGTCCACGTTGAGAACCCCAGCCCTCGAACATCCTCCACACTCTCGCATATGCCATGGATGTAGAGCGTTTCCAATCCTGAAGCAAGGTAGCAATGACCGAATCAGAATAACCTGTCTCAAACTAGCCTTTTCAATGGCCAAGTTGTAAGACCAAAGGGGCACAGATCTTCTTTGAGCACCGGACCTTGCTTCAATAGGCCATGTACCTACAGAAGATGGAGAAGGATCCCCGTCTACCAGTTGAATCAGGTCTGCATACTACGGCCTCTGCAGCCAATCTGGGGCTACAAGACTTATTCAACCCTGGTGCCATGCTACGTTTTTCAACATTTATTTTGTTGCATTTGTATCCCACGTTTTCCCACCTCTTTGCAGGCTCAATGTGGCTTACAATACATCATGAGTAACAGAAATACATGAGAAAGTATACATTTAGTGATAACTGAAGGATTTTGGGTAGCATGATAATGATAAAACATGATAGTATATTAACAAACAAACATATTAAGAATTATTTAAGAAATATATACGAGTTGTATAAGAAAGTATACATTTAGTAGTAGTTACAGGATCTTGGGTATCATGATAGTGAAAAAACAAGGTAGTGTTTTGGCAAGTAGATATAGTAGAGGCAGTTTTGGATGTGCATATAGGAGTTTATATATGCAGCCTACCATGGACCAAGGAGGGACAAAATAGTAGAGGTGTCTACGGCCACAGCCCGATTCTTTCCAACGGCTGAAGAAGGGCACTCTGGCATTTATTTTCGTTGCCATCAAGCTGCCATGATAACCAAAGGCATCTGCGGGCCATAACCCGTGTCATAAATGGCATTAGCCAAGGAGGCCAACCTCACTTCCAACTAGGCGTTATGGTGCCCGTCTTGTGATTTTGACTGCTGATGTCACTTCAGGGATGCTCTAGCTGAGCTGCACACTATCACTTGAAGGCTCAAAGAGGCCACCCTGTAGGTCATTTAGGGCAATGTCCCCTTCCAACAGCAAGGTGGTCTTCTTAGTCAGTGCTGTCTTCTTAGTTACTGCTGTAACAAGGGGGTCCACCCTGGGAAGCTGCAATTTCTCTTTCTCCTCCTCCAGAACCAACAGGTAGAGGTGAGCCATGGTTCTTCCTACTCTCAGCCCCGAGTCCAGTGAGACCCGTTCTGCTGTAATCAGATTTTGAATGTCTAGATGCATCGGGAAGGCCTTAGAAGGACCTCTAGGCCCAATCAGGATCGACGATGATGGAACTCCTGATGCCAAAGCAGAAGGATCCTCAATGGAAAGCACCACCAATGCCTCAGAAATAAGAATACGGAGCTCATCTTTATGAAACAACCTCAGTACTTTCGGATCATCCCCCTTCTCAGGGGGAAGCTCTCCCTCCTCCAACAGCTCCTTAAATGATGGCTCCTCTGAATAGACCGAGGCCACATCAGATAAGGAAGAAGCAGAGATGACCTCCAGGAGTGGACAGATGAGGCTAAACGAGATCTCTTAGGAGCTGGAAGGGGCAGTGGGGCAAGAAACTGAAGTACCTTGCAGCAACTCTGAATGTCCTTGCTTCAGTAAATATAAACTGTAAAGAAAACAAAGATCTTGATGCTGCTGAATGCTCTGTCGGGCCCCGAGGTGGTAAAATGGTGCACGTGATCAGAGGCTGTTCCTCACTGCCAGTTGGCCCCGACAAAATGGCTCCCGTTCCCATACACTCCTGCATCAAACTGTGCATCAGCCTTACCGGAGAGCCCAAAGTCCCTAGCATATTAAGGTGCTGTGCCAAATCCACAGATGTGTTGCCACAGACCGTTTCCCCACGTCCTGCAGGATTAGCAGCTTGTATGCATTGCAATGCCTCAACGCCAGAGAGAGAGAGAGAGATAATTTTCTATCTCCACCTGCTGGTTCATGGACAGGTTCTGGAACAGTGGGAAACTACGTAATGGAATCTTGTTCTTTACATGTGCCCAATTACAAATGTGATGTAATACTGTTATTTCTTGTAGCTTGTTTCTGTGCTGTGTTAACCAAAAATGACAGTAAAGAAATTTGAACTTAAAAACTGAATGATCACTTCAGGAAGGTGCAAGCAGCTGTGTTCGGCATTGGCTAAGTGTTTTTCTCCTCCAAAGGCCACCTCATCTAGTGTTCATCCATCTAACCAGAGCAGCTTTCTTCTTCTTCTTCTTAACATTTGTATTTCTTCTGAGCTAACACCTTGCATTTAGGATTTGCTCTGCTCAGGTGAAAGCCACTCCTTCCTGGCAGGAACAGATAATAGGGGCTCTGTTCTTTCCTGGTTTTCTTCTTATCTCTCCCAGCGTACCTTTAGTGTATAATCTAGTGGATCCTCTTCTACTTCTATCCCACTGTCAGTTGGTTTACCTCAGGGATCTGTCCTGGGACCTCTTCTTTTCTCCATCTATACTTCTTCCCTTGGTACTCTGATCTCATCCCATGGTTTTCAGTATCATCTTTACGCTGATGACTCCCAGATCTACCTCTCCACACCAGAAATCTCAGCCGAAATCCAGGCCAAAGTATCAGCCTGCCTGTCTGACATTGCTGCCTGGATGTCTCAGCACCATCTGAAACTAAACATGACCAAGACTGAGCTTCTTATCTTTCCCCCTAAACCAACCGCTCCTCCTCCCCCATTCTCTATTTCTGTGGATAACACTCTTCATCAGCTCGTAACCTTGGGGTCATCTTCGACTCCTCCCTCTCCTTCTCTGCACATATTCAACAGACTGCTAAAACCTGTCGTTTCTTTCTCTATAATATCACCAAAATGCGCCCTTTCCTTTCTGAGCACACTACCAGAACCCTCATCCACACTCTTATCACCTCTCGCTTAGTCTCCCACTTAGCCATCTCTCTCCTCTTCAATCTGTTCAAAATTCTGCTGCACGACTAATATTTCGCCAGTGTCGTTATGCTCATATTAGCCCTCTCCTCAAGTCACTTCACTGGCTTCCTATCTGTTTCTGCATACAGTTCAAACTCCTCTTATTGACCTATAAGTGCATTCACTCTGCAGCTCCTCAGTACCTCTCCACTCTCCCTACATTCCTCCCCTACATTCCTCCACAGGAACTCCGTTCACTGGGTAAATCTCTCTTATCTGCACCCTTCTCCTCCACTGCTAACTCCAGACTCTATTCCTTTTATCTTGCTGCACCTTATGCCTGGAATAGACTTCCTGCGCCGGTACGTCAAGCTCCATCTCTGGCCGTCTTCTAATCTAAGCTAAAAGCTCACATTTTTGATGCTGCTTTTAACTCCTAACTCTTGTTCACTTGTTCAGAAGTCTTATTTTATCATCCTCACTTTAATATTCCCTTATCCCTTGTTTGTCTGTCCTAATTAGATTGTAAGCTCTGTCGAGCATGGACTGTCTCTTCATGTTCAAGTGTACAGCGCTGCATACGTCTAAGGTAAAATTATGTATCATACCTGATAATTTTCTTTCCATTAATCATAGCTGATCAATCCATAGACTGGTGGGTTAGTCCATCTACCAGCAGGTGGAGATAGAGAGCAAACCTTTGCCTCCCTATATGTGGTCATGTGCTGCCGGAAACTCCTCAGTATGTCGATATCAAAGCTCCATCCGCAGGACTCAGCACTTAGAGAATTACACCCACGAAGGGACACTCTGCCCAGCTCACCACCGCCAAAACGGGGGAGGGGAATTAACCCAGCTCATCCCCACACAAGTGGGGGAGGGGAATCCGTCCAGCTCATCCCCGCGGAGCGGGGGAGGGACACCACACCCGCCGATGCGGGGGGATCTGGCTTATCCTGCAACCGCAACCGCGGGAGGAGCTGACTGACCCTAACACCGCCAAAGCTGGAGGGGTACAAAGCTGCCCTACAGCCGCACGAAGCGGGAGGGAGTGCCGGCAGAATTTAAATCTCAATCCAGCCCCGTAAAACGGAGGGGAGAGGAATGCAGCAGCTCACTGTAACACAAACTCGTCTTGAAGAATCCAAGTGAAAAAATTTGAACACGAAGTCTTTCTGAAGTAACTGAAGACTAAACTTGAACCTGAAATGCAACCAGAATAAAAACAGTACAGATATCTGGGAGGGGCTATGGATTGATCAGCTATGATTAATGGAAAGAAAATTATCAGGTATGATACATAATTTTACCTTCCATATCATCAAGCTGATCAATCCATAGACTGGTGGGATGTACCGAAGCAGTACTCACCCAGGGCGGGACATTGAAATCCCTGACCTCAACACTGAAGCTCCAAACCGGAACTCCGCCCGTGCAGCCACAGTCAAGCGGTAATGCTTGGAGAATGTATGAGCCGAAGCCCAAGTTGCCGCCTTGCATATCTCTTCCAAGGAGACGGACCCAGCCTCTGCCATCGAGGCCGCCTGAGCTCTAGTGGAGTGAGCCTTCAGCTGGATAGGCGGCACCTTCCCCGCGGCCACATAAGCCGCTGCAATGGCTTCCTTGACCCATCTTGCCACTGTAGGCTTAGCAGCCTGCAGACCCTTACGAGGACCTGCAAACAGGACAAACAGATGATCCGATTTCCGGAACTCATTGGTCACTTCCAAGTATCTGATGATGACTCGTCTCACATTCAGATGTTTAAGAGCAGAGTACTCCTCTGGGTAGTCCTCCCTACAAAAGGAAGGGAGACAGAGCTGCTGATTCACATGGAAGCGAGAAACAATCTTGGGCAGGAAGGAAGGCACTGTGCGAATAGTCACTCCTGCCTCAGTGAACTGCAGAAAGGGCTCTCGACATGAGAGCGCCTGGAGCTCGGAAACTCTTCTGGCTGAAGTGATAGCCACCAAAAAGACTGCTTTCAACGTCAGGTCTTTCAGAGATGCCCTCGACAAGGGTTCAAAAGGCGGCTTCTGCAATGCTCTTAGCACCAGGTTGAGATTCCACGCAGGCACCACTGAGTGCAGCGGAGGGCGCAGGTGATTAACTCCCTTGAGAAAGCGCACCACATCTGGCTGCGAAGCCAGGGAAGCACCCTTCAGGCGGCCCCTGAAGCAAGCCAGAGCCGCTACCTGGACTTTAAGGGAACTGAGCGACAGGCCTTTCTCCAGACCTTCTTGCAGGAACGCCAACACTGAAGAAATTGGAGCAGTGAAGGGAGAAAGTGAGCCTGCTTCACACCACGCTGCAAATATACGCCAAACCCTGGCGTAAGCAGTAGAAGTAGAGCACTTCCTCGCTCTCAGCATAGTGGCGATGACCTTGTCTGAGAAGCCCTTCTTTCTCAGACGCTGCCGCTCAATAGCCAGGCCGTAAGTCCAAAGGGGGAGGGATCCTCCATCACCAAGGGACCCTGATGTAACAGGCCCTGCTCCACTGGCAGCCGCAGAGGATCGTCGACTGAGAGCCTGATCAAGTCCGCATACCAGGGACGTCTGGGCCAATCCGGACCCACCAGGATTACCCTGCCGGGATGCTTTGCCACCCGGTCTAGCACCCTGCCCAACATGGGCCAGGGCGGGAACACTTAGAGAAGCTCTTGTGTCGGCCACTGTTGGAGAACAGCATCTACTCCCAGGGATCGAGGGTCCCGTCCTCTGCTGAAAAAGCGCGGCACTTGGCAATTGGCCGATGACGCCATCAGATCTAGGCTCGGCTGGCCCCAGCGCTTCGTGATGTCCAAGAACGCCTGAGCAGATAGCTGCCACTCTCCGGGCTCCAAGGTATGGCGACTGAGAAAGTCCGCCTTGACATTCATGACTCCGGCAATGTGGGCCGCTGACAGCTGCTCCAGGTTCGCTTCTGCCCACTGGCATAGATTCATAGCCTCCTTGGCTAGAGGGGCGCTCTTGGTACCTCCCTGGCGGTTGACATAGGCCACAGCCGTGGCATTGTCCGACAGGACCCGTACCGGCTTCAACACCAGTACCGGGATGAACTCCAAAAGCGCCAACCGAATGGCTCTGAGTTCCAGGAGGTTGATAGACCACTTTGAGGCATATTTTCAAAGCACTTAGCCTCCCAAAGTTCCATAGAAACCTATGGAACTTAGCCTTCCAAAGTGCTTTGAAAATATGCCTCATTGCCTCCGCAGGAGACCAGAGCCCCTGCGCTGTCCTTCCCAAGCAGTGGGCTCCCCAGCCCGACAGAGGCGTCCGTCGTGACGACAATCCACTCCGGGGTCACCAGAGGCATTCCCGCAGACAACTTGTCTGTCTGCATCCACCAGCTCAGCGCCTTGCGCACTGCTGGGTCCAAGGGAAGGCGCACAGCATAATCCTCCGACATCGGAGTCCAGCGCTGCAGCAGAGATTGTTGTAGTGGTCTCATATGAGCCCTGGCCCAGGGCACTACTTCCATCGTGGCCGTCATAGAGCCCAACAGCTGCACATAGTCCCAAGCCCGAAGAGGAGAGGCTACTAGGAACTGGTCCACCTGAGCCTGAAGCTTGACAATCCGATTGTCTGGCAGGAACACTCTGCCCACTTGGGTGTCGAATCGAACTCCCAGATACTCCAGGGACTGAGTCTGGCGCAGCTGGCTTTTCTCCCAGTTGATGATCCATCCCAGGGAGCTCAAAAGAGCAACTACCTGGTCCACAGCTTTGCCGCACTCTGCATAAGAGGGGGCTCGGATCAACCAGTCGTCCAGATAAGGATGGACTTGTACTCCTTCCTTTCGCAGGAAGGCCGCGATGACCACCATTACTTTGGAAAAGGTCCGCGGAGCAGTAGCCAACCCGAACGGGAGGACTCTGAACTGGAAGTGTCGGCCCAGGACTGCAAAACGCAGAAAGCGTTGATGAGGAGGCCAGATGGGAATATGCAAGTACGCTTCCTTGATGTCCAAGGATGCCAGGTACTCCCCTGCCTTCACTGCCGCTATAACAGAGCGGAGAGTCTCCATGCGAAAGTGCCGCACTTTCAAGGCCCGATTGACCCCTTTGAGGTCGAGGATAGGCCGGACAGAACCTCCTTTCTTTGGTACCACAAAGTAAATGGAGTAACGCCCCTTGCCAAGCTGACTTTCTGGCACCGGAACGACCGCACCCAGGCGGATCAGATTGTCCATAGTCTGCTGCACTGCCACAGCTTTGACCGGAGACTTGCAGGGAGAGAGTACAAACCCGTCTCTTAAGAGTCGGCAGAACTCTAGCTTGTAGCCGTCTCTGATGACTTCCAGCACCCAAGCGTCTGAAGTTATTGTGGTCCACTCGCCCAGAAACGAGGACAGCCGTCCTCCAATCTGCACTGGGGCGTGGACCAAGGCCCCGTCATTGGGTACGAGACCCTGGGGGAGGACCGGAGGGAGCACCTCCGGGACGGCGGTCTCTGCGAAAGGAATGCTGCTTGGGGGAGAAATTCCTCTTAAAGGAAGAGGGGGCAGAGGAACCCGACCTGCCCGGGCGGTACCGACGGGCTTCCTGAAACCGTCCTCTGGAGGTACCGGGACGAGTACTAGCCCGAGCCCTGACCTCTGGTAACTTCTTGCCCTTAGACGTGCCGAGATCGGTCACGATTTTGTCCAGCTCGACCCCAAAGAGCAGCTTGCCTTTAAAAGGCAATCTAGCCAGGCGGGATTTAGAGGCGTGGTCAGCAGACCAATGTTTCAGCCAAAGCCACCGCCGCGCAGAGATTGTCTGAGCCATGCCTTTAACTGAGGCCCTCAAGACATCATACAGCAAGTCTGCCAAATAGGCTAAGCCCGATTCCAGGGCCGGCCAATCAGCCCTCAAGGAATGATCCGAGGGGGAAGCCCGCTGCACCATAGTCAGGCACGCCCTGGCCACATAGGAGCCGCAAACTGAGGCCTGCAAACTTAAAGCAGCCACCTCAAAGGACAACCTTAAGGCCGCCTCCAATCTTCTGTCTTGGGCGTCCTTTAGGGCCGTGCCACCTTCCACCGGCAACGCCGTTTTCTTAGTCACCGCAGTGATTAAAGAATCCACAGTAGGCCACAGATAGGCCTCATGTTCACTTTCAGTCAAAGGATAGAGGCGGGACATAGCCCTAGCCACTTTAAGGCTCGCTTCAGGGACATCCCATTGAGCCGAAATTAAGGTGTGCATGGCATCATGCACGTGGAAGGTTCTAGGCGGGCGCTTCGTCCCCAGCATAATGGCAGAGCCAACAGGGGCTGAGGGAGAGACGTCCTCCGGAGAGGAAATCTTCAAAGTGTCCATGGCCTGTATCAACAGGCTGGGCAAATCCTCTGAGCTAAAAAGCCGCGCTGCAGAGGGGTCATCCGCTCCATCCGAGCGGGGATCCGTCTCCTCCAAGGAATCCGCAAAGGACCGTTGGGAGATACGCTGCCCTCATCTACATCGGAGGAGACAAAGTCCTCCAAGGCCTGGGAATCAACCCGAGGGCGTTTACCTCTGGGAACCTCAACCTCTTTACCAGACGAGGGAGCAGGGGCAGCGTTTTGCATAAGGAAGGCCTGATGCAGCAGCAAAACAAACTCGGGGGAGAAACCCCCCAGACTGTGCACTTCCACAGCCTGGGCTACAGCCCTAGACGCACCCTCAACCGGCGCTCGCAAGAGCGGGGGAGAGACATGCTGCGCATCCAAAATGGCGTCCGGCGCGACACTCCGCGAAGGAGCCGCACGGGAAGAACGGCGCTTAACTTTAGCCGCTTTTGTGCCGTCGCCCAAATTAAGGGCGTTCATGGCATTAATGTCTCCAACCTCAAGGGCGGCCCAAGAAGAAGCCGTCCGAGCCGCGTGGCCGGCCAAGGTGGCGGAGGCGAGGAGCGGGGGATGGGCGTTTATGGCGGGAAAAACCGCCACGCCGGAGGAAGGACCGGGACATTCATCGGTCACGAAACTGTCACCCAACAAGGGCGAATCAGGCTTTAAGACCCCCGCATCCCCTCTAGAAGCGCTCAAGCGATCCGGGGAGCGACTCTTTGCGCCCTCGCCCTCCGACGCCATATGCCACGAGGAGAAGAATCGGGGAACCCCCTGCCCGCTATAAAAAGGTAAAAATTACCTGCTTGCCGCTCCGAGCTGTAACGACCTGGTGTCCCAGTGAGTAGCTGCAATAAACGTTTAAATAAACGTCGAAATAAACGCCTTTAAGGACGTTCAAAATTTTTTTTTTTTTTTTTTTTTTTTTTAACGGAGCCAGCGGGAGGGGGGAGAAAAGGAGGGACCTGGCGCCACCAGGTTTGCACTTGCTCAAGAAGAGCCCTCAACCCCAGGCACTCAACAAAACCTAAGAATTAGGCTTGGAGGCCTAGCCAGAGCTGCTGCTGTGTGTGACCACCACCTGCTGAGATAGAGAACATACTGAGGAGTTTCCGGCAGCACATGACCACATATAGGGAGGCAAAAGTTTGCTCTCTATCTCCACCTGCTGGTAGATGGACACAACCCACCAGTCTATGGATTGATCAGCTTGATGATATGGAATAGCGCTATAGAAATGATAAGTAGTAGTAGTAGTAATAATAGAACATGTACTGCTCATTCATCACCTCTGTGTACAGAAAGATATCAGCACCACACCCATGGAAATCTACAGAACTTTATTTCTTACCCATACAAGAGCTACATCTTGTTTTGTGCGGTCTACTGGCGTCAATCTCTGGACCAAACCCCACCCCAGCATACTGTCTGATTTTCCTCTGAACACGGGGCTACACCCCATGTGTCCCACACATTCAACAGTCCATATAAGGCATTTAACAAGAGAGGTTTCTGGCACTGGATGCGTAGACTCTTTTTAACAGGGGTCAGCTGAAAGACTTGTCCCCTCTAGTGCTGACGTTCCGCTGAATTCAAAGGTCTCTGTTAAGAGTGGCTAATGAGAGATGGATCAGAGCCGGTGCTCTAAAGGAACTATTGGTACTGCCTGGACAGATTTACACAGCCACATTGTCATATCACCAAGGAGGCGACATAGGCTGGGGATTCTGCAGATAGGACATCACCACTGCTGAGATGGACAACCTAGAGAGGAGACAAGAATGAAATCTTAGGAAGAGCCACTCCGCTCTCATCACACCCATTACCACCGCCCCCCCCCCCCCCCCCCAACCTGCAGCTCAGGTCCCTGAGCCAAGTAGCAGAAAGAAAATGGGTCCTGAGCTGCAGAAGAGGCCACAGCCAAGGCACTGCTGGAACAGAGCAGTGATAACCTCCAGCCAGAACCTGTTCTGCAGCTTAGGTCTTTGAACCAAGTAGCAGAAAGCAGCAGCAGCAGGCCCCGGAGCTGCAGACGAGGCCACAGCCGAGACACCGCTGGAACAGAGCAGCGATACCGTTCTGCAGCTTAGGTCTCTGAACCAGGTAGCAGAAAGCAGCAGCAGGCCCTGTGCTGCAGAGAAGACCAGAGCCGAGACACTGCTATGTTGTTCCTCCTCATCAGTGCTGCAAGGCAGCAGCCAAGGAAGGGAAAGTGAGAAGGGGCTGGATGACATGAGTGCTAGGCCTTGGCTAAAGAGCCCAGGGCTCTGCTGAAGGGCAGGTGTGCCTCCTTTTTAAATTTTTTGACAAAGAACGGAGAGTATGTTCTGATGTTCAGAGTCAAATTACAGACAATGCTGCATGTCTCTACTCTCCAAGCAGAGGATGTGAAAGAACAGAAAGTGTGCCTGGCACTACTACTTCCACTGATAAACACCAATTTACTGTACTCGCCAGACCCCCAAATTAGCTGGAAAATAAACGCCATTCTTACACAAGACATGTCCTGCCTTCGGCTCTTCTCCCCAGTGCAGCAGAGACAAAGATCTGCGTCCCCCTCCACACACACACACACACACACACACACACACACACACTCAATAGCCACTCACATAAAACTGCTCATCATCTGTTTAGTGTCTTCTGAGCTTCGGGAATTGGCAAAGCTGATGAACGAGCAGTAGATAGCAATCCAGGCACACCACTTCAGCTGAAAACAGAGAGAGAGAACAGGTCAGAAGTACAGCCGCACTCCCCTGTGATCACGAGCAAGTCACTTTGCCCTCCACTGCCTCTATTAAAAACTGAGATAGTAAGTCCTCTGGAGACAGGAAAACAGCTGGAATGTAACATGCCTTAAAGGCTTGAGCTAAATTCTTCCAGCCCCAGCTGATACCTCTTCCCAGCACACTCTCTTAGCATATTCCACTTCCCGTTCTTCCGTGAGAGTAAAATAATGGATGTTATCGGCCACCTCCTCCGGCCCTCACCTTGAGCATAAGGCCACACATGCTGAAGATCATGCCTAGAAGATTCATATAATCAGGTGTGGGGTCTTCCAGAGTGGGGTTGTTCTCTGTAGAAGGAGGTTTGTACCTGCAAGAAGATGAGAAACATTACATTCCTTACAGGAAGAAATTTTCTATTTCACTTTTTGGTATTTACAGTCTGCTTGTATCAACAAGAAGTCTAAGCGGGTTACAAAAAAATTTAAATATAAAAAATCTCACGTATTTAAATATTTATTAAAAAGAAATGTGAGGAGTCCAAGATGGCTGCCGATCGAGACGGACGCGTTTGAGTGCTCCTCAGCATTTCCTCGATATTTTTCTTTTTTCCTTTTCTAATATGCCGAAGAGGAGAGGACGAGCTGCCGCTGCTGCCTCCCAGCAGCAAAGAACGTCTGCCTCATCGGGTTTAATAACGCAGTATTTGCAGAGGGCCGCAAGCTTGGTAACGCTGTCGGTGAGCGGTCTGCAGGCTCAACCCGCAAGTGGAGATAGCGGGCAGAGCAATGGGCTGGAAGCTACTTTGAGCCCCGACGGAAGAGAACCACCCCCTCAGCCGGTGTTTAGCAGTTCTCCGATATCGGCCCCAGTGGACCCGAATACCGAAGAGTTAGCGGGATCTTCAGGGCGGGATGCAATTCTACAAAAATCGGAAGAAAGCGGGAGTACTTCAACTCCAACTTTAACTGCACACGCCGTTTTAAGATCTACAGAGGATAAGAGAGGAGCAGCTGCGACGGAGGCAATGCAACAACTTGGTGAGCCAGTGGATATTTTGATTACAAGTTTTCAAAAAAAACCTGTGGAAGAAACTTTAGATAGTTTATGGATGTTGATAGCGGATCTTGGTAAGGCTTTGTGCCCCCAAATGAAACAAATGAAAGAAGAAATAGTTGTAGTTGCTGGGAAAGTGAGAGAAATGGACACTGAAATTAAAACATTGTCATCACAGATAAATAAGGTTGAGAAGGAAACTCAACAGATACAGCTGATACAAACAACGATGATTAAAGATTTGGCAAACCTGAGGAGGAAGTCAGAGTTCCTTGAAAATGCCTCTCGAGGCAATAATTTACGTTTTACTAACTTTCCTTTTTATTTGCTGATTTCCCCAAGGGAAATGTTGAAGTTCTACTTTAAAGAAATTCTAAATATAAATGAAGATCTTATTCCTCCAGTGTCACAGGCATTTTACATCCCCACAAAGGCTGAAAAGAACTTACAGGTGCAAGGAAATAATCAGTCCTTAGATGTTTCGGCTATGCTAGAAACATCTGACTCAGAACAAGTAACACCATTCACTTTAATAGTGACGTTTGTATTACTTACAGATAAGGTCTGGATACTAAAAAAAATTTTTCAAGTAAGAGAAAAATTGTTTAAAGGATTACTAGTTCGGGTATTTCCAGACCTGGCACGAGAGACGCAAAAACGTAGACAGAAGTTTTTACAACTGAAACAGGTAACATTACAGATTGGGGCAACTTTCTATTTAAAATATCCCTGCAAGTGCTTGGTTTCATATCAATCTGTAAAATATGTATATTTTGATCCTTCGCAACTGACCCTATTTATAACATCAAAAAAAGCCTCTTAAGGGTATAAATATAACAAGCTTGTAAACATTTACGTCTCGATTTAAGTGTATAGATTGTTTTTTCCTTTTGTTCTCCATAGTTGGATCATTGGACTCCTATGTTGTGGACTTTTATGATGCTAATAAGGAACCTTAAAATTTATATGCGTTAAATTTGCTATGAGATACTAGTTGTATTAGCATTATTTTCTTATCAAGTGATTTAATATAAATGCATAAACAAAAAAAAAGAAATGTTTTGAAGGGGTACACAGAAAACCTGTCACTTTAAAAATCAAGCTATATAAGTACACAAGTATTGCCATACTGGGACAGACCGAAGGTCCATCAAGCTCAGCATCCTGTTTCCAACTGTGGCCAATCCAGGTCACAAGTACCTGGTAAGATCCCAAAACAGTACAGTATTTCCCTGCAGCAGAAATACTCAGCAGCAGGATCTTGCAATATATATTACTAGCAATAAATGCCCGTTTCTGTAAGAAATGAAACGGGCGCTAGCAAGGTTCCCTTCCCCTCCCCCTCCCTCTCCAGTCATCGGCATACAGGGACAGAAGAGGAAACCTGTGAGGTGTTGCATCCGTCCCTCGCACCATCCGACGTTCAGTGTGTGTGGCTGGCTGCGTCGCCCCCGACGCGGTTTTGTGCATTTGTGTTGCGCCGGTGTTGGGCGCCATCTTCGTTTCGTCGCGTTGGTGAAAATCGGTGTGGGCGTAGCGTCCTGACATTCCTGTTCGGCGCCATTCGCATTGCAGAAAATCACGATGTCAGCGACGTCATCACGTTCCTGTTCGGCGCCATCTTGAAAATCGCTCTGGCCGCGACGTCATAACGTTGGACGCGAGGGCGTCACCACCATGGAGAGGCTTCACCACCATGAATCCACGAACCCTTCACGGAAGTGGCTGGAGCTTGGGGCCTCAATAGAACGTTGAGGTAGGGAATTATGTCCAGAAGGGGCGTGGCTGAGGGCGGGTGTATGAGTGAGAGTGAGTGGTGCTGACAGGGTACAGCAGTGCAGGGCTTCAGTGGTTCCCTGCCACACTGTGAGCTTCAGAATTGGAGGTGAGAATTATTAATATAGATATGCTTGGTTCTCACCACAGGATCATGCGATTTATACTATTATTATATTAGGTAAGATAAGATGGATGTATCTTACTGCAGGATCTTGAGCTATATATTATATGGTATTATTGGACTGTCTTGCAGCAGATCATTGATAGATATATATTATATTATTACGATTTCACCCAAGGGGGTGTACAACAAGATTAAGTTGAACAAAGGCAATAGAGAAATACAGTGGTAAAATTATTCAAACAACGGTACAAGTATGGCATAGTATGCTACTTACAATGTTAACACAATATGCAATAAAACATCTTAATGGACAGCACAGGATGTAAGCAAATGTGGAACATATAGACAGATAAGAAAGTAATAGGAGTTAAGAGAAAAAGGGGAATAATTTAAAGAAAGTTGAACATGGAGTCAGAAAGATGCATGAATACAATCTCAGGTAAAGCAGGAGTGAATAAGCAAGTCCTGCTACAATATGTTCAACTGGTGTTAGTTTTTGTGTGTGTGTGATCATGTGCTATCGTATTATTAAACTATGCAGCAAGTTCATGTGATTTCGATTAGATGCCCAAGTCTCACCGCAGGATCTTCTACTTTACCCTCTATTATATGATATTATTAGACCCTCTTGCAGCAGGATCACGTAATATATATTATATTATACATTATATGCTTCAGACTCACCGCAGGACCTTGTGCTATCTACTACAGATAGGGTATTACTAGACTCTCTTGCGGCAGGATAATGTGACATATATTATATTATACATTATATGCTTGAATCTTACCGTAGTATCTTGCCGGGCCGCCGCGGGTCGGACACGTTATTGACAGACATGGTAATGGACGAGGCTAAATCGGAAGCGAGTGGCTAAGACCACTTCCGCGTCTATAAATGCCGCGTTTCTGGAAGTGACGGAGAGGCGTACACAGACGGATACAGGAAGTGAGGTTGCGTCTCTCTGCAGCTTCGTCCTACACAGGTCTAGCATAAGGAGAAGAGCAAGGCTCCAGCGCCAGAGCCGGGGGCGGGGTGAACATTACAGAGCTCAGGTAGAATGGGGTGACAGCTCCAAATTCAGAGGTAGGAGAGGAGGAGCCAAGGCTACAGATTCAAGGGTAAGAGGAGGGGTGAAAGGGTAAGAAAGGAGGGTGAAGGGGTAAGAAAGGAGGGCAAAGGCTCCAGAAAAGGGTAAGAGGAGAGGGGCAAGGACCCAGATTCAGAGGTAAAAGTGAAGCAAAGGACCTAGATTTAGGGGTAAGAAAGGAGAGGTGAAAGCTCAGCACCCCTGGGGGGAGTGGGTTAAGGTTACAGAGCTGGGCCAAGAGCCAGATTTGCCCGTTGGCCTTAGCTGATCAGAAGCTAGAGAGCTGCAGAAGTACCTGGGAAGGAGATGTCACCCAGCTCCACGGCTCTGAGCTGATTCAGGATCTTGGGGAGGTACCCACTTACACCATCATCTCTGGCTTCTTGTCATGTTGGTGAAATAAAATATCTGAGCCTACAGGGAACCCTGCTGATCCAGAACCAAAGAAAACACCAGCATTAGTTGTGGGGTGATTATAACCAGGTGTTCACCTCTTTAAAAAGCTCTAGGCTCTTACTATTATGGCATTCCCTGCTCCAAAGCCTTCAAAGCCAGAGCTACCCCAGAAGCTGGTGCACAGTGTGGAGTGCAAACAGGGTGCCGTGAGAGCAGTGAGGTTTAACGGTGAGTATATAGTCACCCCCACCTCGGACAAACACAGGCCACCAACAATATTTTAAGCTCCGTAATTTAGGGGTGGGGGGAGAGTTTTAGGTCAGTGATGGAGGGACAGTAGGTCCATCAGTTTCATCCTTTTTCCCCTCTTCCAGCTCAATCAGAAGGGCTCTGGGGTGGGATTCCAGCATCACCCAGTACTATTTTACCTTACAAAATAAATATGAAGGCAGGAACATAGTAAATGCCTCATTCAGTTTGCTCGGTTGTGATTCTTCCCCAGCTTCCCATACATAACCTACCACCAGTTCTGTGTCTCCTAAGCCTTTTATCCAACCTGTGCATCTTCAGTGTCCATATCAGTCCCAGCCATGCCCAGATCAGGCCTTGTAATTTCACTAATTTGTACAGGACCAGCACCAAATAGAACACCAGTTCCCCTTTCATATCTTTTTTTTTTAACCTTGTTTTGTAACAATACAGCCACCACAGTTAGTAAAACTATAATCCAAAGCCTTCATAAGTACATAAGTATTGCCATACTGGGAAACACCAAAGGTCCATCAAGCCCAGCATCCTGTTGCCAACAGTGGCCAAACCAGATCACAAATACCTTGCAAGATCCCAAAAAAGTACAAAATATTTTATACTACTTATCCCAGAAATAGTGGATTTTCCCCAAGTCCATTTAATAACGATCTATGGACTTTGCCTTTAGGAAGCCGGCCAAACCTTTTTTAAACTCCGCTAAGCTAACCGCCTTTACCACATCTCTGGCAACGAATTCCAGAGTTTAATTACACGTTGAGTGAAGAAAAATTTTTTCTGATTCATTTTAAATTTACTACATTGTAGCTTCATCGTATGCCCCCTAGTCCTAGTATTTTTGGAAAGCGTGAACAGACGCTTCACATCTACCCGTTCAACTCCACTCAGTATTTTATAGACCTCTATCATATCTCCCCTCAGCCACCTTTTCTCCAAGCTGAAGAGCGCTAGCCGCTTTAGCCTTTCCTCATAGGGAAGTCGTCCCATCCCCTTTATCATTTTCGTCGCCCTTCTCTGCACCTTTTCTAATTCAACTATATCTTTTTTGAGATACGGCAACCAGAATTGAACACAATATTTGAGGTGCGGTCGCACCATGGAGCTATACAAAGGCATTATAAAATCCTCATTTTTGTTTTCCATTCCTTTCCTAATAATACCTAACATTCTATTTGCTTTCTTAGCCGCAGCAGCACACTGAGCAGAAGGTTTCAACATATCATCAACGACAACACCTAGATCCCTTTCTTGGTCCGTGACTCCTAACGTAGAACCTTGCATGACATAGCTATAATTCGGGTTCCTCTTTCCCACATGCATCACTTTGTACTTGCTCACATTAAACGTCATCTGCCATTTAGACGCCCAGTCTCGTAAGGTCCCCTTGTAATTTTTCACAATCCTCCCGCGATTTAATGACTTTGAATAACTTTGTCATCAGCAAATTTAATTACCTCACTAGTTACTCCCATCTCTAGGTCATTTATAAATATGTTAAAAAGCAGCGGTCCCAGCACAGAACCCTGGGGAACCCCACTAACTACCCTTCTCCATTGAGAATAATGACCATTTAACCCTACTCTCTGTTTTATATCTTTTAACCAGATTTTAATCCACAATAGAACACTACCTCGTATCCCATGACTCTCCAATTTCCTCTGGAGTCTTTCATGAGGTACTTTGTCAAACGCCTTCTGAAAATCCAGATACACAATATCAACCGGCTCCCCTTTATCCACATGTTTGTTCACCCCTTCAAAGAAATGTAGTAGATTGGTGAGGCAAGATTTCCCTTCACTAAATCCATGTTGACTTTGTCTCATTAATCCATGCTTTTGAATATGCTCTGTAATTTTGTTCTTAATAATAGTCTCTACCATTTTGCCCAGCACCGATGTCAGACTCACCGGTCTATAATTTCCCAGATCTCCTCTGGAACATTTTTTAAAAATCGGCGATACATTGGCCACCCTCCAATCTTCCGGTACCACGCTCGATTTTAAGGATAGATTACATATTTTTAACAATAGCTCCGCAAAACTCATTTTTCAGTTCTATCAGTACTCTGGGATGAATACCATCCGGTCAAGGAGATTTGATACTCTTCAGTTTGTAGAACTGCCCCATTACATCCTCCAGGTTTACAGAGATTTCATTAAGTTTCTCTGACTCGTCAACTTCGAATACCATTTCCGGCACCGGTATCCCACCCAAATCTTCCTCGGTGAAGACTGAAGCAAAAAATTCATTTAATCTCTCCGCTATGGCTTTGTCTTCCCTGATCGCCCCTTTTACTCCTCGGTAATCTAGCGGTCCAACCAATTCTTTTGCCAGCTTCCTGCTTTTAATATACCTAAAAAAATTTTTACTATGCTTTTGCCTCCAACGCAATCTTTTTTTCGAAGTCCCTCTTAGCTTTTCTTATCAGCGCTTTGCATTTGACTTGACATTCCTTATGCCGTTATTATTTTCAGTCGGTTCCTTTGTCCATTTTCTGAAGGATTTTCTTTTACCTCTAATAGCTTCCTTCACCTCACTTTTTAACCACGCCAACTGTCGTTTGGTCTTCCGTCCTCCTTTTTTAATACGTGGAATATATTTGGCCTGGGCTTCCAGGATGGTGTTTTTGACCAGCATCCACGCCTGATGTAAACTTTTGACCCTCGCAGCCACTCCTCTAAGTTTTTTTTCACCATTCTTCTCATTTTATCATATTCTCCTTTTTTAAAGTTAAACGCTAACGTATTTGATTTCCTATGTATACTTACTTCAAAGCTAATATCAAATAGGATCATTTTATGATCACTGTTATCAAGCGGCCCCAGCACCATTACCTCCCGCACCAGATCATGCGCTCCACTAAGGACTAGGTCTAGAATTTTTCCTTCTCTCGTCGGCTCCTGTACCAGCTGCTCCATAAAGCTGTCCTTGATTTCATCAAGGAATTTTACCTTCCTAGCGTGTCCCGATGTTACATTTACCCAGTCAGGCAGCAAGATGGCCGACTGAACGGATGTGCTGAGAGGAGCTCCTCCGGACAATCGGAGTCCTCCACTATAAGGCTTCGTTTAACAGCTCCAATTGGCAGCTACATACCTAGCGTGGACGGTGAACAGGAGAGCTATGGTCCAACCAGAGGTGCATGCGTGTGCGGCCCAGCTTGCCCTACACTGCCCGACCCACGCGGCCCGAGGCTCGGCTTGGTCCCGGCGGGGTCAGCAGCCAGGCTACGGCCGACGGCGCAGCGGATGTGGTGGCAGCGAACGGAGGGGAGCAGATCGCTGGGGTGCTGTGCTGTGGTGGGATCGGAGCCTGGTTTCTGCGCACCCTGCCTCGCTTCGATCGCTGGCCTGGTCGGGCGCAGAGGCGGGAGGCCGGCGGTGCGGGACATGAGGATCGGATCGGATTAGCAAGAGCAGCGCGATCGTCGGGAGGCAGGGCGCCGCGGGACCGAGCGTCCACGTGGCTGCCGTCCCTCCCTCGTTCCGCTGCCTGGTGGCCGGTGCAGCGTGAGCCGGGAGATTTGAGTGGGGCGGCGAGGTAGCGAGCAGCGGCTCGTCGGCACTTGGGAGTGCTGCGAGTCATCTCCCTGCCTATATTGCTGGTCCTTCCGAGCGTGGTGAGCCAGGGGTCCTGGTCGGCTGCTCCCTCGGCCCTCCTGTCGATCCTCTGGCACGGAAGAGTCGGGAGCGAGGTGACCTGGGGCAGGTACTCCATGGGCCCTGCATAGATCTCTCTGACGAGGGTGAATGGGGAGCCAGGTGACTTGTGGCAGCCGATCCCTAGGCCCTCGTGTGGATCCTCTCTCTGACCCACTTCTCTTGTCCCGGCGAGCCCTACTAGTTCTGGTTCATGCCTCTGCCCTGCTGCCCTACCTGTCCGCTCTTATCCCTCGGCTCCAGCCCGCTCCAGTTCAGCTTGTTCTGGTCCGCTGCCCTGCTCTTCTGCCTCCGCTCCTGCTTGTCCCTGTCCGTCTGTCCCAGCTTGCTCCGGTCCCAGTGCTCCACTACCTTCTGCTCCACCTAGTCCCAGTCCATCTGTTCCAACCTGTTCCAGTCTTTTCCTGACCGTCTGTCCAGCCTGTTCCAGTCCTGCTCCATCATCGTCTGCTCCAGCCTGTTCCAGTCCATCTGTTCCAGCTTGTCCCAGTCCGTCAACTCCAGCCTGTTCCAGTCTGTCTGACCCAGTGTGTTCCAGTCCTGCTATACTGCTGTCTTCTGCTCCAATTTGCTCCAGTCTACTCCAGCTTGTTCCAGCCCACCTGCTCCAACTTGTTCCAGTCCATCTGCTCCACCTTGTTCCAGTCCGCCTGTTCCTGCCTGTCCCAGTCCTTCCGCTCCAGCCTGTGCCGGACCGCCTGTTCCAGCTTGCTCCAGTCCAGCTGTTCCAGCTTGCTCCAGCCTGTTACAACCTGTTCCTGCTTATTCCTTCCCAGCCCATCTGTTCCAACTTGTTCCAGTCCGCCTGTTCCAGCTTGTTCCAATCCATCCATCTCAGCGTATCCTGTTGCTTCTGTCCATCCATCCTGTTACCCCATCGAGTAACCTTCCTGCCTGCTTGCGAGCCTCTCAGCCATTGACTTACCTGCCTGCCTGCTGCTAGCTTGTCAACCATTGACTAACCTGCTCGCCTGCCTGCCTGCGAGCCTCTCAACCATTGACTTACCTGCCTGCCTGCTGCTAGCTTGTCAACCATTAATTTACCAGTCCATCAATTCCAAGCCTCCAACCCAGCTGTCCATTCTATCTATCTGCTTAACACCTCAGTCACCACACAGTCACCTTAGTCATTACGTATGGCTCCTATCCACTTTCTCTTCCTTGCCCTGTCCCTTCCTAATCTCTTTTCCCCCCCACTCCACTGTCTACCACTGGAACTCGCTGCCCTCCCGCCTGGCCCGCCACGGCAATACCCTTTTCACCCCCATCCCTCGCCACCTCACCATCCCTCTTGTGCCCTTCCTCCATCCTAGCTCTCAACCTTCAACACTTCCTTCCTGCTATTAACCCATTCCCATTCCTCCTAAGTGCACTCCGTCTTCGTCGCCCGACCTCCCCCACCCTCCTCCGCACTCTCTTGCTCCTCCTCCTGCTATCCACGGGAGACATTAACCCTAATCCTGATCCCCCTCATCTGTCCCCGTCCTATCCACGCGGACGATCCCGGAACGTCTCCAATCTCGTCTCTATTCCCCTCCTCTCCCCCTCTTCCCTCCCCTTCTCATGCGCCTTGTGGAATGCCCACTCAGTCTGCAACAAACTGCCCTTCACCCACGATCTCTTCATCTCCCTTCAACTGCTCGCCCTAACCGAAACCTGGATCTCCCCGGATGACTCTGCCTCAGTCGCAGCCCTTTGCCATGGTGGTTATCTCTTCTCACACACTCCCCGCCCAGTTGGCCGCGGTGGAGGCGTTGGGTTACTACTTTCGCCCTCCTGTAGTTTCCAACCCCTCCTCCTACCGCAGTCTCATTGCTTCTCATCCTTTGAAGCCCACTCCATCCGGCTATTCTACCCGCTGCCACTCAGAGTGGCAGTCATCTACCGCCCCCCTGATAAATCCTTCTCTTCCTTCCTCACCGACTTCGATGCTTGGCTCTGTTTTTCTTGAACCCTCATCTCCGTCTCTCATTCTTGGAGACTTTAACATACATGCTGATGACCCATCTGACCCTCACGCTTCTAAGTTCCTCACCCTAACATCCTCCTTCAACCTCCAGCTGTGCTCTACCACCCCTACTCACCGTGACGGCCATTGTCTTGACCTCGTCCTCTCCTCCTCCGGCTCACCCTCCAATTTCCAAGCTTCAGCTCTTCCTCTCTCCGATCACCACCTAATCACATTCACACTTCTTCACCCCTCTTCACCCATTAACCCTCTCCCTCAACCAACCAACCCAGGCCTCCTTCTCCTTTCCTGAGATCACCGAGGATGAAACCTCCCGCCTTCTTTCCTCTTCGAAATGCACCACCTGTTCCTCTGATCCCATCCCCACCAACCTACTTAACACCATCGTCCATTCTGTCAACCCCTCCATCTGTCGCATCCTTAACCTCTCTCTCTCCACTGCAACTGTCCCTGACACCTTCAAGCACGCCGTAGTCACACCTCTCCTCAAAAAACCATCACTTGACCCTACCTGCCCCTCCAACTATGGCCCATTTCTCTCCTACCCTTCCTCTCCAAAATACTTGAGCGCGCCGTTCACAGCCGCTGCCTCGATTTTCTCTCCTCTCATGCCATCCTCGATCCACTCCAATCCGATTTTCGCCCTCTCCACTCGACAGAAACAGCACTCTCTAAAGTCTGCAATGACCTGCTCCTGACCAAATCCAGAGGCCACTACTCCATCCTCATGCTCCTCGATCTTTCCGCCGCTTTTGATACTGTCAATCACAATTTACTTCTCGCCACACTGGCCTCATTTGGGTTCCAGGGCTCTGTCCTCTCCTGGTTCTCCTCCTATCTCTCCCACTGCACCTTCAGGGTACACTCTCATGGATCTTCCTCCACTCCCATCCCGCTATCTGTTGGAGTTCCCCAGGGATCTGTCCTTGGACCCCTTCTCTTCTCTATCTACACCTCTTCCCTAGGCTCACTGATCTCATCTCATGGCTTCCAGTATCATCTTTATGCTAATGACACCCAGCTCTATCTCTCCACACTAGACATCACCGCAGAGACCCAGGCCAAGGTATCGGCCTGCCTATCCGACATTGCTGCCTGGATGTCCAGCCGCCACCTGAAGCTGAACATGTCCAAGACCGAGCTCCTCGTCTTTTTTTTTTAGTTACATTTGTACCCCACGCTTTCCCACTCATGGCAGGCTCAATGCGGCTTACATGGGGCAAAGGAGGGTTAAGTGACTTGCCCAGAGTCACAAGGAGCAGCCTGTGCCTGAAGTGGGAATCGAACTCAGTTCCCCAGGACCAAAGTCCACCACCCTAACCACTAGGCCACTCCTCCACTTTCCACCTAAACCCACTTCTCCTCTTCCTCCACTCTCTATCTCAGTTGATAACATCCTCATCCTCCCCGTCTCATCTGCCCGCAACCTCGGAGTGATCTTCGACTCCTCCCTCTCCTTCTCTGCGCATATCCAGCAGACTGCCAAAACCTGTCACTTCTTCCTCTTCAACATCAACAAAATTAGCCCTTTCCTTACTGAGCACACCACCCGAACTCTCGTCCACGCTCTCATTACCTCTCGCCTCAACTACTGCAACTTACTCCTCACTGGCCTCCCAATCAGCCATCTATCCCCCCTTCAATCCGTTCAGAACTCTGCCACACGTCTTATATTCCGCCAAAACCGTTATTCTCATATCACCCCTCTCCTCAGGTCACTTCACTGGCTTCCGATCAGATACCGCATACAATTCAAGCTTCTTCTCCTTACTTACAAATGCACTCAGTCTGCTGCTCCTCACTACCTCTCTACCCTCATCTCCCCCTACGTTCCTGCCCGTAACCTCCGCTCACATGACAAATCCCTCCTCTCAGTACCCTTCTCCACCACTGCCAACTCCAGGCTCTGCTCATTTTGCCTTGCTTCACCCTATGCCTGGAACAGTCTTCCTGAATCCCTACGCCAAGCCCCCTCCCTACCCATCTTTAAATCCTTGCTTAAAGCTCACCTCTTCAATGCTGCTTTCAGAACCTAACCTTTCGAACATATAGGCTGCCCCAATCTATCTGACCTATCAGATTGACTGTACATTTGTCTTTTAGATTGTAAGCTCCTTGAGCAGGGACTGTCCTTCCATGTCAAATTGTACAGCGCTGCGTAACCCTAGTAGCGCTTTAGAAATGTTAAGTAGTAGTAGTAGTACCCAGTCAATATCGGGGTAATTGAAATCACCCATTATTATTGTGTTGCCCAGTTTGTTTGCATCCCTAATTTCCTTTAACATTTCTGCATCCGTCTGTTCATCCTGGCCAGGCGGACGGTAGTGCACTCTTATCACTATCCTTTTCCCTTTTACACATGGAATTTCAATCCACAGTGATTCCAAGATGTGTTTTGTTTCCTGCAGAATTTTCAATCTATTTGATTCAAGGCTCCCATTAATATACAATGCTACCCCTCCACCAAATCGATCCACCCTATCACTATGATATAATTTGTACCCCGGTATGGCAATGTCCCACTGGTTATCCTCCTTCCACCAGGTCTCAGAGATGCCTATTCTATCTAATTTTTCATTTAGTGCATCTTATTTCTTAGGCTCCTGGCATTCACATATAGACATTTCAAAGTATGTTTGTTGTTCCTATTTACATCATGCTCAGTACTTGACAGTATTAATTTTCAATCTTTTGTCTGATTTTTATTTTTATTTAAGGACACCTGATCTACTACGGCCTCTTTTGCAACCTCACTATCAGGATACCCTATCTTCCCTGTTTTGGTGATATCTTTGAAAGATACCTTATCCCAAACCATGCGCTTTTGAGCAACTGTCGGCCTTCCCCCCCCATTTCTAGTTTAAAAGCTGCTCTATCTCCTTTTTAAATGCCGATGCCAGCAGCCTGGTCCCACCCTGGTTAAGGTGGAGCCCATCCTTTCGGAATAGGCGCCCCCTTCCCCAGAATGTTGCCCTGTTCCTAACAAATCTAAAACCCTCCTCCCTGCACCATCGTGTCATCCATGCATTGAGACTCCGGATCTCTGCCTGTCTCTTGGGCCCTGCGTGTGGAATGGGTAGCATTTCAGAAAATGCTACTCTAGAGGATCTGGATTTGAGCTTTCTACCTAAATTTGGCTTCCAGAACCTCTCTACCACATTTTCCTATGTCATTGGTACCCACATGTACCAAGACAGCTGACTCCTCCCCAGCACTATCTAAAATCCTATCTAGGTGATGCGTGAGGTCCGCCACCTTCGCACCAGGCAGGCAAGTCACCAGGCGATCCTCACGTCCACCAGCCACCCAGCTATCTATATGCCTAATGATCGAATCACCAACTACAACAGCTGTCCTAACCTTTCCCTCCCGGGCAGCACTTGGAGACATATCCTCGGTGCGAGAGGATAGTACATCCCCTGGTGAGCAGATCTTGGCTACAGGAGTACTTCCTACTTCACCAGGGTGATGCTCTCCTTCTAGGAGACCTCCCTCCTCCAAGGTAGCACAAAGGCTACCAGACTGGAGGTGGGACTTCTCTACAACATCCCTGTAGGTCTCCTCTATATACCTCTCTGTCTCCCTCAGCTCCACCAAGTCTGCTACTCTAACTTCAAGAGGACTGACATGTTCTCTGAGAACAAGGAGCTCTTTGCATACATGTGACACTCAATGCAAAAGACTGGATAGCACCCCTCTTGCTGCTGGACTGCTGACTCCATCTTAGTGTTTTTGAGTTTTTTGAATAATTTAAAACTTGCTACAGTAAGAAGGATATTAGCCTAATATAAAAGTGTCTTTTAGATTATATAGTATATTGTATGATTTATTTAGTGTTTCCTTCTTAGATAGTAATGAAATGTATTTAAAACTCTGTAAGAGCACTCCTTGCTTATTACCCTAATTACAATAACTGAATATAAATGAAGAGTTGTCCTAGGGGTGGGAAGACTAAACTGGATCCTGCAGTGCCTGCTAGATTCTATCTGTTAATGCTGTGGTACAAAGTTTTTTAAACTAAGTGGAAAAGACTATGGAGATTAGTTGATAAAATTTGCTTTTTATATTTTTATTTTGCCTAACACTAACCTACTTTAAACCCCAATCTAAGTTCCCACAGCACAAAGCAAAATAGCGTTCACTTACCAGAGAAATGCCCTCTTGTCTTGGAACTTAAGCCTTCCTGGGCTCACTGCATTTTGAATTTTAACCTCGGCTACTCCAGATCTCACAAACCTGCACCCATCCTCCTGTGAGCTGCTGCTGCTCCTGGTGGTTATGCAGGTCTCCCTCATAATCTCCTTTCTTTCTGTTTGTTCCCTGCAGTGGATGGGAATTACTGTCTCACCTGTGGCAGTGACAAATCACTCAAGCTCTGGAATCCACACAAAGGGACCTTGCTGAAAACCTACAATGGGCATGGCTATGAGGTGCTGGATGCAGCAGGGTAAGAGGAATAGATTGTAAGCCCCTTGGCTGAGGCACTTACTGTACATTTAATAAATGTTATATCATACTGTCCCATAAAGTGATTGTAAGCTCATTGAAGAAGGCACTTACTGTACAGTGCTGTACATTTAATAATGTTATATTACACTGTGCATGTTTTAGTTTTCTGGCTTCACACTCCTCCTTCTCTGCAGGTCTTATGATAACAGCCAGCTGTGCTCTTGTGGTTCAGATAAGACGGTCGTGATCTGGGATGTGGCAAAGGGACAAGTGATCCGGAAGTTCCGAGGGCACGCAGGGGTAAGATTTGTGTGAGCCCCTAAGATAAGTGTCTGCTGTAAGTTAATCTAGTGTGCCTTGTTAGGAAGGAAAATTTATGCATTTACCTCATAATTTTCTTTCATTTAGTCACAGCAGATGAATCCAGAGACTTGTGGGTTATGTCCATCTAGCAGCAGGTAGAGATAGAGAACACTGACTGAAGTGTACTACGTATAGGACGGTATGCTCCCTAGCTAAGCAGTATGACCCATGGCAAAAGCAGAAAGAACAAGCAACAGGTTATAACATCTCCTTCCTCACAGAATCACACATCAATGAGATAAGAACCTAGAAGCTGCAATAAGAACCCAAACAGAGAAAATATTACGGTGGGACGCTGAATTCATCGACTGTGACTAAAGGAAAGAAAATTATCAGATAAGGCATAATTTTTCCTTCCTTGTCATCAGCAGTGGATGAATCCAGAGACTTGTGGGTTATGCCCATCTAGCAGCAGGGGCAGACTGAAGTATGCCACATACAGGATGGTATGCTGCTCCTTAGTTGATCAGTATGTTCTCTATCGCCAGCAGGCAGTGGACAAGCTCTCACAAGCTCCTGGCCTCGTCTTCAGCAATCGCTTCTGTTCTAGGTTCTCCCTGGTTCAGTAGAGCTTGGGGGCGTTCAGGCTGCTTGGTGCCTTCTCTAGGGGTACACCTGGTAGTGCCAGGTCCCCCGCCACTTCTCCTTCCTCACAGGACTTTTTTAAAAAAAAAGGAGAGAAGTGCTGAGCATTGTTGAGAAAGAACAAACACAGCAGAAAATGTGCTGCTGCGGCTCTTTTAGGAAGGGAGGGCTACACAGCCTGGGCAGAGAAACTGGCAAGAGAGGTGAGTTCTCCTTTTTTATTTATGCGTTCTTGTATCCCACTATTTTCCAAAACAAGTTTTGGTTCAAAGTGACTTACACTTTGCAATTAGGTGAAATTACAGTAGTCTAGTTTTGACAATATTATCAATTGCACTATTAGCCGAACTGATTGTCTAGAAAAAGTCTAATCCTTCTCAATTTCCATAGTGTTCTGAAGCATTTTGACGCGACTACTGATACTTGACTGTCCAGAGTTAGATGTTTATCGAGAATGATTCCCAGTATTTTGATTTGCTATGTGCTAATGGTGCTAAAAGAAAGAATATTGAAGCTGTCCCACTGGAGATCAAGGGCATCAAAGATAGCCCAAAATGGGCAAAAATGCTTTTTATACCAACTTTGAACGCTTATAATTTTTCAACCACTTGAAGGAAAGTGCTGCAAATTGGAAGGCCTCTTCCATATCATCATGCTGATCAATCCATAGACTGGTGGGTTGTGTCCATCTACCAGCAGGTGGAGATAGAGAGCAATCCTTTTGCCTCCCTATATGTGGTCATGTGCTGCCGGAAACTCCTCAGTATGTTCTCTATCTCAGCAGGTGGTGGTCACACACAGCAGCAGCTCTGGCTAGGCCTCCAAGCCTAATTTTTAGGTTTTGTTGAGTGCCTGGGGTTGAGGGCTCTTCTTGAGCAAGTGCAAACCTGGTGGTGCCAGGTCCCTCCTTTTCTCCCCCCTCCCGCTGGCTCCGTTAAAAAGAAAAAAAAAAATTTTGGGGCGTCCTTAAGGGCGTTTATTTCGACGTTTATTTAAACGTTTATTGCAGCTACTCACTGGGACACCAGGTCGTTACAGCTCGGAGCGAGAAGCAGGTAATTTTTACCTTTTTATAGCGGGCAGGGGGTTCCCCGATTGATCTCCACGTGGCCTATGGCGTCGGAGGGCGAGGGCGCGAAGAATCGCTCCCCGGACCGCGTGTGCGCTTCTAGCGGGGATGCGGGGGTTTTAAAATCTGATTCGCCCTTGTTGGGTGTCAGTTTGGAGGCCGGTCAGTGTCCCGGGTCTTCCTCCGGCGCGGTGGTTTTTCCCGCCATAAACGCCCATCCCCCGCTGCTCGCCTCCGCCATCTTGGCCGGCCACTCTGCTCGGACGGCTTCTTCTTGGGCCGCCCTTGAGCTGGGAGACGTTCATGCCATGGCCGCCCTTGATTTGGGCGACGGCAAAAAAGCGGCTAAAGTTAAGCGCCGTTCTTCCCGCACGGCTCCTTCGCGGAGTGTCGCGCCGGACGCCATCTTGGATGCGCAGCATGTTGCTCCCCCGCTCTTGCGAGCGCCGGTTGAGGGTGCGTCTAGGGCTGTGGCCCAGGCTGCTGAAATACACAGTCTGGGGGGTTTCTCCTCCGAGTTTATTTTGCTGCTGCATCAGGCCTTCCTTATGCAAAACGCTGCCCCTTCTCCCTTGTCCGATAACGGGGTTGAGGCCCCCGGAAGTAAACGCCCTCGGGTGGATTCCCAGGCCTTAGAGGACGCTGTTTCCTCTGATGTAGATGAGGGCAGCGTATCTGAGTTCTCCCAACGGTCCTTTAGGGATTCCTTGGAGGAGACGGATTCCCGCTCGGATGGAGCGGATGACCCCTCTGCAGCGCGGATCTTTCGCTCAGAGGATTTGCCCAACCTGTTACTGCAGGCCATGAGCATTTTGAAGATTTCCTCGCCGGAGGACGTCTCTCCCTCAGCCCCTGTTGGCTCTGCCATTATGCTGGGGACGAAGCGCCCGCCTAGAACCTTCCACGTGCATGATGCCATGCACACCTTAATTTCGGCTCAATGGGATGTCCCGGAAGCGAGCCTCAAAGTGGCTAGGGCTATGTCCCGCCTCTATCCTTTGCCTGAAAGTGAACGTGAGGCCTTTATTTGGCCTACCGTGGATTCTTTAATCACTGCGGTGACTAAGAAAACGGCGTTGCCGGTGGAAGGTGGCACGACCCTAAAGGACGCCCAAGACAGAAGATTGGAAGCGGCTTTAAGGTCGTCCTTTGAGGGCGTGCCTGACGATTGTGCAGCGGGCTTCCCCCTCGGATCCTTCCTTGAGGGCTGACTGGCCGGCCCTGGAATCGGGCTTGGCTTATTTGGCAGACTTACTGTATGATGTCTTGAGAGCCTCGGCTAAAGGTATGGCTCAGACAGTCTCTGCGTGGCGCTGGCTTTGGCTGAAACATTGGTCTGCAGACCACGCCTCTAAGTCCCGCCTGGCTAAGTTGCCTTTTAAAGGCAAGCTGCTCTTTGGGGTCGAGCTGGACAAAATCGTGACCGATCTCGGCACGTCTAAGGGCAAGAGGTTACCAGACGTCAGGGCTCGGGCCAGTGCTCGCCCCGGTATCTCCAGAGGACGGTTTCAAGAAGCCCGTCGGTACCGCCCGGGCAAGTCGGGCTCCTCTGCCCCCTCTTCCTTCAAAAGGAACTTCTCCCCCAAGCAGCATTCCTTTCGCAGAGACTGCCGTCCCGGAGGTACGCCCTCCGGTCCTCCCCCAGGGTCTCGTACCCAATGACGGGGTCCTGGTCCATGGCCCAGTGCAGATTGGAGGACGCCTGTCCTCGTTTCTGGGCGAGTGGACCAAAGTAACTTCAGACGCTTGGGTGCTGGAAGTCATCAGAGACGGCTACAAGTTAGAGTTCTGCCGACCCTTAAGAGACGGGTTTGTACTCTCTCCCTGCAAGTCTCCGGTCAAAGCTGTGGCAGTGCAGCAGACCTTGGACAACCTGATCCGCCTGGGTGCGGTCGTTCCGGTGCCAGAAAATCAGATTGGCAAGGGACGTTACTCCATTTACTTTGTGGTACCAAAGAAAGGAGGTTCTGTCCGGCCTATCCTCGACCTCAAAGGGGTCAATCGGGCCTTGAAAGTGCGGCACTTTCGCATGGAGACTCTCCGCTCTGTTATAGCGGCAGTGAAGGCAGGAGAGTTCTTGGCTTCCTTGGACTTCAAGGAAGCGTACCTGCATATTCCCATCTGGCCTCCTCATCAACGCTTTCTGCGTTTTGCAGTCCTGGGCCGACACTTCCAGTTCAGAGCCCTCCCTTTCGGGTTGGCTACTGCTCCGCGGACCTTCTCCAAAGTAATGGTGGTCATCGCGGCCTTCCTGCGAAAGGAAGGAGTACAAGTCCATCCTTATCTGGACGACTGGTTGATCCGAGCCCCCTCTTATGCAGAGTGCGGCAAAGCTGTGGACCGGGTGGTTGCTCTTTTGAGCTCCCTGGGGTGGATCATCAACTGGGAGAAGAGCCAGCTGCGCCCGACTCAGTCCCTGGAGTATCTGGGAGTTCGATTCGACACCCAAGTGGGCAGAGTGTTTCTGCCAGACAATCAGATTGTCAAGCTTCAGGCTCAGGTGGACCAGTTCCTAGTAGCCTCTCCTCTTCGGGCTTGGGACTATGTGCAGCTGTTGGGCTCTATGACGGCCACGATGGAAGTAGTGCCCTGGGCCAGGGCTCATATGAGACCACTACAACACTCTCTGCTGCAGCGCTGGACTCCGATGTCGGAGGATTATGCTGTGCGCCTTCCCTTGGACCCAGCAGTGCGCAAGGCGCTGAGCTGGTGGATGCAGACAGACAAGTTGTCTGCAGGAATGCCTCTGGTGACCCCGGAGTGGATTGTCGTCACGACGGACGCCTCTTTGTCGGGCTGGGGAGCCCACTGCTTGGGAAGGACAGCGCAGGGGCTCTGATCTCCTGCAGAGGCAAAGTGGTCTATCAACCTCCTGGAACTCAGAGCCATTCGGTTGGCGCTTTTGGAGTTCAACCCGGTACTGGCGTTGAAGCCAGTACGGGTCCTGTCGGACAATGCCACGGCTGTGGCCTATGTCAACCGCCAGGGAGGTACCAAGAGCGCCCCTCTAGCCAAGGAGGCCATGAATCTATGCCAGTGGGCGGAAGCGAACCTGGAACAGCTGTCAGCGGCCCACATTGCCGGAGTCATGAATGTCAAGGCGGACTTTCTCAGTCGCCATACCTTGGAGCCCGGAGAGTGGCAGCTATCTGCTCAGGCGTTCTTGGACATCACGAAGCGCTGGGGCCAGCCGAGCCTAGATCTGATGGCGTCATCGGCCAATTGCCAAGTGCCGCGCTTTTTCAGCAGAGGATGGGACCCTCGATCCCTGGGAGTAGATGCTGTTCTCCAACAGTGGCCGACACAAGAGCTTCTCTATGTGTTCCCGCCCTGGCCCATGTTGGGCAGGGTGCTAGACCAGGTGGCAAAGCATCCGGGCCGGATAATCCTGGTGGGTCCGGACTGGCCCAGACGTCCCTGGTATGCGGACTTGATCAGGCTCTCAGTCGACGATCCTCTGCGGCTGCCAGTGGAGCAGGGCCTGTTACATCAGGGTCCCTTGGTGATGGAGGATCCCTCCCCCTTTGGTCTTACGGCCTGGCTATTGAGCGGCAGCATCTGAGAAAGAAGGGCTTCTCAGACAAGGTCATCGCCACTATGCTGAGAGCGAGGAAGCGCTCTACTTCTACTGCTTACGCCAGGGTTTGGCGTATCTTTGCAGCGTGGTGTGAAGCAGGCTCACTTTCTCCCTTCACTGCTCCAATTTCTTCAGTGTTGGCGTTCCTGCAAGAAGGTCTGGAGAAAGGCCTGTCGCTCAGTTCCCTTAAAGTCCAGGTAGCGGCTCTGGCTTGCTTCAGGGGCCACCTGCAGGGTGCTTCCCTGGCTTCGCAGCCAGATGTGGTGCGCTTTCTCAAGGGAGTTAATCACCTGCGCCCTCCTCTGCACTCAGTGGTGCCTGCGTGGAATCTCAACCTGGTGCTAAGAGCCTTGCAGAAGCCGCCTTTTGAACCCTTGTCGAGGGCATCTCTGAAAGACCTGACGTTGAAAGCAGTCTTTTTGGTGGCTATCACTTCAGCCAGAAGAGTTTCCGAGCTCCAGGCGCTCTCATGTCGAGAGCCTTTTCTGCAGTTCACTGAGGCAGGAGTGACTATTCGCACAGTGCCTTCCTTCCTGCCCAAGATTGTTTCTCGCTTCCATGTGAATCAGCAGCTCTGTCTCCCTTCCTTTCGTAGGGAGGACTACCCAGAGGAATACTCTGCTCTCAAATATCTGGATGTGAGACGTGTCATCATCAGATACTTGGAAGTGACCAATGATTTCCGGAAATCGGATCATCTGTTTGTCCTGTTTGCAGGTCCTCGTAAGGGTCTGCAGGCTGCTAAGCCTACAGTGGCAAGATGGGTCAAGGAAGCCATTGCAGCGGCTTATGTGGCCGCGGGGAAGGTGCCGCCTATCCAGCTGAAGGCTCACTCCACTAGAGCTCAGGCGGCCTCGATGGCAGAGGCCGGGTCCGTCTCCTTGGAAGAGATTTGCAAGGCGGCAACTTGGGCATCGGCCCATACCTTCTCCAGGCATTACCGCTTGACTGTGGCTGCTCGGGCGGAGGCCCGGTTTGGAGCTTCAGTGTTGCGGTCAGGGATTTCAATGTCCCGCCCTGGGTGAGTACTGCTTCGGTACATCCCACCAGTCTATGGATTGATCAGCATGATGATATGGAAGGTAAAATTATGTATCATACCTGATAATTTTCTTTCCATTAATCATAGCTGATCAATCCATAGCCCCTCCCAGATATCTGTAAGTTTATATTCTGGTTGCATTTCAGGTTCAAGTTTAGTCTTCAGTTCCTGTTCAGGAGGACTTCATGTTCAAGTTTTTCAATGAATTCTTCAAGAGTTGAGACGAATTTGTGTTACAGTGAGCTGCTGCATTCCTCTCCCCTCCGTTTTACGGGGCTGGATTGAGACTTAAATTCTGCCGGCGCTCCCTCCCGCTTCGTGCGGCAGTAGGGCAGCTTTGTACCCCTCCCGCTTCGGCGGTGTTAGGGTCAGTCAGCTCTTCCCGTGGTTGCGGTTGCAGGATAAGCCAGATCCCCCCGCATCGGCGGGTGTGGTGTCCCTCCCCCGCTCCGCGGGGATGAGCTGGACGGATTCCCCTCCCTCACTTGTGTGGGGATGAGCTGGGTTAATTCCCCTCCCCCGTTTCGGCGGTGGTGAGCTGGGCAGAGTGTCCCTTTGTGGGTGTAATTCTCAAAGTGCTGAGTCCTGCGGATGGAGCTTGGATATCGACATACTGAGGAGTTTCCGGCAGCACATGACCACATATAGGGAGGCAAAAGGATTGCTCTCTATCTCCACCTGCTGGTAGATGGACACAACCCACCAGTCTATGGATTGATCAGCTATGATTAATGGAAAGAAAATTATCAGGTATGATACATAATTTTACCATTACAGCCGTGCATTTAGTACACCTACCAAAAATCAACCTGAAAGGCCAACTAGTTTAGAAACTACAGCAGCCTCAACATCGCTGTAAATTGATTTTTGCTGTTTTTTTGGCAAAGTTTGAGGCTAAACCATTCAAAAAAGTAAGAGGACTAGGAACATGGGGTTTTGCCAGTTCATTAAGCCCTAAAAGTAGTGCAGGTTCTCAAAATATCCCCCTTGTACTACTAAAACGTCCAGTTTTACAGCTTCTGGAAGTTGGCCCAAAATGTCATTTTTGCTCAGGCGACATTTTGCAACCCTTTACTTGAGGTCCCCTAAAACCTCCAATCTTTAGTCTTTTGAACTAAAATTTTGCACAGCTTAGTTTTTTATCATAAAGAAACTATGTACCAAATTTCATCAAAATCTGAGATGGTGAGGTGGGGACCCCTGGTCCACTTGACACGGAATGACTCAGTGAGGTTTTCGTTGTTTCGGCCTCACTATATCTCGACGGATTATGGAATTCATAACTTCTATTTGTCTGCTCACTGGGGGACCGTTTCCGGAGAGTGTTATCACATATGTTACTTCTTGGTGCCTGGTCCGATCCGGAGGGACTAAAGGAAAGCAAATTAGCAGGTAAGATCTAATTTCTCCTTGCATGTTGTAACATTTATTTGCCCTTATACAACGAAATAAGGCTCAAGATGACTAACTCTGAACACTTGTGGAGGTGAATTTCACAGGTGGGTTCCTTCCACAACTTGATTAATAATTTCAAATACTGCCTTGTGCACTGACCTCTTTTTTTTCTGGGCAAATTGTGTAGTTTAAGGTAACTAAGCAGTGTGCATTATTTGTAATACTGAATTTTGGTTAGTAATTAGTAGGCAGCATTATTACTATTTGCCCTTGAATTATCCTTCCTACTAATTTTAGTATGTTTGTTGAAATTAGTGCTTAGTATCTTAACCATTTGTACAATCTGTCTTGTTACTTTTTTGTTGTTGTTGTTTTACTTGCTGTAGATGTAGAGTAATAACTTATGTATGGACTGTCGTTCAGACAGAGTTGAAAATCAAGGACCGATTGTAATGGAAGTGAATTTTAAAGATTGCTTGTTTTTCAACCCTGTCTGGACCGACCAGTGCACTCAGGGTCTGTATTGTTGATTAGAAGTAATTC